>NW_026999342.1:461195-830463 GCF_037126465.1 Ornithodoros turicata
ACACCAACGTTATAATTACAAGATATAACATTTTAAAATTCACTGAAATTGGAGCAGAGGTGGCCAAAAAATTTCGAAGACGCAGCAGCGGATCCCTTTCAAATGGACCGATGCACTTGTAATCGCTGACACCAACGTTATAATTACAAGATAGAAGATTTTAAAATTCACTGAGATTGGAGCAGAGGTGGCCAAAAAATTTCGAAGACGCAGCAGCGGATCCCTTTCAAATGGACCGATGTACTTGTAATCGCTGACACCAACGTTATAATTACAAGATATAACATTTTAAAATTCACTGAGATTGGAGCAGAGGTGGCCAAAAAATTTCGAAGACGCAGCAGCGGATCCCTTTCAAATGGACCGATGCACTTGTAATCGCTGACGCCAACGTTATAATTACAAGATATAACATTTAAAAATTCACTAAGATTGGAGCAGAGGTGGCCAAAAAATTTCGAAAACGCAGCAGCGGATCCCTTTCAAATGGACCGATGCACTTGTAATTGCTGACACCAACGTTATAATTACAAGATATAACATTTTAAAATTCACTGAGATTGGAGCAGAGGTGGCCGAAAAAATTTCGAAGACGCAGCAGCGGATCCCTTTCAAATGGACCGATGCACTTGTAATCGCTGACACCAACGTTATAATTACAAGATATAACATTTTAAAATTCACTGAGATTGGAGCAGAGGTGGCCAAAAAATTTCGAAAACCCAGCAGCGGATCCCTTTCAAATGGACCTATGCACTTGTAATCGCTGACATCAACGTTGTAATGACCAGATATAACATTTTAGAATTCACTGAGATTGGAGCAGAGGTGGCCAAAAAATTTCGAAGACGCAGCAGCGGATCCCTTTCAAATGGACCGATGCACTTGTAATCGCTGACACCAACGTTATAATTACAAGATATAACATTTTAAAATTCACTGAGGTTGGAGCAGAGGTGGCCACAAAATTTCGAAAACGCACCGCGGATCCCTTTCAAATGGACCGATGCTTTTGTAATCGCTAACACCAACGTTATAATGACAACAACAACAACAATAAATGAAGAGGTGATGATGACATGGGATGTCAAGATAATGACAAGATATAACATTTTATATGAGTTCTTGTGAGATGAGTTTGCATGTCTTGACAAAGTTAATATTTCGTAAGGTGAAGGCGAGTGAAGTTGCACCGAAATACCCGCCTTTGTGTACAAACCTGTTCGGCTGTTCCTAAGGACAAACCGAATTTTTTCATTAGCGCAAGTGAGAATCTCCCTTATTCGTTCTCATGAAGATTGTTCTCCCGGTCAGGTAGTGCTCAATCCATCGGATAGTTTTGGCATCGACTCCCAGCTCGAGTAGGGCTGCGAGTATTTGCGCGTGGCTGGCTGTGTCGAAGGCCCTTCGAATATCTAGGAAAACTGCTATTACAATAAGCTTATTGGCTTTTGCTTGTTGAACGTATGTGACTAAGTCTATCACGCAATCCATTGTGCACCGCGCTCGACGGTATCCAGCAAGTTGTTCTGGTAAGCTTTTTTTTCTTCAAGGTACCATTTCGCCACCAGGCATCTCAGGGGGTTCCTCAAGGGGGAGTTCTCAGCCCCACTCTCTTTAACGTCCTGATGGCTCAGATTATCAAAGTACTGCCGTCTACAGTACAGTGCACGGTATATGCAGATGATTTCTGCTTCTGGGCAAGTGGTATACAGGCAAGACACCTGAACAGCAAGCTCCTGTACGCCCGGACATCGATTGAGCTCTTCCTTGAAGAGAGAGCGATGGATGTATCTCCGGAGAAAACAGTGTACCTGCTATTCACTGCTAAACGACTACCAAAGTTTGAATTAACACTTCAAGGGAAGCCAGTCAAGCGTGTAACAAAACACAAGTTCCTCGGCATACAACTTAATAGAAATCTAACCTGGACAGACGAAATAGAGCGCATACGTATCCGGACCAAACCATATCTTAATATCATACGAGCACTGGGAGGATACCGATCAGGAAACACCACAGCTCTTCGCACTCTTCACCGTTCCCTAATCAGACAAACCTTGTCATACTGCCTCCCTGTCATACATGGTCTCTCGCCCTTTCAAGAGAAGAAGCTTCAGTCTATCATCGCTCAAAGTCAGCGCACCATACTTGGGCTACCAAGACTGACGCGAACAAATCTGGTCCTTGCAGAAGCTAGGGATTCTCCAATAAAAGTTCTCTGCGACCAGGAGTCTCAAAGACACATCATTCGACTGATCACCAGACATAGTTCTCATCCTCTAGTATCCAAGGTTCAACAACGAAACCGTTCAACATTACACACATGCTTTCACGACCTTGCTCAGAATCTCCCCAGACATCGAATGAAGGACTTCCACCGACCCTTTCCTCCTTGGACACTTCAACCTGTCCCAACAGCTTTAGATATTCCTGGTATCAAAAAGAAAATGGACACACCGGCAGTTGTTCTGAAGATGTCAACGATCGCCTATCTTCACGACTTTTACTCAGAGGCTGAGAAGATGTTTACTGACGGGTCATGTACCGACACAGGATCCTCTAGTGCCATACACTGTGTGTCTTTCACAGAAGGCTACAGGCTCTCACACAGGACCTCCTCAACAAACGCAGAGCTCTACGCTATATACAAGGCATTCAAACGTATCAGCACAACAGACAACCCCATCTGGATAACCTGCACAGACTTGAAACCTGCAATCCAATCGCTACAATTCCCGGACATGAACAACTCCCTAGTCTACAAAATTTATGTTGCCCATCAAGATATAGTTAATAGTGGAAAAACAGTTACGCTCCAGTGTGTTCCCTCCCATTGTGGCATACCAGGAAACTAAACTGCGGACGCCACAGCAAGAATGGCTCACAGCCAAGCAACTGTGTCGTCCATACCGTTCACACCAGATGATGCGAAATGTCTCCTCACTCAAACTACTAAGGAAAAATCAGTCAAACTGTGGAAATCCTATCTTCGTTCATCAGACTACTTAACCTTCATAGACACAGACCTAGCCTTTACGCCTCCACGGAACGTACCACGAAGCTTACAGACAGCCCTCCACCGAACTCGCCTGGGTGTGCTACTAACCAACAGTGTTGTGAATCGGTACAGACCATCGGCCTCCACTGACTGCCCTACGTGTGGCACCACTGAAGACACACTACACATAATAATGCAGTGCCAAAAGTACTCTACAGAACGACCAAGGCTTGAGAGCACGCTCGCTAAGCTGGATGATCGACCTCTCTTTCGTGAAGATCATTGGAGCCTGGCAAAATGAATCGCATCAGACGGCCGCATTAACAGCATTCTGCAACTATTTAAAAGACTCCCGTATTATCACCCGTTACTAACCCTTATGTAAATTAAATCACAACAGCACTGGGATGTACCTCACATCCCATGTCATGTATATATTTATTGTGTGTACGCGTGTGTCGTCGCATGTGTTTTCTGTTCTGTGTGTATATTTTATTCATGCGTTATTGAAACGCTTTCAAGAAATGGAGCAGCAGACCCCTCAAGGGTGTCACTCAGTTCCAATGTTTGTAAATAAACAGGTATTATATCTCTCTCTCTCTCTCTCATTAGCGCAAGACTCACAGACTATAACCAGTCGAATCGAGTTTACCTACTTTACGAAATTCTTTGGCTAAAACACTAGGAGATGAAGCAATTTTGACGTCGAAGCTCTTGCGCGTCCAGAGATGCAGTTTTACCAAAATGCCCATGGACTTTTCAGTATTGACAAGCTTTCATTCGTTAAAGAAATTGTGGCTAGTTTTAGAACTTCAAAAACGTTTCATTTCCCAGAAAAAAGTAATAAGACACATCAGTAGCTGTCCCGCAAAGATATTCCACGTGGTTTGTATCTGTGTGGAATGGAAATTTCCCGTACAGTTTCAAAGAAGCGAGTCCGCCTTGAGTTCCAAAAACCGAATGAACTTTGCATACAGCCAGGAATTGCAAATTAATCCGGTAAAGTGTTTTCAAACACTTATTTTTAAATTATTAATATTAATTTCAACCCAAATATAATGAAATTGTGTTCTACCAAGACAAAATATGTTACTGTTTCCCAATTAAACTTCCTCCAATTCCATATGACTCACACCATTAATTCAAATCTAACTGACATATGCATTGCCATTTTAGTGCATTTCATGCACTTGAGCACCGGCATGGTGAGCATTTTCCTTGCTCATACTTGCAGGAACATTACGTATCTTGCGTATTGATGTTTGGGGAACCTCTCACTGGTCGAACTTCGTAAAAACTGTTAAAAATACTGAACTTAAAAATAGACGGGTAGAAATCCAGCGAACCGGTAGAGAAGTACGAAGGGAGTTGCCTCAGGACAGGAATCGCCGATATTAAGAACAGAGACTGTTCTTCTTCTAGTGAGCTCGATCATTCCGGATGTTAGCGCACTCACCAGATAACATCACACCTGCTCTGTTTACAAGTGTGATATTATCTGGTGAGTGTACTAATATGCGGCATTATCGGGCTCACCGATACGCCATGTCCACCTTCACGTGAGTGCCTAGCAGCGTAGTAGGGATACGCCTGAAATCCTCATGCGAGCGATGCGCGACCGTAGGAGAAGACGATTTTGGCTGTAACGGGTGCAGTGGAGCAGCAAGTGAGGGATGACAGGTGGGGCAGTTGGATGCGCTCAAGGGATAATTAAAATGTTTACCAACTCAGGCCGGCTCTGCCTGTACATATGTAGTTCCTGAGCAGTCGATTGAAAAATGTGCAAGGCTATCACATCCGACGTTGGCGGCTGCGGCCGAGCTATAGTCCATTCTTATGGCACTTTCCTTCATTGTGTCCCGTCAGCCTCCGATACACTCTACCAGGGTTGCCGAGTTTCCACACCGGAATTGGAATGATTCCGGAATCATTCTAGGTTTAGCAGAGCCCGGAATGGAATTGGAATGGAATGGCGGAAACTGTCCTAGGAACCCAGACAGAACATTATCTCCTGCGGACGTTCGAAATAGATCCCGACGTCCATGTTCTGAAATAGATATCAGATGGACATCTCTGGGAGCTACATGAATGGACGTCCTTAATTGTACATCCGCAGGATGTACCGTAACGGGCGTTCGAAGAATTGTCCGAATAGGGTCCCTGATGGGACGTTGCAGGGGGCATTACCAGAGGAGAGAGAGAAACATGGCAAGGTGTGTCGCGGCGTGAGTTCGACTTTCGCTGAACCAGCTAAATGCCTCAAATCAAAAGCAGTAAGAAACACAGACGTTATCGTTGGAGTGAGTTAATACGCCAAGCAGTTCTTCAGTCCACTGTTATTGGTATACGCAATCGCTTTAAAATTAAGCACCTCACCCTTTAGTTTGGCTCGCAGGCAAACGGGACTCTAGAATTGGTGGAAGCTCGCGAGACAAGCAATATATAGCATCTGTTTTCGCTTTGAAAGGTATGCCACTGCCTAAGTTCATGAAGAAGAAGAAGAAGTGTTCCACAACAGTCGCACATTTATCGAGCTCTGCCAAATTTCTTGAGATTTAATGTGGCCTCCCGGGGTTGGCTTCCTGTCGAGTGGTCTAACCAGGATTCTACAAAATGTCAACCGTGTCTACCAGCGTCCATGCGGCGCCGGTCTTGGCCACCGTGAGACCTCCCAAGGATCACGCTTTCAACTTCACTGTCCCCGATGGGGTTCCCGTAGACGGCGTCCTTGATGCCGTCTGTGATTTGGCCAGTGATGACCATGTACACTCGCTTCAGCATCAGGGTGGCCTCAGCTTCCAAGTGACTGCGAAACATACACGTGCACGTGACTCCTTCCTCGAAGCCGGCAAGGTTGTCATGGGCGATATTGAGGTACCGTTGGAACCTGTTACAACTTCCAGGATAGTATACATAACAGTCAAGCGGCACCCCGAGTATGTCTCCGATGATGCCTCTTGTTCATGCCCTTGCTCCGTTTGGAACAGTCAAAGCGTTTTCGTTTCCGGTCTACAAAGATCGTCCGAATATCCGAAACGGCATCCGCCTGTTCAAGTTTGAGATGAAAAAACCAGTGCCCAACTTCCTATCCGTTGGGAGTGATCGGGCGATGATAGATTACAAGGACATCAAGCAAGTTTGTGGCAGATGCGGCTCTGAGGGCCATATCCGGAGCGACTGTAAGGTCCCTCGTTGTGAACGATGTGCCGTGTTTGGTCACGCTACTGCGGGTTGTCGCGCCCTGTGCCGTCGCTGTGGTCACAACCACGCAACGGTTGACTGCACCATGCGACGTTCGTATTCTTCGGCCGCGCGTGGCCTACAACAAGACTTGCCCAGGGCTACCGCATCGTCTTAAGATGCTTCACATCAAATGCAGGCATCAGACTTTCCTCCTCTGCCAGAGGTTGGCAATATGGCCTGTGCACCCGAAGAGACCCTTCCTGAACATCAAGCGGACGACGTCGCCGTTGATGGCGGAGTCAGTATTTCGGGAAGCGTCTCTGCTTTGCTGACTACTGGTGACGCTGAAATGGAAGTGGACGCCGTCGCCATCCTTGAAAACAGAGCGGCCGCATCCGATGTGCCCGACCTGTGCATTCGGCCTGCGACGTGTGCCCCCCCCCCTCCAACTTACCCTGTGGTGGAAGAAGTAGTGGTAGAGGCTGCTATCCCTGACCAGGGCATCATGAAGGGGCTAGAAGTAAGATCATCTCCTCCAAGCTCCTGCCCCAGTGAAACTTCGACTTCAGTGTATTCGCTACAACGTTCCGACAGCGATGAGCCCCTTGTTGGGAATTGTGTAAGGAAACACCAATCCAACCTCACCTCGTCTGGTGATGGGACTGATGCACGCGACGGGAAGCCGAAACGCCATCACAAGAAGCCGCGGACTGGTTCTCCTAGGCTTCATGCTGTTCATGCTGTATCTCCTGAAGACGATTCATGCGACTGATATTTTGTGCTCTTTTATATTCGCTTATGGCTCTTCATGTCCTGACTCTTAACGCGCAAGGGCTCAGATCAGCGGCCAAGCAGACAGCTGTTATACAAATTGCGCGCTTGAACTGTGACCTGCTGTTCCTACAAGAAACTAATTTCACGAGTTACGCGGGTGTCATCTCATTCACTCAACGATGCAATGTCCGCGCATTCTTCAGCTTTGGCTCTGCGCATCAGTGCGATGTAGGAGTTGTTATACACAATCGCAACTTGTCCCACAGCTATGCGAGATATGATGCAGATGCGCGTGCGCTTCATTTTGATTTCTTTGTCGGGTGCAGGAAACTGACATTTTTCACCTTTTTTTTTCACCTTCTGCCCGTGTGAGTGAGACCAATCCCTTTTTCTATAATTTCCGCACTAGTTTTGTTTCGTCTGAAGCCGTCTTGTGTGGGGACTTCAACTGTGTTGTGGACTCAGATCGCGATGTTCGTGGGCCGGGCCGTGGCAGACCAACATGGAATGCCAGGGAGCTGCGCCGATTATTGGAGCAACGCGACCTAGTTGATGCCTGGACACATTTACACGGTTCGACGTTTGCAGCTACGTGGTCCCGCGGCCAATCGTCGAGCCGCCAAGATCGCTTCTATGTCCCGCCCTTTCTCCAGGCACATATTTTGGGGTGCAGAGTAGCTAGCACACGTCAGCTTGGTGTTCACGTGAGTGATCATGATGCTGTGATTCCTTTCCCTCAATATCAAACAGCTTCTGGTGGGCGGAAATATTCGTTGGCGCCTTGATACCTAGTTGCTGCTAGATGACGGAGTTGTGGCCGATGTGAAGACTAAAATTGAAGATTACCTTTCGGTTCGCACTCCATCAGCAATGGAGTGGGAAACCTTTAAAGTTTGGGTGCGAGGCGTACTTTCGTCGTGGGGTCGTCAGCGTGCACGTGAGCGGACGTCTGCCCTCAAACGACTGGCAGCAACGATACGTATCGTGAGAAGAGGGGCGTCGCTGACGCCACTAATGAAAGATTACTTGGAAACTCTACAGGAGCGTTACCTTCTTGTCCTTCAGTCACCTCCTGGAAAAATGTGACAAAACCATTTGCAAGCGCAGGCCCTCGCTGGTCATGGTGTTGTGACATATCTACATTCCTCCCGGCAGACCGAGCAGAGACTGTCTTCCAGTTTCCGTCGATCTGATGTCAGCGTTACTGAAGACCCTGATGGGGTTCTCGGCGGATTTGAAGATTTCTTGCGGGCCTTGTACGCTGATTCGCCGATTGTAAACGGACACAATGCCTTTTTGGATGAGCTCCCAGCCCTCCCTTAGGTGGATCGAGAGGCACTGGCGCAGCCTCTTTGTATCGGAGAGTTGGATACTGCTGTGCGAAGAACAGTACCCGGGAAAACTCCTGGCCCTGACCCTGGCAGAGCTGTTCGAAATGTAGGATGGAGAAGAAAGGTATATGAAGTTCACCGGTTTCCTCTTGCTCAGAAGTGTTCGGTATTTGTGGGTAACTCCTGCCCTTCTGCTCATTAGCACCAAATGCTCACAGTTACCAAGAATTTTTCGGTGCTAATGAACAGCGAACATGCGGTGGTTAGGGGTATTCAGTGCTCTGATCAGCTAGCATTTGCTACTTGCCTGTACCACCCGCGCATGCGTCACAGTAGACGCTGTAGACGCATGCCACACCCGCGCATGCGTCTACTTTAAATACTAAGCCACTCAGTTGACACTCAGCTTATGGTTAGCCCTGTATCCTTTGTAGCTGTGGAACATCGCATCTAAAAACTGAAATGACACTGAGGCAAAAGTTAGTGTTTCTTGTGCATATATTTTTTAGGATTGTAGCACAATGTTCCAGATATTGGAAATCTGCGACAACTAGATGCTGTTCTCGTTATATCACTTTAGATGGCCCCTAAATGATGTGTCCTATATTTGACACGATGCCTCACAAAACGAAGCATTGATCGTTTGGGAACAGCAAGAGCGGGGCCGTCTGAAATAACGAGGTTGTCGTTAACGCTCACGACGGAATACGGAGGTCGTCTGGGTACCTCGTTATCGGGGAAACCTGTGAAAAACACATTCTGACAGACATTGTTAGCGCTGATGGCGGATAAAAAAAAATAAAAATAAAACTGTTCTTCAAGATGGCACGCACGTAGCATTTCTTCAGATCATCTGATATCGACTGGGTCTGATTTGCTTTTCAATGTTGAACAGTACAGTGTGCACTCTGTGTACTACAGTTTTTGTTCTAATGAACCAATAAATCAAATGAAATCAAGCGTCTTAATGATTCGCTTTCACGACACGTGTGCACTCTAAATCTCGAAACGGGAGCACCGTTTCAAAATTTTTGTGCGCTATTTTTTTTCTTTTCTTTTTTCAAAAACGTACCGATTGAATTGACCTCTAAGCAAAACGGGCTACCACGTAAAGCACGGCAAGCGAACGTAAAATGGTGATGGTGATGGTAGTGTGCATTACACATAAGGTGTGTCTGCTTGTATGCAAGCAAACATTGTCTATTGATTTGTTGTTGTTGCCCTCTCCCCGTAAGGTTCGCGGGCGAGGTCAACAACAAGAAATATACGATGACGATTACGTGGGATGCTTTACCTCTGGGAGGGAGGGGGGAGCAGTTGGAAGAAACTATGCAAGGCAGTCTTGTGCTCTGACAAGCCAGGGATCACCAACACCCCGACGAGTGAAGAGTTGTGTGTCACCCGACCAATGGAACAGACCAGATCACTCACTCGTTTTTTAGATCCGGCCCACATTTATAATCAAGCAACAATTCAATAAGTAGTTGAGATATCACTAGCTGACAGCAATGTACAATCAAAGCAGTAGAGCGCAACAGTGTTACATTACTTTTATTAAATAATTTATTTAATTTCATTAATACTGCCGGCCGACAGTTGATGGCCAAGGCAGGGCAGAACAAAGAAACTGTGTCGTGCAACACACAGTGGCTCATCACATTAAACAATAAAAACATTACATTAGATCGAACATGCAAAAAAATGTGAAAAAGGAAATAGTAAAATGTACAAGTTAAGGCGCAAACATTAGAACTTTTCCACGCATGTAGAGAACAAAGGCAACCTGTTAATCCCAGTTACAATTACGGAAGAATATTCCAATCTCGCACGGTACGGAAAAAAAAACCCAGAAAAAAGTGGTGAAACACATCTCTCCTACAGCGAAACTCACATATTACTTGTCATGTTTCTGTCACGTTTGACGGCTATGATTATACGTAACGTAGTCGTAGAAATTAATGAGAAATTAATTCCATTTTACTATACATTATTTTGTGTGGAATTTTTACAAGCTTGACTTTTCTACGGTGTGCAACATGCGGAAGGATGTTACTGACGTTCCCCTACAGCACGAAACATGAATAAATCATCTGAATGTCTTCAAGCAAATTAATGTGCGCATGAGTATGAGGGTGCCGTGATGTCGGTATAATCGAATAAGAGATAACTATAATGACACGTTAGCTGTGAGCATCGTTGCACAAATACAATGACGCATTCTATCTCGAAGACCCCAAATTTTCTCGGGCGCTTTCGCTACAATATAATCATTGTGAGCTGACTAACTTAATTTTGATGGGAGTATAACTCCAACCTGTATCTCTGATGTTCCAGGGCGCTGCTCTGCTTTTTGGAGTTCGCGTCTGGCGTCGGATGTAGCCGTGTAGCGGACGACGACAACGACGACAACGATGGCCACGCGCGTGGAGCACCGGCTTCAGTTCCACCGGCGCGGCCATGGAGATAGGCCACCGTCACCGCCTCTCCGTGGCATACCATCATCGCCGGTCGGGGCTCATGTAGAGGAACTCCACCTCCTCTACATTTGGTGACCCGGACAAAGAACATCACGTCCGGAGCAATCCGGCCCTTCACCATCCCAAATTTCTGACCACGCCATCGAGCAGCACTACCTCCGGCACACACGGCCCACCTTCACTCCTACCGCACTCTTCGCTCTCTCTCACCTACGCTTCTCTCTTCGCTCAAGTCTTCTCACGCTTCTCACTGCCGGCCGCGACACTCGAGCCTTGCGCTCACCTGCCGGTTGCGGCAGTCGCGGCAGCCGACGCCTCGGCACACTTAAGCCCGTCTCGGCACCTCACTCACTCCACCTGGGACTATCGAGCTTCGGCTCCCGTGCCGGTCGCGGCACCCCAGGACCACGACACCGAGCGCCTCACTCTCTCTGCGACGGATCGCTGTTCCCGTCCACACCTACCACAAGGATGACTACCTACACACGGATGCTATTCCCGTCTTCATCCCCTCTGAACCGCCGCCAACGTGTGCCGTGCCCCTGTTCGACCACACGCCACCGCGTCTATACGCCTACCACGGTCGCCCGTTAACTCCAGCTCTTGCGATGCGTCGGCAACGCATCTGACGACCGGGGGACCCCTGTAGCGGACGACGACAACGACGACAACGATGGCCACGCGCGTGGAGCACCGGCTTCAGTTCCACCGGCGCGGCCATGGAGATAGGCCAGCGTCACCGCCTCTCCGTGGCATACCATCATCGCCGGTCGGGGCTCATGTAGAGGAACTCCACCTCCTCTACAGCCGGACACACCACTATAATGGGTTCTTCCGTTTCTGGCGTACCGCATCGGCGACAATTTGGACTGGAAGTGCATGCGGCCGAGTTTGAAACTGTGGGAAAGATTGAGGAGATCTTCCATCCGCGCGGCAACCTCCAGCTCCGCACATCCGTACAGAAAGCCCTGCTGAACTTTCTGGAGGCAGTGGACCCTCACAGTCGGTTGTAGTGCAGGAAACTGTAGAACGAGGCGAGTGAGTCAGGTATTTAAGTCAGGATACTCAAAAGTCAGGTATTTGTATAGGATCCTGCTTAGCCCCCTTATTGTCAGATATTTTCTTGGGATGTGTAGACAATGAAATCTTTCATCTTTTACAAACGTCGGGAGTCAGGAAAGTGTTTAGGTTTATCGACGATTATCTTTTATTTATTGAGGGTCAAGTTGATGAACATACTATTTTAAATGTATTTTCGACTCATGCTAAAGGGTTAGAGTTCACCCACGAATTACCGGGGAATGGGAAGCTGCAGTTCCTTGATTTATGTTTGATTCAGGGAACTAGCCACTTATGCTGGCAATATAAACAGAGGTCCAAAAAATCCTTAATGCCATTCTGTTCAAACCATTCGAAAACCGTAAAGAATGGAATAGGCATATCCTGCATCAGAAAAGCTATAATGAAACCATGCCTTCATCAGGTCCAAAAAAGTGTTTTAACCCAGGTGTCCCGCTTGACTGAGGCTGCGTTTCCTCATCATGTGATAGCTTCAATATTGCTTAGGTTACAAAAAGAGGTAAAAGGTGTTAAAAAAGACCGGAATAGGCCCTCAGTACGACCAGTAGTTGTGCCATATACGCACAAAACATCTCACCATATCAAAAACAATGGCAGGCAGGTTCGGCGTACCAGTAGTTTTCAGTTCATTGCCCAAGTTGTCATCATTAATTCCAATGACAAATGAAAAACCAGTGCAGTTGTGTGATGTGAGTCACAAGAACCAGTATGTAAAGTGTGACTCTTCAGTGGTGTATGAAATTCCCTTATCTTGTAAAAAAGTGTATATAGGACAATCTGAAGATGCATCAATCAACGTCTTAAAGAGCATGACTACAACACCAAAGGCACAGCTAGTGGTACACTTGGGATGCATGTAATGAAGTGTGGTTGCTCACCCGATTTCACAAAAACACAGATAAAGGGTACGTTCAAAACAAAAACTGAAAGGGAAGTGTTTGAAGCCTTTTTAATCGAGAGATTGGGCAAAGGTAATTGTGTCAGCGAACCGTCTGTGGCACTGACACGCGAAGAATTTAAATATCCAGAAGGCAGATGTAGAACATGAAAAGTGACTTGTTTTGTTTTCCCCTTTCCCCTCGGCAACCCCTATTTAAGGATTGCTGCCATTAAAGAATCTGTTGATAGTGGAGCAAGTGTCGTCTATGTGTGTTCTTGTCCGTGTTTTGTGCTCCGGTTTTATTCAGTCATGTACCAACAGGCCCATTCTGCCATTTTGGTGTGAGCCTTCCTCTTCCCCTTCGCCCACCCCCGTTTCATCCCTTCCCCGAACAACTTGCCGCCAATCTAGACAGGCAGACCTATCGAATCGCAACGTCACCCCCCCCCCCCCCCCCGCCCCCCATGACTCCAAGATATTCGGATTGTGTAGCTCTTTCAAGGTAAGTGTTATCAATAGAGGAAGACAATAATTGTAACACCTTTTTCAACGTCATTTGTACACATTTCTTGACGTTCAACTCCATTTGCCACAAACGACGCAGAGGTCGTGAGTCTCAGTGAGTTATTTAGACATTCTTAATAAGAAATACTGGATCTATTGAAAAAATAATAATACAGCAAATAATCTACACTCAAGGCAAGGGTAATGTATAGGCAAATCATTTATAAAAATTAAAAAAGGCCACAGTCCCAGAACCGACCCCTGGGGTACACACGAGATAACAGGAACTTGAATGGAGTCCACAGTCGGAATTGAGGGGGCGCTTCCCATTCGGTATCATGCCCACGCAATTTTACAGCGATAGCTCCAAAGTCGAGGTATAAATGGGGGCGGATTTTCTGGAGTCGGCGGAAGAGTGTTTGAAGCCCAGAGGTCGGCGTTTTGGCTCGCGATCACTCACGCTCGCAATTATCTGATAAGAGCACTTCGACCACGCTCACTATGAACTCACGCGAAAGCCGATATCGCGCCCTGTATCGCGATAGTGTGACCGCAAAATTTGCAGCAGCTTCGAGTAATCAAACGGCTCGAGGCGATAAAAGTTGGCGATCGCAGACAATCACGCCCCCAGACGGACTTCACACGAATGATTATAACTTATCGCGCTCTCGCGATCGGGGGCGGTTCTGAGCTGTCTCTTTCTTATGCATATGTTCAATGAACGATAGACCACATGTGGTCCCCAACCCTCATATATCAGACTGAGAACACAATAATTATTCTGTTTTGATTTATTTAGAAAAGCCATATTACCAATTAGAGCTGTCCGAATACGCTGGAAAGTTAAATTTCGTGCATAATACAATACCCACTAGTGTGTACTAGGAAGGAGGAGGGAAAAAGTGCTGAACAATTTGCAATCTCCTTGCATAGAGGTTAGCCAGCAGATATGGGTTTCGGGTTTTCGGTACTTAGCGAAAAGCAGCATCAATAAATGTAGACCGGTACAGCTTGGGACAAAAGATTACGGAACACGGTACTGGCGTAGTTCTTCATGGGAACGGCCCCCTGCTAGATATCAAGAAGAGATCGAACAGGAAACGAGTGTCCGGCTATTCTATCCATCTCTCAATATGTACGCCCATCTCTGTTTGCTGCTAGGGTGTCGCTCAAATGGAGAAATGTGACAACCCGGTGTTCCGTGAACTTTTGTCCCAAGTTGTACAATCCTCACGCGGTGGATGGAAATGGTTTGTTTAGAAATGTTTCAAATTAGTCATATTTCATCAAGAAGCGGCCTAGCTAGAGCCTGGAGCAGTGTGTTCACTGTATACATGGGGTAGTCCTGCACCGCTTTCCCCCAGTTGTCTTCCAATCTCAAATGTGACCATCAGAAGCCAGTCGCTTGTAGTGGCCTGGCGAAATAATCACTGATCAGTCCGATTTTGCACGCAGAACGGGTGAAAAACTAAACATTAAAACCCAGAACCCCTACCAAAAGCCTAAGGATCAGTGCACACGAATCTAATTTGAGGCTCACTCCAGAGGGATAGTAGGCCATAAAACACCCGAAACGAAGTTCCTTATACATGATCGTTGTATATGTTGTTGCTGAGGTAAATTAATGCAGCAAGTGAGCAAATCCAAACAGACGAGTTGCAGAACCGTTTGACAAAACCATTATGCATACGCACGCGTGCCTGCCTATACTTCACCTACACCTTTCTTCGAGCCATCGACCCCGCGATGTAACTTTACCCCTCCCAACACCTTACCAGGGCCGAGGAAACCCTGCTTCATCGCCTCCGCCTTAACGTCGCCTACACTCCGTCACTCCTGCACAAGGTGGGCAGACGCGGCAACGCAAACTGCGATGCCTGCGGCGCCATCGCTGACGTAGCCCACCTCCTGCTAATGTGCCCGACGTTCTCGGCGCCCCGTGCCGCCCTCGTCCGACGCCCCCAAGCCTTGGGCCACCACCCCCTCTCGCTCGCTACACTCCTCGGGCCTGTCCTGCGCCCTGGGCAACGGGATGTTACCAAGGCACTCTTCGAGTACCTCAAGGCCATCGAAATGATGACCGCCGTCTGAAGCAGAGGCGGCAAGCCTCACCGCCCGCAGCACATCGTTCCTATCGCAGCTTCTCCCGCACCTGTTTTTTCTTCCTTTCTCTCTTTGTTTTTTAAGGAGTAGCAAGCCGGCACTTGCCTGGCTGACATCTCCTTTTGTGTGAATAAACATATACCCCCCTCCCTATACTTCAAAACTAAAATCAAAGTTTGAAATGTGCGACTAAGTGGTATGCGCGATTGCACTACAGAAACACAGGTACCATATTGGCTAACTTTATAGCATGCTCTGTTGCCTCTGGCAGGGAGAAATGGAAATAACGATACGCTTATGCAAAACGTTCCATTGCAAGTGCGAATGTGCAGCAATTTGAACATCAACATTAGACTGCCGCAGCGACAGACATCGAAGCAAAGACAATGATCGCGGACTCACGCGATAATGGCGTTATAGCGAACGATTTCGTTCGAAGCCGTGCGGAGTGGTTCCCGTTAGCACCACTGAGAGACGCGTCGGCATGAGTGCATTAAAGCCTGGTTTAGAGCCTGATGTAGTCTTCGCCATGGCCGTCCGCGCTGCACGCCGACAACCAGCGTTGGCTACGCCACAATTTCTCATCCTGCCGGGATCATAGTCCGACGCGATTCGGCGCAGCGGAACAGCACCGGAGATTTTCACATTTCGTAGTGGGAAAGCAGTCATATCTGTACCCGCGTGTTGGAATCCGACTAAAGACAATCCGTGTTCCCATCGTTGGGACTCTTATGTTGGTGTTACTGTAATACGTTTGGTACCCCCAAACATGAAAACATGAACACTGAATTAAATAAGAAGTCATACGTAGTCGCGCTTCGCCGAGTGTCGTCGAACTATGTACTCACCGGCGGCGGGGGAGAAGAACAATGCTCTACATCTGGCGGTGGCCAGCGAGCTGTGCACGGCGTGGGCTACGGTGGACTCGCATTTCCGAACATGGCGTCGCCCATTGAGCTATTGATCGAAACTGGAAAGGAACATCCGTGCCTATATAATAAACGACGGATGGACTATAGAGACAAGCAAAAGAAGGAGAGCAACTGGGAAGACGAGCGACTTCCTATTTAATTCAGTGTTCAGGTTTTCATGTTTGGGGGTACCAAACGTATTACAGTAACACCAACATAAGAGTCCCAACGATGGGAACACGGATTGTCTTTAGTCGGATTCCAACACACGGGTACAGATATGACTGCTTTCCCACTACGAAATGCGAAAATCTCCGGTGCTGTTTCCGTTGCGCTGCGCCGAATCCCGTCGGACTATGATCCCGGCAGGATGAGAAAGCGTGGCGTAGCCAACGCTGACTGTCGGCGTGCAACGCGGATGGCCATGGGCGTAGACTACGTCAGACTCTAAACGAGCCTAAAGCGAGCTCACGATATCTGACGGCAGCGTGAATGCGATCACAGTAGTCGCGATCCTTCGCGTTGCCAACATGATGATGCCAACATGATGGCAGATTACCGCACAGGGGCTGCACGCAGTTTGAAAAGGCGCGGGACACACGCAATCGGCGGTCGTGATTGTGCGTATCGTGAGTTATCGCGATCATGAGTTATTTGGCTGAGCTCTATCTGAAGCATGAAGCACCTAGTAAAGCGCTTCCGCCCGGGCTTCACAGTGGGCGCCCCAGCCTCACGTCGGGAAAAGCATGCGCCAGGTGATACGCCAGGTGATGCGCCCGATTCGCTCAAAAGGCGTTTCCATGGATTAGTGACTTCTTACGCCAAAGATCAATATTTGTCAACACTGGGGAGGCTGATACAGGCAGGGCTACGCTACCGCAGGGAGTCCCCCAGGGCAGTGTTTGAGTCCTTTGCGCCTTAACATTGTTCTGGTGGGTCTCAAAGGCTGCCTTTCCAAGGGCGTGAACCTGTCAATATATGCGGATGATGTATGCATACGGACAGTAGGAAAATCTCGTGCTGCCATACAGGCTCGGTTGCAGCGCTGGCTGGGCGTCAACAGGAACTTTTACCAGGATGCAGGGATGGACACCTCAGCTGAAAAATGCGCGGTTCTCTCATTTAGGAAAAAGGATATGCACCGTTTTCGGCTTCATCTTGGAATGAGTCACATGAAGCAAGTGACTCACGATAAGTTCCTAGGACTTATTTTAGACTGCAGTCTAAGGCACTCGTTTCTAAGGCACAGCGTGGCGAAATGTGCTCCGCCACATTGCTGGTGCACGATGGGGCAGTAAGGAAAGAGACCTTCTCATGATGCATAAAGCGCTCGTTAGGGGACCAATGCTTTATGGTATACCTGTTCTCCATGACATGTCCCGGACCATGATCTCCAAACTTCGTGGTACCTTGCACGCAGTCTGCGGGTTTGCTTAGGAGTCCCGCGCTATACTAACAATGCCGGAAGCGAAGGAGATCCCGATTGAGGCTCTGTGTCAGAGATAAACCACTCGGCACAAATGCGCTTGTTGGCCTACCATCGCCGTCATCCTCCGGTCAGAAAGATATATAAGCGAAGAAACAGCAAAGTCTCCGTATGTGCGAACATGGGACACCCACTGGTTTTACAGAGGATCCCGGGCCACATCGGTATACGTGGTAATAAAGACTCAGATTTAATAGCTGCAGAAGCTCACCGCCGTCGACATACGATCTCCATCATATTGCCAAAAGGGGATAGACGATCTTACTTGTCGGCGCTTCCATCAGCAACGGCCGCCCATCAATGGCGTCAAGACATCTCGGAAGGATCCCTCCTCCACTCATTAGATCACACACTGTCCTTCATAATGCCGTCTACCCTTCGTCGAATCATTACGTCTATCGTCCGTCGACTCTGTTTAAACGTCGCATTCACCCCATACTTTCGCCCTTGCTGTAATACTCCAAGTACTGTCCAGCAGATTCTCATCGACTGTTAGGCCTGCAAGGCCTGGCGGACATCATTTTGGCAGCAGCAGCCGTCATTGAGGCACATTTTCAGGATCTGTCTGGTCTTTCCGTCGTTCTTAACACGTGCTGAAACCGGCTCCATCGCTCAGTCTTGAGCTGAGTGCATCGGAAGTCGCCGTGGGAGGATTTCTACTCGGAAACCGGATTTTCTTTACTGCGAACGTCTCATTTGCCATCTACGCTTCTTTCAATTCTTCAAAAGCGATCAGCAAGGTCTGGCGGACCTCATTTCGGCAGCAGCAGCCGTCATTGAGGCACGAGGTGCTAACATTCAGCCTGCACATTTTCAGGATCTGTCTGGTCTTTCCGTCGTTCTTGACACGTGCTGAAACCGGCTCCATCGCTCAGTCTTGAGCTGAGTGCATCGAAAGTCGCCGTGGGAGGATTTCTATCCGGAAACCGGATTTTCTTTTCTGCGAACGTCTGATTTGCCATCTACGCTTCTTTCAATTCTTCAAAAGCGATCAGCAACGCCTGGCGGACCTAGCTCATTTTGGCTGCCGCAGCCATCATTGAGGCACGAAGTGCTAACATTCAGCCTGCACATTTTCAGGTTGGTCTATATATCCTGACTGTATAGCCTGTCTCAGTTTACCATATGTGTTTTCTTTTTTTTGGCTGCTGCTGCTGCTTGTGAGTGCTGTTTACCGTTGTAGTGCTTGTACAATGACAAGAGAACTGTCGAAACTTAGCGAAGAGATTAAGAGGGAATTACGATCTGAATGGAAAATTTTCCAGGACTCCTTTCAGAAAGATATTCGAAAGGAAGTAGCTGAATTCCACGCATCTCTGCCTTTCTTCAACAAAAGCTTTGAGGAGGTTGTTCAGAAACTGGACAAAATTGTAATAGAAAACGCTGAACTTAAAACCCAGAACAAGTCCTTGAGTGATACCTGTGGCATACTCAGGCAACAGCTAAAGGAAAATGTTAAGAGAATCACTGACCTTGAGCAGTATAGCCGACGTTCAAACGTTGAAATAAAAGGCATTCCCGTGACAGCAAATGAAAATCCAATGGACATTATAATGTCCATTGGAGATAAAGTTTCACAGCCGGTATCACGGGAGGACATAGTAGCCTGTCATCGTACCCCAGTGCAAAAAGTGCAGAGGGGAGCAATATCATTGTCCAGTTTGCGCAAAGAGACAAACGTGGTGACTTTCTACACAAGGCGAGAAAAACACGGCTGACAACTGCAGATCTGGGTCACAGCGCACGACAGCCCATATTCATAAACGAACATTTATGCTCCACGTTGGAAAAGTTGTTGGGTCAAACTGTTGCAAAGAAAAAAGAGAACAATTGGAGATACGTGTGGAGTCGAGAGGGTAGAATTTCCGTACGTAAGGAGGACGGATCATCCGTGATTCACATCAGAGACTGATCTCACACGAATTTGTTAGGATTCCCCCCCCCCCCCCTGTTTTTCTGTGTTGTAGTGCATAATTAATATGACAAGTCTTGTGACCCCATCCTACCTCTGTAAGCATATATCGAACCTGAAACTGCCACATCTTAATTGCTTAAATCTAAACGCGAGATCAGTCGTGAGCAAGACAGACGAATTAGACTTCTTTTTCAATCAGTTTAGAATTTTTTTTATTGCGTGTTAGCGCCACGAAGCAACTGTGGCTATGAGCGGCGTACAGATGTGGACAGACGGAGAGAGGACAGCAGGAAGGAGTGGGGGACAGGGGGATTAGTATGCGTCCTGGGCCGACTAGTTTAGAAATAGCCTGGATGTCATCATGCTGACGGAGACTTGATGTTCAAACGAGGATTAATATATTCTGCCGCAATATAATCTGTTCCGCTTAAACAGACCACAGAGGCGAGGAGGAGGCGTCGCAATACTTGTCAAAACTTCATTTCATTGTCAATTTGTAGATGAATTCACCCTTTGTGTTGGTGATTTTGATGTGGTGACAATTCGAACTGACAAACACGTGTTTTCTGTTGCATACAGGCCACCTACTGGTAATACTGAGGCCTTGTTTGTTTTTCTTGAGCAAGTGTTTTTGTATGTGACCAACAACAATTATGCACTTGTTATGGGAGGCGACCTTAACATTGATATGCTTGGAAAATCTTGTCACCAAACGCGCCTACAAATGCTACTAAATGTGAACGGTTTCAGTAACATCATTCAAATTCCCACTCGGATCACTGATAGTACAGCAACGTTGCTTGATCGATTCATCGATTCATCACATCCTTCTACATTCGTCATTAGTGTAGACATCAGTGATCATACGCGGATTGTCGCAACGATACCTTCATGCAAAAAGTGGTCAAAGAACCAGGAGCACGTGTTACTCCGGCCTATCAGACTGTCGTCACTCGAGGCTTTCCATATAGAGATGCTGTCAGTCTCATGGGAACACGTTTTCCAGGAAAGCACTGCAGAGACGGCATACATGCAATTCCTTTGTAAGTTTCGAGAATTGTACGATAAGCATTTTCCGATAGAACCTTACAGGGTATCTCCTAAACTTGGTAAACCATGGATGACGAAGTAACTAACAAATATGATAAACACTAGAAACAGGCTTTACACAAAATTTACTAAAACAAGGTCAGCTGATGATCTTGTCAGGTTTAAAAAGTATCGAAACAATGTGAACTCGAAGTTACGTAGTGCCAAAAAGACGTATTACAACTCTGTTTTTGGAAATACTAGCCAGAAGCCAAGCCTGGCATGGAGGAGCCTTAAATCACTGTACACTCATGAAAACAGATCCCTAGAGGAAATAACTGTAGGAGGTACGATCATGAAAGGCATACAGCTTGCAGAAAAATTTAACACGTCCTTCGTCTCCCAATCAAACCCACCGAATGTTTCTTGTACTATAGTTCCCACCACCCTACCGCACATTTTTTGCAGAGTCCAAGCCAAGGTTTCTTCATATCTCCAACTGATTCACAAGAGGTCTTTTCTGTTTTTAGAAATCTTAAAAACAGCAACACCTGCGACAAAGACGGTTTTCAAATACGACCAATTAAATTCATACTTGATGTTATTGCGCCTGTTCTAGCATTTATTTTCAATTTAGCACTCCAAACAGGTGAGCTTCCGAAAGAAATGCAAATCGCAAAGGTCATTGTATTGCACAAAGATGGTGATGTAAATGAGCTAAAAACTTATATACCTATATCCATCTTACCAGTTTTTGCAAAAGGTTTGGAGAAATTAATTCATGCAAGGATGCTTTCTTTTCTCCAAAAACACTATCTGCTTTCAGAGTCCCAGTACGAGTTAAGAAGACAGAGATCCGCGGAACTAGCCCTTTTAACCCAGAAAGAACACATTCTCATCGGATTTGAAAATAAGCTTGTAACCTTAGGTGCTTTTTTCGACTACACGAAAGCGTTAGACTTGCTAAATCATGATGTCCTTCTCATAAAGCTAGAATATTATGGTATCAGAGAAACTTATACGTACCTACCTGCGATATCGTAAGCAGTTCGTTGACATCCAGTGTCACCGTTCTAGTACACATCACATAACAACAGGTTTCCCGCAAGGCAGCATTTTAGGGTCCTTGGGTTTCATCATTTATACTGTCACGAATGAAAACAGACGAGCGAGGCGGCGAATAATCGGCGGACGCTTTATTCTAGCTGCTTAGCTGGCTAACACAAGAGCGGTAGCTCTTAGACAGAACTAAGGTAAAGAATGCTCCGGCTGGGAGCTCACAAGCTTTTATACACAGCGGCGAACATTGTAGAAAGCGCGCGTCGGTGAAGAAGAGGAAGTACAGAAGCTTCTCCAAGGTCGTCGATCCGTCCATGAGATTGATGCGAGCGAAGGAACAGATGCTTCTGGAAGCATCGCTCGCTAATCAGCGCGGCGTGTCGTGGATCTCAGCCCGTCGCTCGACGCCTCGCCGTCCGTTGTTACTGTTCCGTGTGGTCGCTTCAAAGATAATACGTGGCATTATCAACGACCTGCTCACCTTATCTGATGATATTAAGATAATAGCATACGCCGACGACACCAGTTTATTTTTACAGGGGAAATGTGTCACGAACCTAATTAGGAAAACGAACTGGTTTTTGTCGATTCTATGTACGTGGTCGACAAAAATTACTAAGTAATCAACCCTATAAGAACAAAAGGTGTCGTTTTCCATCCGTTACGCAAGCCTGTCACATTATCTGAATCCATCATTCTTGACAACACCGTCATACCCGTTATCAAGGAAGTAAAGTCACTTGGTGTCTGGTTTACTCATACAATGTCATGGGACAAGCATATTACATACGTCATGAATAAAATATCGCGTGTCATTGGTATAATAGCTCGGTATAGAAACATTCTTCCCTGCAGGGCAAAACTGATGGCATACAATGCTCTTATTCATCCCCATCTTACTTATTGTCACTTAGTCTGGGGCAAGACAACACAAACAAACCTTGAAAGATTGTTCTTGTGTCAGAAAAGAGTGATTCGTCACGTAGCAGGTGTTCCTTTCTTGCATCCTACCGGGCCTCTTTTCCGGAGGTTTAACATTCTTAAAATAATGCACATTTATGATTACCGTTTATTAGCCACATATATTATTTCAGTGAAACAAAATAATTACACTTTCTTAGGACTAGCTAATTTAAAGGGATTATGAAATTTCCCGAACCCCCATACTTTTTTTCGCTGGAAACTGTTCTTCCCGCCGAGAAACAAATATGCCACACATTTGTCCGGACGAAATCGCTCCACTCTGTGAGGAGCGCGCGCTCGAAATGTCTCTTCCACGTTCCTCCTCTCCCGCGCACATTCTCCCGTCGATAGTGTAACCGTACGGACCGCACTTCTGTTCCCCGTTACGTCACCGGTGTTGCGCAATGTCAAGTAATGCTGCGAGCGTGCTGTGGCTGGCGCCGTCCAGTCGCACATAAAAGGTCACAAGGTCTCTGGTCGCGTCTGAGGGTTCAAGTTGGAACATTACGTTTTCTTGGTTGGATGCGTTCGGATAGCACGCTATAATGAACAGCTTTTTGCGTGTGAATGGTTTGCTACAGTTGAGCTGGCAAGTATGACATGTGCGCTGTACTTTTTCGTCGAATGTATTCGTCCTCTGCTCTGCGGCCGTTCTCAACAAGGAACTCAAGTACCTCCGTGGCTTTGAGAGGTTTGCTGACGAGTTATGTGGGCCCCTAGCAATTCACCGCAACGTGTATTGGTTGTATCGCCGTCACCAATGGAAACTGTCTGGTGGTTGCTTGGCGTTGCAGTTATATTTACGTCAGTTGCAGTTATGTTTACGTGTTGGCAATCTAACAACAAAGGAAGTGCGTTGTGAAGTGCGACTGTGATATTTGGAAGACGCCCCCTTTGTTGCTCGATTTGTTTGCACAAATTATCGTAAAAGACTGGGTGGTCTAATGTTTTGTTTTACTTTGTTTCAACTCGTGTTCTTCGTCATCAGTACTGTTATTATTCAAAGCAGCTTCGCGCCTTCAGGCGATTTTGATTTACTATTTATTTATTGTTCTACAAATGGCTGTATTTCCTTCCGTCGAAGGACTTCTTGTTTGCCTAAGATTATGTTTCATGCAAGTATTTATTAGCACGTCACGTATTCTGTATTCAATGTTGAGCACGTCGTAAATCTGAACATTTAGCATTTCCAGCCACCGTGCCTACAAAACATAGCTGTAGCGTATTGTGTAAGAGTATTCTGCACATCGTCACTGCACATCTGATAAGTGTTTGTCGTTTAACAAATTTATTGTTCAGCCAGGTTTCCAATACTGTGTAATACATCCCTAAGACTGGGGGACACAAACTCAGGACACCAGTTCGCCTGCTTCATGCCCTCTTATATTATTGTGTTACGTAAGCTTCAAGTCACCAGTTGAGCTAACTGGAAAGAAGCAAAAAAAAAAAAAAAAACAGTACTGACGTAGCATGCCCAATATTTTGCAATTAGAAAAACAACAAGTAATTGGTATTATTTCAAGTAAACTGCTTGTTGGTCTTCTGGCGGAAATCTGCTTCCTTTGTGAAAGAACTGTTACATTTGCCACTGGGACAGAGTCCTGGCTATGCAGGCTCCTCCGAGGGTGTGGGAACACTTGTATGTGCGTCAAGGACGAGGGCATCAAGCTCAAACAGCTGAAATGTCGACATTTAGCTCAATTAGTACAATAACTAAGACCTAACATCTACATATACACGTTATATGCTATACATGAATAATTTTTATTTTTAATAGAACACAGGATATGTTCTATTTTACACTGTCACACCTCATCTAAGAACTGTATTGGCACCAGTGTTACCAGCAAATAAGGGCTGAAGTAGCTGCACGGCCTTGCAGGATGCCAAGAGCAAGTTGAACTGGTTGAACACAGCAGTACACCGGTATGATAATGGTTGGTAGGGTTATTTTTTGGTAATGTGAAACAAAGCGCAGAGTTGTACCAGGAACAAAATCTCATGAGGACATAGTGCATCAAAGGTGGATTCCTTTAATTTAGAGATGACCTGCACAGCACTTGCTGGAGTTGTCGTGGCACGTTACCCTGGTGAAAGACCTCTGCTGCCATACACATGGACCAGGTCCGGTGAATGCAAATGATGTAATCTAACTGAGCAATGATTATAAGATAAGGAGTGTAAACAAAAAAATGTCCCCCTCAATATTATATTGGTGCACGTGATAAAGCAAACTGTAAATCAAATGACAAAAAAGGTAAAAGAGATCTTGTGAACAATATACAGAGCCCGAATGGTAGGCAAGACACTGCATTAAACAGGAATCTGGAAAGAGGGTGCACAGGCCTTTGTCTGCTCTGAATAGTGCGTTACAATGATTATGCTGTCTCACCTAAGGGGTTGTTGGCTCTGCTGAGGAAGTCACCTGTGAACATGAAAGCAGCTGAGTGAAGAGAAAAGAACGGATACGTATGTTCAACATACTACACAAATATTCTGTTGAAGTTGAAGTATGGTTTCTAAGATCATGCGAAACGAAATGTACTTTTATCAACAGTGCACCACCTGAGTTTAGGGACTAGATTCGGTAACTTCTATTTTCTTTTTTTAATCTCTCTGTGCCGTAAGCGGCGGCAAGGTTCATAGTCACGCAGATGAGAATTAACCCATTCACGCAATCCTCAAATCTATGATAGCATTTGAACCACATGGACTGAGAGACCATTGTTAGCCAAAATAACGAAAAATACTCACACTTTTTCGCCGTTTAGGTGGATGTTCTTTCCCCTGTGTGGGCATGTTGCTACATCTTGATTCAGACGACACTGAGCTTGTTATCCAGTACAGTGAAGAGATTCAGCGTACCCTTCGTAAATTCGATCATGCAAATGTCCGCTAAAAATACGAGCAGTCGATGGCACCATATCGTCTTTCCACTCCGGCGGTCCGATTGCTTCGTGGCACCAAAAGTTGTCCGTCTCGTCTGGGAAGCACTGGGAAGCATGAGACATTGGATACCAGGCGAGTATTGACGTAAATTAGGGCAACCAACTATCCAACATCGTCTCGGCATGTCGACGAAAACCACAGGATGCGACTGCGATAAACTGGAACCATCGCGCGGAAGCTGACGTCATGGAGATTTCCACTCCCGATGAACGCATACGCGGGATCCTACGGCGCATGCTCCTGGCGGGATCCTTCAGCTCGGCTACACGTCACGATGACGTGTTGCCGAGCCGGCCGTGGTCCCGTCAAGTTGCCCGCTGGGTCTCCGCTCGGCAGCTCGCCACGGCGCGGTGCCTACTGTCCTCCCTTCGCCGCTCCGCTTAAATTCGCTCCCGAGAATACTCCTCGCGTGATGAAGGTAAAATTTTGGTTCTAGACTAGGAAAAAGGTTTACTTTCTGATGAAAATGAGAAAAGAAATCACTTCATAGTCCCTTTAACCACAAGATCGACCAACCGTACTTTGCGCCATGACGAACGTTATTTCACCCCGCGAGCATGTACTAATTTTGGTTTACAGTCGGTCGCATACAAGCTGCCGCGACATATAAATTCTTGTGTACGGAACAATATTAACATTGATTCTCTCCCTCTACGTTCATTACGAGCATTATGCATTGAATAAATTTTCGACTATTTCAGGCTCACATTTATAGGAGATTGTATGCCTTTGAAAATACTTGTCCTACAGCTTTGCTTAAGTACCGCTTGAGTGGAATTTCCTCTTTTCATTTTCTTGTATCTGTATATGTGTGTATTTTCTTGTATTTTCTTTTTAATATTGTTAACAGATGGATGTTTGACAGCATGCATTTTGCATGAACGATGTATGCGGCTCTGCCAAAAGTACACAGGGGATCGGGCCGCGTCAAGCTGCACACTAGCAGCTTTTTGCCTGACCTCCCCACCAACTTGTTTGGGAAATACAGAAAAAAAAAATTGAAAATTGAAATTGAGGATGTATTTCATTTGGCGACGCCTCTTCCAGCGCCAACGGCTGTACGCCGAAATAAATCTCTTAAAATAAAAACATTAAAAAATAAACGCTTAAAATTCCACCCTTCAAAATCCATTTTCTGAAATAAACAGCATAAAAATACACGCCCTCAAAATAAACGCTGTTACAATAAACCATAATATTGGGGACTCATGTTTCTACTGTTATCAATTACTTTTCTTCAAATAACGACTTAGGATATCGGAATATCCAGTTATAAAGTGATGAGGACGATGCGCGTATGAATACAGGACACGCACTCTTGACCCTTGAGCTGTGAACGAGGCTAATAGGCTTCCGGAAAAGGGAAGGGGGAGAAGAAGGCTATGGCGGTGTTGTGGTCGGATTGCGCGGCGACGGTCATTCGCACTGGTAAACGAAAGGCCAAGAAAGTACGCACACACACGAAAAAGAAAGAGAAAGATAAAGCCGGCGAGGATACACGACAACAGATAAAAAAAAGAATAAAAATCCTCGGCCTCCAGATCAGAAAACATCCCCCCCCCCCCCACAGTAAGTTGGTAACACCCACGGGCCACATACAGACAGACAACCTACTTCTGGTGTAGCGAAATCCTTGTTCACAGTTCTAGCCCTAGCTAGCCCCAAGCGCGAGGAGTGTACTATTTTTCGTTCGAATGTAGAGCCGACAGCTGTCCATACATCAGGGACGTTGGGTTTTCAAATATTTATTTCGAAGTGTTTATTCTTCAAAGTTTATTTTTCGGAGTTTATTTCGACAGCGTGGATTTTCTCATGATTTATATTGAAGAGTTTAGTTTTGCAAGTTTGATCTTTAAGGGATTTATTTTGAAAAGTTTTATTTTTACATGATTTATTTCGGTGTCATCCCGCGCCAACGTGAAGCGACTGGGACACCCTCACTTGCCCTTCCTCAACTGCTTGGGCCTTCGGTCAGTCCTACGCATCAGCTACGAGCTCTTCAAGCCCTCATCTCCTCCCTAGCAGCAACAGGGCTCCTGCGTGAACTCTGAACATTAATCGTCATTCACCATCTTCTCCGCCTTAAGCAATTGCATAGGGTGCTGCCTCAGCGGCGAAACATCCCAGTACATCATCATTACTTATTTGTTGTTGTTGTTGTTGAGTCTCTTATGTTGCTCTTTTTGTGAATTCCGGTGATTCTTGTGTTTATTAAGTTTATTAGCGAGATGGTTTTGTCACATATTACAATGAAACAGCTTCTGTGAAATAATGTGCACACATTTCTTTTTAACATCTACCCCTTTCTACGGAGCCACTCCCGGGTTTCGGCACCAAAGAAATGTTGCAGAAACTCATCAGAGAGAAAATGAAAGAAAAGTATATACAGACGTAGAGAGTCTCTTTGTTAAGCCCATTAATTGCTGTCCCCGTCTAGTGCTGTCTACACAGGTGTCTCGCATTAGAGTCTCCTTTGACCTTGCGCCGCACTTTCCGTGACTTTGAGGGCGTGCGCTTCCCTATTTCGAAATGTCTGCCCTTTGGTTTGTTCCGCAAAAGTTCATAATGATGGCGAACACTCGGAATGCGGCAACATCCTTCCCCAAATGAGTCACAATGCACTGAGCTCATGTTTCGTAATGCTATTGCTCCTAATTCATTTCTTGGACTTCCAAGGGAAACAGGAGCTGAACTGGTCGGCGAGTTCCATTGCCACTCACACGACCTCACCTTACCATCCCGTCCCTTATAGAGCTGTGTAATCGGCGCCACAAATGCCGGGACTTCCTGTAGTAACACGACGTCACCCTGTGGTTATATTGTAAACACCCAACTGATGAACTGATCTCAACTCTAGAATGTATTCTTTCAACGCTCCCAGAATTGGTCTGTTATCTTTTGTCTGTGGATCCATTATTCACGCTAATCCCGTTGGACGTCGGAACTGATACTCCTCCAGGCTGTTCAGACAATGCGGTCAGTGTTTTTCCGAGTAGGAAATGCGCAGGTGTGAACGCACTGGGCTCTTCGGGCGAAGACTGTAGGGACGTGAGGTGGCGGGAATTCACCATTCTCCTTCGAGCAGTATGGTGGTCATCTCCTCGAACGTATTTGACTATCGACTTGAAAAAGGCCTATCAGCTGCTTCGACTGACTAGTAAGGCTGCCGAGATTTTGACTATCAGTACAATCAAGGGCCTATTCAGAGTAAGAAGACTTCCGTTCGTAGTAGCGGCAGCTCCAGAAATTTTCATACGCGTCGTGTAGTTGTTTTTAAGTGTTGAGAGGTCAGCCAATATTTGGCTTGCTACTCCTGCGCGTCATCGACGCGTTGCTGGCGGATATACCGGGAACAAGCTCTTACCTAGTGTAGAGGTTGAATGGGAAAAGAGGAGGAGGAAATAAACACTCTTGGAGCACGTTCTCCAGGAGAACGGTTGCGGATTTCCACTGCTCCTGTACCATTACCAGTTGTACAGTATATTTTGGCGTGGTCGACAAGATTATCGTGGACAATGGGGGTACAGTTTCATATCCGGCCATCCGGCGACTCCTTCATACTGGAAGATTACCAGGTGGACGGGGATGAGCCGGTCCCTGTACCGGAAAACGTCAGTACCCCAGAGACCATTCAGTTCGTCACAAACAGGTGTAAGTCCACCGTAAAGGAGATTCGGCAAGAGAATGTAGTCAAGAAACATGAATATGACCGAATTCCCATCAAGAATATCCAGGTTTGAGGTAACTCAGCGCAGGAGTAGCACGCCCGTTTCTATGCGAGAGGTGCTAATTCAACTAGTAGCGGTGCAACAACAGGCTCAGCAGCATCGACAACTACTACAGGCTCTAACAGACTCTAGATCACCAAAGCCCCGATTTGAAATTGTCAAACCCGAGGTCTTCGATAGGGCTAATACTAGTCCTCGGGTGTGGATCCCGTTTTACGAATACGCTTGTGAGAAGAACCAGTGGACGTCAGATGAAGAGAAGGTGAAGAACCTTAGTCTCTTTCTAGCGAAAATGGCAAAAAGCTGGTATGAACTGCGAATCTTGAGTCACACCATGGAGGGATGCGAGCAGTGGAAGCAGAGCTTCCTGACCTCGTTTCAAGAGAACACCGTCGACAAATGGGACCGCGCAATTTTCTTCAGGTACTGTGCTGGCAGCCCGTTAGAATACTTTTACGAGAAGCGCAGACTACTGCAAATAGCTGACTCAAATCTGCAGGACACATCCGTTTTGTCATTGGTGATCCTCGGATTATCTAAAGATCTCCAACGACAGGTGCAGACGAAGGCACTGCGAGCGACGGAGGAGCTGCTACAAGCCTTTAAAGACCTCTGTGTGGAAAAGTCAGCCGTGCGCATGTGGTCCGAAGGAAGTGATCAGGGGTGGACACAAAGCCAATAGTGCAAGGATACCGCCACATGGAAACAGCGCAGCGGCATGTGGAGTCAAGGGCAAGACCGGGATCTTAGTCAAGCCGTAAAGCAGCTGGACGACGGTAACCATGGCTCAACTACAGTGCATCATTGTCTCCAGTCCGGCCCTGTGACAACACATGAGACGGTCTACCTTGTAAACGAAAACCTGTTGTACGTCACTCTGAATGCAAACGGGAAACCGACGAGGACGCTGGTGGGCAGCGGGGCCACTGTTAGTATTGTGAACAAGAAGTTAGTCGACGCCGGGCTATTTTTCACGGACGACCGATATGCCCCCGTCCAAGGCTTCGACGGTTCTCGCCGCGAGCTGCAAGACTGGACAGTAGTGAACGTAGCATACCAGAAACAGAAGCTATCCGCAAAAGCATTGGTTATGGACGAAGTGGACTACGATTTTCTACTATCGCGGCCATACATGGAGGCCATGCGATTAAACATCTTCTGGAATGATCAAGTTTCCGTCGATAGCAACACCTGTTTCACGTGTGGCATTAGGCAGCCATTGCGACTACCGAAGAATGTGGGCGACGTCAAGGTCCTGTACCCGGAACTAGAATGTCTGGCGAGGTGCCCACCTCCCATGGATGGGTATGCGGTACCTTTCATATTGGCCAACACGACCATTGTTCGCGGAAAATCGTACCCCATGCCCAGAGAGAGAGAGAGAGAGAAAATAAAAAGCATGGCATCAGAAAGAACTACAAGCGATGCTGGAGGCCCATGTTATACGACGTCGACTTCATCCTTCGCATCATCTATAACAATTGCACCTAAGGAGGATGGGACATTCCGCCTCTGTGCAGAATATCGCCGGGTAAACCAACAGACAAACCTATTTCCCTTCCCGATGCCTTGCATTGACGACGTCATCACCGATACAGGTGGATCCAGGTCTCGTGTATTGACCTCACCAAGGGATATTGACAGATTCCTCTACAACCTCTACAACAAAGAGTACACAGCATTCGTCACACCCTTTGGTGTCTACGAATATAATCGGCTCCCGTTCGGCTGGAAAAACGCTGGAGCCTGGTTCCAGAAAATCATGGATGATATCCTGCGGCCTTACAAGGGGAAATTTTGTGCGGTCTACATAGACGACATAGTCGTTTATTCAAGATCAGATGTTGACCACGCGACCCACCTCGAACATGTACTCACTGCTCTGAGTAAGGCGGGGTTGAAAGTACACTTCCGGAAGGGTGTTTTCTTCCAGGAGAGGGTGACATTTCTGGGCAGGGTACTGGGCAGAACGACGAGAAGCACGAAGCAGGAGTCAGTTTCTCGCATCAAAGAGCTCCAGAAACCCCGTCTTCCTCGACCTGGCCGGACACTTTCGGGCGTTCATCAGGGACTACGCGACTATAATCAAGTGCCACACACAGATGACTCGAAATGATGTCCCTCTCACCTGGTCTCCAGCGTGTAAAGCCGTATACCAACACCTTGTCGAAAATATATCATCCGACCCTGTACTCACACTGCAGTACTTCACATTACCGTTTGAGTTAAAGACAGACGCCTCCCATTACGGGAGGCATCAAGTGCCGCCGTATTATACCAGAAGCGCGTTAGCAACCCGAAAGGGCGCCAGCTCTCTGTGGTTGGTTACCACTCGTACACTTTCTCTAACGCCGAAATCAAATATACCACAACCGAAAAAGAAGCGTTAGCGGTCGTACGGGCTCTGGACTATTTCTGCTCATATTTAGAAAGCCGCAAGTTCCAACTGTTTACGGACAATCAGGCGCTCTCCCATCTCCTCCGGCTAGCAGAACCCAAAGGAAAGACCACAAGGTGGATATGTGAGCCGCAACACTTCGATTTTAAAGCATCTCATCGGAGTGCCTCAGAGCTCACTGATGGGGCTGCTTTGTCTCGCTTGGTCATAGACCAGCCAGGAAAACACACCGAGCCTAACGGGAAAGTAAACACCTTCAAACAATGGGAGGGATCTGAGCAGTTGCAGCCCGTGGACGGCAAGGTTCACGTCCCAGACACTCCGATACCGAAGATCCTCCAACTGTATCATGACAGCCAGGGATCGGGTGGACACGACGGCTTTTGGCGGACATACAATAAATTTGCCAAGCGCTTCACTTGGAAGAACACGAGAAAAACGGTACGAAGATACGTGTCTAGGTGCCATGAGTGCCAAATACACAAGGCCAAATACCGACAACCTACTGATTCCATGGTACTACCGGAACACTCCGCAATACCATTTGAAGTGATTCACATCGACTTTGCATAAATAAAGAAAAAAGGGGAAGGAGTGTCCAGGACACAGGCATTCCTCGAGGTTGTTATCGACCAGTGCACGCGAATGATCGCAGCCTGTCCTGGACGGGTAGATGCCCAGAGCGTCATGAGCCTCCTCTAACGGCATATGTTAAGAAACATGAAGGTTATAATCTCTGCAACGGTCCAGCGTTCCGAAGCCGGAAGCTCAGGGTGTGGGCATAATAGAGACGAATTACGCTTCGGCGCACGACACCATACCACCCAGCAGCCTATGGGTTAGCAGAGCGAGCCATCAGGGACATTAAGCACTACATCTCAGTTTATCTAGAGTACAGTGGAGGGTGGAAATGTGCTTTGGAAGGAGCCGTCCATCACCACAACGGGTCACACACAACCGCGCTCGGTTGCAGCCCTCACTACGCTGCGTCCAAAGTGGTTCCATTTCTCCTTGCCGATCATGCGCTCAGTATCACACAATGGATCCGATTGGAATAGCATCTCAAGACTACACAGCAGCGTGAAAAATATCGCCTAACTATGAAGCGGAACTTCGATAAACGATACAGCAATTCCATACCGGACATTCGAGTTGGCAACCGCGTCCTATTTCGACTAGGCCTACCTCGTACGTGGGCCCAATATGAAGGGCCATAAGTCGTTCTGGACACTGTGCGTCAGAACGGTGTATTGAAGGCTATTGGCTGAGGGGGTCTCGAGGTACGCGTGAAACGGCCTCCATAGGCAACGTCATCCCATTCCATCCACGGGGGGATGGTCAACAAAACGGGGGAGAATGTAGAGGTAGAAGAGGAATAGAGGAGGAGGAAATAAACACTCTTGGGGTACGTTCTCAAGGAGAACGGCTGCGGATTTCCGCTGCTCCTGTACCATACCAGTTGTACAGTAAATGTAGATGACAACATTGATTGCGTGAAGAACCTGGACGAGCACAACAGGCGTCTGGAACAGGTGGTTTGTAATCTGGAAGGAGCGAACCTTCGTTTCAGAAGACACAAATGCAAAATCGCCTTACCAGTGGTGACTTACTTGGGACATTGCATTAACGGGGAGGATCTGCACCTAACAGACACCAAGGTCAAAACGCTGTACAGGCACCACCACTCAAGTCTAAGACCAAAAGAAAATCCTTCCTCAGCCTACTGTCGTTTTACGATCGCTTCCTGAGAAACCGCGAAAACGTAGCAAGCGATCTATATGAACTCCTGAAAGCGAGCAGGAAATGGCAGTGGCTTGCAAGGCACCAGTCAATATCAGTATCAATATCACCTGTCGGCGTTCGAAGATTTCAAGAAGTTCGTTATTCAGTGCATTGTGCTCGCACACGACGAGTCGAAGACATGAGTAGTCGCATGCGACGCCTCGCCGTGCGGGTTAGGTGCCGTACTCACTGAAGTTGACGACGACCAGCAGCCAGTTGACGACCAGCGAGAAGTGTCCATTGCTTTTCGCGTCACGCACTGTGGGGCCGACAGAACACAACTACGCCCATCAAGATAGGAAAGGTCTAGCAGTGGCCTTCACTTTAGAAAAAAGATAATCATTTGTACGTCGCCGGGAGGCTTATTTCGAAACCCTGACCGATACGGAAGAGCGGCGGCGGAAGGAAACCCTGAAAACCCGATGCGTTTGCTGTACGGACGCCGACGGCGCCTATTTGTAAATTTGCACGCATCGCTCAGAGCGCAGGGCGGAGGGTAGTGAAATGTGCTGGACAACAAGGTTAGGTTGGAACAGACAGGTAATTTTGAAGTTCTTGACTATGTCTTTGGATTACAAGCAACGGTGGATCAAATTTGGCTACCCATTGAACTGTAGATGAGACGGAACGTTACGAAATCATAGTTAACCGGACAGACATTCAGAGAATGTGTTACCTCCTTCCCCCTTCCTTTTTCCTTTCCTTCCTTGCTTTTCTATTTCGTTTTCTAGCTTTTTTTTTTGGAATAGTAAGCTTGCTCTTTGTCTGGCTATCCTTTCCTTTCTTTTTCTCTTAAAGGTCAGCTACGCCGATTTCCCGATGTGTTGAAACGGTTGTGATATTCAGAACGAGCACACCCAACTGCCCCCGAAACGCACCTTCGTTTGTCAATTTTGTCTTCCTATTACGAAAATTAATTAGTCAAAGAAACCAAAACAAGCCATGGGCGCAGCCATTTTTGTGACGTAGATGGGATAAACCTGCTCCATCTACGTAGATAGAGAATCGTGCGTCTGATTGGATGAAAGCTGAGGCTTTCTCTGACTTCCCTGGCGTCTTCTCCCGTTTGCGAGGAAATCCAGTTATGGCCGCCGGCTACGATGAGCGTTTCTTCCGAGGTAATCCCGAGAACTTTTGAACGATGGAAACCAGAACTGCGAACACACCTCAACATCATTTTTGGGCGTGAAATGGTGATTATGTGCTCGAGAACTTCGCAGTTCAACCGTTCAGCTGCCATTCACGTCAACCCGTTTGCTGCTTTTACTACAAGTGCAGGAATGGGAGCGATTGAGCAACAACGTGAGACTTGGTGATTGTTTGAGCATATACCTGCAGAGGACTGGTCTTCAAAGAAAGAAGGCCGTATTTCTGCCCATGCACATCGTGCGATTGCCAGGCTTGTTACACGAGATACATATATTGTGCAGCATCATAGCGCGACTGCAATGAACGACGTAGGAATGTATCGTGACCACTCGAACTGCATTCGTTGAACCATTCGTCGGTTATATGAAAGTGCAGAGTTGCCCCGCACAAAAAGTGTTGGATGTAGTTTTGTAGTGTGTTGTTTATCTCGTAGAGCGCATCGCGGCATGTAGGTCGAGAGCCCTTATACGTATTTTTTGCATGTTTACTTGAGTGTGCGCATTGTTCTATACCACACAGGCCATATTTCATTCATAGTAGTTTCGCAAATAAACACGTACGGGTCGATCTCATATTGCTTTTGAGTTAGGCATGCTGTCTTCAGATCAGGGTATATGTATCCTGTTTGCTGGGCCCAACAGATGTTATTAAGGGTAGTGCAACATTTCTCACTTCTTGAACCATGCTAACATTGCCAGAATAAGGAACATTACACTGTGCTGTGTATACACTGTGCTGTGTACGTCAGTTGTCTCGCGACGTAAACCCCCAATTATTATATTGGGTACTCCACATGTTCAACCAGTCAGCACTTCCCATATCCTATTTTTTTTAAACATGTGCTTAAAATTGCACAACTGTCACTCAAGTAACTTTGCCACCAAATTAGTCAGTGACAAAAGGTATATGTACTTTATCACAAATTTAATAACCTTGGTGGAAATGGTTGATGGTGTCCTCTGCCTTGTACGGTGCACTTCATAGCAAAATACGCAATAGTCCAAATGTTTTCCTTGTTCACAAATGCCCTGTCAAAGCTGAAAGACTCTTATCAAAATGGGGAAGCGGGCTTGCTTGTCGAGAGAAACAAATATGAAACCGCAGTGCTCAGCGTAAATAACTGCATGCTCAGCAACTAAGGCTGGTGATGCCGAAGACCTAATATTTCTAGGTTAAAAGGAACAAAGGAGAAAAGACCACTGCAGCGTATTAATGTTGTTTCAAAAGTATAACACTACAAAATTTGTGAGGGTCAGTTGGTGTATTTAGTTATGTTGGTCACCTCCTGCACCAATTTTTAATAAGATTCAAATGCGTTGCTACCAACCAGGACCTAAGCCTGACCTATGATCTAATGGTCAATTTCGAATCAATCATCAGGACTATATCACTCCACACGCACCCAGATCAACACGGCTAAGCCATCAGCGCACACTCAAACCATTCCAGTGCATGACTGACTGCTTTAAATATTCGTTCTTTCCTCGAACCGTCGAAGAATGGAATTCTCTGTCATCTGCTCAGGTCTCACACCGCTCTGTCACGGCATTTGTGAAAGGCTTAAACGCAGTTACATGATGTGACATATGTGTCTTGCTGTAAATTATTTTGGACTTTCTGTGCCCCTCCTACTTGGACCCTTTCAGGGTTTGTAGTATTTTATAAATAAATAAATAAATAAATAAATAATAATAATAGTAGTATCTATCTATGACCTATATGGACTTTCACCACTAGTTTGGTTTCACACGTGGCTTCTAGTGAAATTCGAAGCTGCTCAGTAGAGCTGACAGGAGACTTGCAGAGTAGATAATTTTTTTATTTATATTTTCCAAAGACCATGTAAAAAACAATGTGCTGTACCAACTGTATTCAAAGAAATACAGATATACTTTGTTTTAGCTATGTGCATATTAGCAGATTACAGGTGACCGATGACACACAATGGGCGTCAAGGGTGAGAACACAAGAATACTACCACTGCAGGCACTGTCCTGAAATTCTAAGTCACCATTTGTCAGAAAGCAATGACCACACACAGCCTAAGGATCATATTGAGCTCCTTCCATTATTCTTTTTATTGACAGAATGTTGGCTGCCGTCTAGTCCATGAAAGTGACCCTTATCGTTGAAAGAACGGTTCAACAGCAAGCGAGCTGGTGATAAGTGTCCATGATGGCGAGACCTGAAGAGGAGATACAAGAAGGGACATAAACACGCTATGTTGAGACATTGTGTATGTCCCTTCCTATCCCTCGTCTCAGGGTTTTTCGCCATGGACCTTCATGATGTTTCCTTCCGGAAACATTTTATTTTTATGTACAATTGTGAAGGTACAAATCACACAGTACTTTTCTTGAAACAAGAATCCATAGAAGGTGCACAGTCGTCTTCAGCATTGCACACTTCTATGGTACATGTTAATCACCTTGGAATGTCACAGACATGTCATGGAGGCCGGCACATGATTAGTGGTGTTGAGCAGACAACGATTTGTCATATTTTAGGCCCAAAAAGCAGTTTTGGCACCTGCATGTTGAGACAGATGTATCTCTACATACTTTGCCATGACACAAATATATGAAGCAACAAATGTACCCTCTACTTTATGGTTATTAGTCAACACTGCCAAGAATGTGGGTATATACACAGTCTTGTACAACCTACACTCTTCAAAATGACCTTCACACACGACACACTGTAGGTCAACGAGACTCCAGAATGATGTCCTCTCCCTCCCCATTGGCTGAAAACATTTTTCTTTTACTTTGCATAAGGGGAAGTTAGTACAAGAAATGCACAAGTTCCTTTTTTGAGCAAATCAGTATTCAGAGCATTACCATACTGTGGTGGGCCTGCAGTGCATTAGGTGGTACAGCACATACTGCAAAAAATTTATGTCGCCCATTCTAATGACAGTCTTCTCCAGTTTTTCAAACTGCCATTTCCCATAGTGCTTTATGGTATGACACAGCATTTCTAAATATTTACTGTAGTTTACCGATTGTAGCAGAAAAAGATACTACTGTTTCCGATCACAGGACGCAAGCCATAAGTGCTATACGGCAACAGTACATGCTGCTGTCTAGCAGTTGTTTGTGTTTGGACATGGTATGCTGCATGCAGGGTAAATTCCATGGTTAAAATATCCAAACGTGAACAACTGTTAGATTACATGATGTAGAATGCTCTATAGTACAGTAAAACCTCCAAAGTTGGACACCCACCTACCTCGGACAACTCCCCATGATTTCGTTGCACGGGCAGGCTCCTATTGAAACTACATGGCGACGAAATTCTCTATGTCGGACACCTCCCTATCTTGGAAGTAGGATAGGGTTTTCCCTGCAAAGTCGGACAAAACCCTGACCAAATTACCTCAATATCGGCCCATCTTTGCACCAAAAAGACCCAAAATGAGCCAGTGGCCTTGACTTTTGCCCCTTTTTTCCCCTATACTGGTCTCAGCATTTTGTTGCTTTAATTTTTAGAGTCCAAAAACAAGTGCTTTCAGTCTACATTGTAATTCTTTATGTGAGCACTTGTCTTCAGTTTGTCTAGAGCCTTTGAACGAGCACTGCACCAAAGCTATGAGAAGTGGGCTGACGCTTCAGAGACAAGTCCTTGCTGCTCGAAAAGCTCCAGAGGTAATGCCATTGAGTAGAATCCGAACAGAATTGAATATACTAAAATCAGTAATAATTATCAGTGAAGAGTGGGTAGAGGTACCACTACCAGGCACCACCACCAGGTACCACTAAGGACCTTAAATTGAAGAAGGGGGACATTTCTCACAGCTGTGATCTCTTCCATTTTTTGTTACCGTCATATTCTGTAACTCGGACACCTCTATAAGTAGGAGACGCTTCGGCTGCACCGCGGGTGTCCAACATAGGAAGGTTTCACTGTATTTATGTTCCGTGTCGTGTGACCACAAACAATATATGCTTTTGCTCATGCTGCACAGCAAGGCGAATTGAGCTGCATGTGAGGATAATAACATGAAACCCGAGGCGCGGAGGAAAAGGCATGACTTTACGGTCTCTGTGTCAGTTGTTTCATGTTGTAATTGCGTACCAGCTGGCCTGTACCTGAGAATAGGTTTGATACATTGTACACGCACCATAGACATGCAGTATGTGGTGTGTTGTGATAGTAATGCCACTGCCAATTGAAGAATAAGGCTCCAGGTGGATTGTTTCGGTACAATCTTGAACTATGCATACCAAGGGGTAGGGCATCTGCGTGACAGGTTTACCTGGAAGTAAGAATGTAAATGTTAGCTGAAGTCATTGAATAATTAACATTATCAATATACTGCTGTAGATGATACAAACAATAGCACACAAGATGCCCCGATATGTTCTGCAGGCATGTCTCTGTACTCACAATATTAGTACAGCAGCTACAGAACGGCATAAAACAAGTTTTTGTATACATGATACCACTTGAATGCAACAAAAGCTTCTGCTGCACTGCCAGAACACCACGGCGGACAGATTTACCTTACTTCACCTGAGAAAAAGTATGTACTGTTGCACACATGATGCTGTTTGAATGTCTCGAAAAACATAATTTATGACCGAAAGACATCAACTGGAAGATTTCGATTTACCTTAGCCAAAACTGAAAAAAACTATGTGCTGTTGCACACATGAAACTGCTTGAACTGCCCTTGAGCGCTCTTGAAGAACACCTTATTTGTGACCAAAATACAACAGCTGAGCCAACATTGAATTTATACCTTACTCAAAATACACAAGATGTGCTGCCGTGCATATGATACGATGATACTGCTTAAATGTACTCTGAAAGCGCTGGCACCTCAGGCATGGTTGCTCTAAGCTAGCGGGCAACAGCAAGGGTATACGAACACAAGAAGTCGAGCACAAGTGATGGAATGCACTTGATTAATCAGAAAATGAAATGTCTCAGTACCAGGTGTCACTGCTCCGTCAACAAAAACAGATGAACTTTGAAGGGGCGTCTGGTTGGCACTGGTGACAGCCTTCAGCTTGAAACCCAGACGGTGATAGTTGAGACGTGGAGTGCAAGCTTTGCGGTGGTGCCAGAATGCCTGTGAAATCATTTAACAAATAAGGCAATTCCAAATCTGTACTGAGAATACACCCGCTGGGGCGTAATCTCTAAAGGATGAAGTAGTAACTGACAGATAGCGTATTTTTCTCTTCTACGTGATGCAATTTGCACCGCATTACTGACTTGTCTAACATTAGGCGTCTTACCTTTATCTGCTGCCTAGTCCTCCCCCTGCAATCTCCTGCTGCAGATAAGGCTGGCACAGCATCCCGGACGAGACATCTTCGGCTTCTTGTGAAACAACAACAACAACTTTATTTTCGGCCTTGGAGTGTGGGGAGTTTCATCGCAACAGGCGATACTCTACCCCAGTGCTTGGTGGAATGGGGGGAATAAAATAACGTGCCCCTTTACAATAACGATCGAAGTCCGATGGTGTCCAGAAATGTCAGAAGACCTTTGAGCGCAGAGCGTTGCTGGGCTGGATTGGGCCAGGGACCAAGCAATTTCGGTAGGGAGAAAGGGCGAGAGTCCAGCTGACGAAGAGACTCGGAGAGTGTGGTTCGGGAAGGTTCGTAGTGAGGGCAATGAAGAAGAATGTGCTCCAGATCCTCAAGAGCACCACAGTGGCAGCAGGTGGGAGAATCAATTTGTCTCAAGCGGTAACGCCACTGAGCTGTAAAGGCCACATCGAGGCGCATGCGGTGGATTAATGCAGCATCCTGACGAGATGTGTTTCGTGGCATGCGGAAAGCGAGCGTGGGATCAACTCTGTTCAACATAGAGGGGGGAAGAATGTCGGTTGTCCGTTGGCGGGAAGCCAGGGGTGTCACTAGACGTCGCAGAATTGAACGGCGGTCTCCTCTGAGCAGAACAATACGGGTCCGGTTCCGAGACGAGAGTGCTGCTTCTGCGGCGCTGTCGGCCTGCTCGTTCCCCACGACACCACAATGGGCTGGAACCCACTGGAGAACTAGCCTGTGGCCTGCGGAGTAGATAGTGTGGTAAGCCATTAACACGTCTGTGACTAGGGGTGCGGATGGGCCTCGTATGTCGGAAGTTTCAATTGCTTGAAGTGCAGATTTGGAGTCTGTAAAGACTGCCCATTCCCGGGGTGGAAAATCAGCGATGTGTTGTAGAAAGAAAAGGATGGCATAGAGTTCCGCAGCTGTGGAGGAGGTTGGATGTGAAAGGCGTCTTCCTTGGACGACGCCTTCGGATGGAATGACGAAGGCTGAGGCGGACTTGTTGTTTCGGGATGCGCCATCAGTATATGCTGCCGTAAACGTAGAAAACTTATCGTCTACCAGAGCATGAAAATGGGCTCGGAGGACTTGAGGGGGGACCTGATCTCTTCTTTGCAGAAGGTTTGGGAGGCGTACAAAAGTGGGCGGTACCGGTAGAGACCAGGGGGCTTCCGGCGGTATAGTGTCCTTAGTTATGAAGCCAGTGAGAGTCTGGCGTGTCCTCTGCGCTACTCGATAGAAGTCGCTTCCAGGGCGGTATCGAATTTTCCTGAGTAGCGGATGGCGGGGAATGTGAGCACGCAAACGGAGGTAGTGCCGAGCCGTTTCCCGTTCACGGAGAACTTCAATCGGGAGCTCACCAGCTTCAGCCAGTACTTGTCGTGTTTCAGCCATTCTTGGAACCCCGAGGCATCGACGAAGGCTTCGAGCAAACAGGGACCGAAGCGTATTTAATGAAGTTGTTGATATCCTGTGCAGAATAGGAAGGCTGTAAAGCACAGTCGCCCTCACCAATGCCGCGTGAACCGCGAGCAGGGAACGCTGATCACAGCCCCATCCTGGGCCAGAAAGATGTTGGATTGCGGGGAGCCATCGCTGCACTTTAGTTTCAAGGTGTTTAATGTGCCGAGCCCAGCGCAAGTCCGAGCCGATTACCACGCCAAGGAAGCGGTGAAAGCGTACTGGTTCTAGCTTCTTTAAACCAAGCCAAAGTGGGAAATTGGCCATAGCTTTACGCGTGAAAGGGAGCTCGACACACGTTTCGGGTGAAAGGTCCATCCCGAGGTGCGTCAGGTACGTATGGATATTGTTTAAAGCGAGCTGCAGGCGGCGCTGGAGAGCCGGGCGTGATTTTCCTACTGTCCAAAGGGCGACGTCATCTGCATACACGGAGAATGACACTTTGCGAGGAATTACTGATTGTAGGCCGGCCATCACCACGTTAAAGAGTGTCGGGCTGAGAATGCTTCCTTGGGGGACTCCTTGAGGAACAGGATGCTGAGGGCTTTGGCCTTGGGACGTACGGACAGCGACAGTTCGGTCCGTAAGGAAGTCTTGGAGCCAGATGAAGAGCCGACCGGATACTCCAAACGAGCGCAAGGCATGCAGCACACAAATGTGCGAGACGGTATCATAGGCGCGCTTGATGTCGAGGAAGACCGATCGGACGATCCGTCGATGGGCTCGAGCATGTTGAACTGTAGAGACTAGGTCGAGAACTGGATCCATGGAGCTTCGGTGGCGACGAAATCCAGCCATTTCGTGAGGGAACGCACGTCGTTTTTCGAGCCACCAGTCGAGGCGATGCAAAACCATTCTCTCCATCAGTTTCCCCACACAGCTTGTAAGGCTCACCGGGCGAAAGGAGGATAGGGCATTTGGGGGCTTGCCTGGTTTCAGGACGGGAACAACCAAGGCCTCCTTCCATGTATGTGGTAAAGATCCTTGTTGCAAAGACGTATTATAGACATGAAGGAGAGCTTGGAGTGACCGCCCGTCAAGGTTTCGTAGGGCGGCATAGGTGATTTTATCGGGCCCAGGGGACGAGCTGGCGTTCACAAGCTTCAACGCTGCCTTTAGCTCGATTAGTGTGAAGTCGCGGTCCATAACTTCCGGGGGACGGGGCCAGTCGTGGTGAAGTTCAGCCGTCAAACTGTGGACAAAACTGTGGTGTAGGGGCGTGGTCGAGGCAGCCGCCGGAGTCGTTAGTACCACACAGAAGTCCGTCGCAAGCGTGTTCTCGTCTACACGCTGAACGATAGCCAAGGCCGCGAGAGGATTCTTTTGAGGGGGCGCCTCCTTCAGAGATCCGATTGTCCGCCAGATCTTCGTGGCCGGATCGAACGGTGAAAGGTGGTGGCAAAACTTACGCCAACGCTTCCTGTCCTCGTTTTTAAGTTCTCGTGTTACTTTAGCTTTCATCCGGCGGTATTCCACAATGTCCGTAAGTTGCCCTGTCCGACGAGCCGTTCTTTCTGCTCGGCGACGTAATGCTCTAAGGTGATTAATAGCGGGGGAATGGCCGATATGGCCTGTTACCCTTTTAGACATGACCACCGCGTCCTGAATACCGCGGGTTATTGCTTGAGAGAGAGCCTCTGGGGACATACCGGTGTGCACAGATGTTCTGAGGCCCGCACGAAAACGTCTCCAGTTTGTGAAAGAAATCAGTCCAGCAGTTGCCGAGAGGGGCAGTCTGTCGTGCGAAATATATAGAGGATAATGATCGCTACCTCTAGTGTCGACGTCCGTAGCACACGACAAGTGGCGAATTATGTCGGTTGAGGACCACGAGAGGTCCAATACATCAAGTGACATTGGGGATCGCATGTAAGTGGGCTCGCGGTTGTTCAGCAGGCACATGTTATTATTCTCCATTGCCTCTAACAACCTCCTTCCCCTACTGTCCGTCCTTCGGCTTCCCCAGGCCGAGTGATGTGCATTGAAGTCCCCTAGCACAAGCGCCGGGGCTTCCAGAGTACCAAGTAAGCGTTCCAGGTCACTCCACGGGACCTGTACCGCGGGACGGATATAGATACTGACGACCGTTAACAGCATGGGGCCAATGCGGATCCTGCATGTGACGTAATCATAAGAGCGATGGCAAACTGAGCCGATGGGTGCAGCAACGAGGTCATTGCGAACGTATAGCGCTGCTCTACTCTCAGGGGAATGATGAGAGCGATAGATAGTGTATCCACTGACACGATGTGTACAATCCATGCCGTGTTCGCATATAGCTATGAAAGGGAACTTGTACTGTTGGGGATGTAATTTAAAATCTGGGAGCTTGTTACGCAGGCTTCGAGGATTCCACTGCATGGCCAGGGCGTTTTTATACAATTCCGTCATGCTGATGCGAAGATAATGCCTCCAGTGCCAGAAGCGCTTGAACCTCGGGCAGTTGCGACGCACCAGGAAAAGCAGAGACAATGGCCTTAAGGGCAGCGAGTACCGCTGAGAAGAGTCCCAGAGGATGCATATATTGGGAGGTTGATGTGTAGAGGACGGTGGTCTTCCTCTACATGAGCCCCGACCGGCGATGATGGTATGCCACGGAGAGGCGGTGACGGTGGCCTATCTCCATGGCCGCGCCGGTGGAACTGAAGCCGGTGCTCCACGCGCGTGGCCATCGTTGTCGTCGTTGTCGTCGTCCGCTACAGGGGTCCCCCGGCCGTCAGATGCGTTGCGGACGCATCGCAAGAACAGGGAACAGCGGGAACAGCGGGAACAGGGGCACGGCACACGTTGGCGGCGTTTCAGAGGGGATGAAGACGGGAACAGCATCCGTGTGTAGGTAGTCATCCCTGTGGTAGGTGTGGACGGGAACAGCGATCCGTCGCAGAGAGGGTGAGGCGCTCGGTGTCGTGGTCCTGGGGTGCCGCGACCGGCACGGGAGCCGAAGCTCGATAGTCCCAGGTGGAGAGAGTGAGGTGCCGAGACGGGCTTAAGTGTGCCGAGGCGTCGGCTGCCGCGACTGCCGCAACCGGCAGGTGAGCGCAAGGCTCGAGTGTCGCGGCCGGCAGTGAGAAGCGTGAGAAGACTTGAGCGAAGAGAGAAGCGTAGGTGAGAGAGAGCGAAGAGTGCGGTAGGAGTGAAGGTGGGCCGTGTGTGCCGGAGGTAGTGCTGCTCGATGGCGTGGTCAGAAATTTGGGATGGTGAAGGGCCGAATTGCTCCGGACGTGATGTTCTTTGTCCGGGTCACCAAATGTAGAGGACGGTGGTCTTCCTCTACATGAGCCCCGACCGGCGATGATGGTGTGCCACGGAGAGGCGGTGACGGTGGCCTATCTCCATGGCCGCGCCGGTGGAACTGAAGCCGGTGCTCCACGCGCGTGGCCATCGTTGTCGTCGTTGTCGTCGTCCGCTACAGATGAGGGTTCTGGTTCCGTCACACTGGCGTAAGTGTTTGTAATCTGTCTTGATGGACGAGGAGGCGGTGCGCTTGTGATAGGCGCAGCCGCGACTGTGTTCAGCGACCCTCGTTTACCTGGTGCAGATCGAGGGGGTAGTGCAGGAAATTCTTGTGCATTTGTACGAGACGGGAGTGTGGCACTAGCATCCCTAGGAGCGTCAGACGGAAGTCGTAGGGTTCGGTCTTGGTGCCTCTTGGTGGCGGCGGTCTTGACAGGACATAAAGAAAATGATGCGGGATGGCTGGATTTGCAGTTAGCACACTTTGGCTCTCTTTTATTGTTGCAGTCTGATCAAACAAGTTGCGTATTGCTTCCGTAACATTCGTATGAGCCAGATGAACAGATCAAATCGCTGCTTTCGAATGTGGCACCTAGTCGGAGTTGTAACCGATTGTTGCAGTCAATAGATTTCTCTTTCGCCTTTCGGAAAATTGTGGTTTGAAACATTGGAACTGCATGCTGAAGTGTTCTTGCAGACGGGAGCAAAACGCTCACGCATTCTCGGCACGCAGCACAGAACACGAATCACACCAGGAAGTCTGTACTGGCCTATGCAGCAAATGCTTTGCAGTCGAAGGAAGCAAAACTCACGTTCCTCGTGGGTCCAGAAATATACTGGCTCCCTAATAGCGAACTGTTTATCACTTCCCCAATGTGAATCTGCGCAGCAGACGGCTCGGCAGAAGAAACTGGCCGGCTTGGCGGACGAAACCAAGCCAAAAGTCATGCCAAGCCGGAGCGCGGGCAGACCACGAATGTGTCGTCGACACAGGGTTTGCGGGCCACAAGACGGGATGTCAGTGAAACTAAAAATTCACTTTTTCGGAAAACCGCGAGGAGTTTGGGATAACTATTTTGCATACATAATCAGTGTTCCCTTATGAACACATCGTGTGAGTACCATTCCATTCTGTAACACTCGAAAATCGGCGTAGCTGAGCTTTAATAAACGTTTCCCCCCCCCCCCCCCATAAAAAGCAAGAGGGCAACAACGGTTATTGAACGTTCGGAAACTGTCATGTAAGCAACAGTATGTCCAGTCGTACTGTTAATGGCAATGTCGTTCCTTCCCTGTCTGATTTATTATTTACAGCGGCCCACGTTCAAAGCACATGATTGGTCTCTTGCGTCAAAACAGTTGGCACTTAGGAGCCTCCACTGGTAATTAATATGCCGTGAGTAAACAGAGTGCGTAGAATTGATCCACTGTACTGAACTGTCAATACGATGTGTCATGCTATGTGTTGCTGTAGCGTGTATATTGCTAAGGGTGAGACATACGCTGAAGACAGGAACACTAACAGGCTATCTGTTTTTCTGTGCAAAAACGAAGACAATGTTGTACGTATTGTATCTCCATACGGATAATAAGTAGTTAGAAATGCCAGCACACGCTAGTAGACATATCTCAAAATAGTTATACTCTAGGAAATTTTCGTAAATTCAGTTATATTTTGCAATCATCAGCAACAAATTTGCAGGCGAGTCAATCGAACGACAGATGTGGCCTGACTTGTAGTGAAGGAAAACGATATTGTGTCAAACAAAGAATAATGTATGATACACAATAATGTAATGATTGGATATTTGTAATCAAGAGGCATTAGAGATTGTAATCGTGTTCCTGAAGAGCATCACTCACTCCTCTTTCCTTCCAAGCATTGTAGTGTACTCTGGGTGAGACTGACTTTGAAGTGTGGCTGTCTCTGCATCGAGCACTTCTTCGGAGTGGGCATAGAGGACCTACAGTCAGGAAACAGTGTGTGTGTGGTTCACACTCAACACATGTATTTCAATCAAACCTGAGGGAAATTAATTTTCCATGTCTTAGGCTGGGTTTCACTAGTGCAAGCTATAGTACTGGAAATCAGATCAGACCTCCGTAAACTTGGGAGTTCTTGGGAGTTGGGAAACTCCGTAAACGGTGACATGAACTGTGCAGGCAATGGCTTATTTGCATATGCTCGCCAATTAAATGAAAATTCCTTTGGACACTTTTGGAACCTCTGTTTTACGTATCGGCACCTTCAGTGAAAAATATTAAAAAGAACAAACTACGTTGACAATTGGTGATTTTTTCAAGTTATCAATTAGTTGCAGTTTACACATGTGCTCACTTGATGTGTCTATTGCATGTTCATCTGCCTGCCACACAAACAGGGGTGACGATCGATAAGGCAGCGTTCACACAGGCCAACTTTCTGCACCAACTGCAGATTCATGACCAACTCAAGTTGGAGGGAATTTGTCACCGAGCAAAACCTTCAGAAATAGGTTTTGCATTGGCAAGTCAGCGAGAGGAGCATTGCCACGTGTCTTATGCCCTCACTTCCAATGGTGTTGCGATTTTATTCGTGTCATAGTGCTGTACTACTATTATTAAATTGCATTGGTTACGAATTGTGCAGGTGTAGCTGAAAAATAATTGTTCTTAAAAAAGTGAAAGCCGCAGAAGCATCCCAGTTGGCATGTTTTAAGAGAATGTTGTACTCTTGGTGAAATAAGATGATGTGAGATTGTTTGTCTGTGGAGCTGCCTAGTTGGTACTTGTGAATACGGAGATGGCACCACCTCGAAATTGCTCGTAAAACTTTGGTTGCAGTTAGTGCGGAAAGTTGACCTGTGTGAACAATGTTTAAGGAACAGCCACAAGGCACGCTTTGGAATCCTTCTCTACCCTACTTTCAAACAGCGATAGTGGTGATGCCGTTCCGTAGGTGACACAGCACGTTTGCATCATGAGACGATACGAGCGCTGTGCACCAGTTCGGTAGAGAAAAAGAACGAAGAGCGAATTCTCTCTTCCATCTGATCCTTAACTGCTGCCCCCTATGTGTGAACTGTGCGGATGAACACACAATTGACACCATCCAAAGAGCACATTTGTACACTGCTTCACGCAAGAAATATGTAAACAGAATCCAGCTGATAACTCGAAAAAGTCACTGAGTGTCAATGCAGTTCGTTCTCGGAATATTTTTTGCTGTATGTCCTGGGCCCGCTTATATGAAACTTCTACAAGGATCCCAACCTTAAGGCATTTCCTGTGGCACAGCTCTGGCAGTGCATTTCGCCAATAGGAAAGTTTACGGCAGTGGGATGTGGCACAAGCACTAGCAAGGCTGCGCTAAAGGAAATTCTTCAAGATTAGGACCCTAGCAGAAGTGTAGTGCAAGCTGGCCTAAGTACGTACGTACCGAAAGTGTCCAAATAAAAAAAGTTAGGATATTTATTTAATTAGTGAGCATATGCAAATGAGCCACTGCACAGCTCATGGCCGGTGCCTGAAGGATCTTTACCGATAAGAAAGCTCTCCAATAGCACCAACTGTTTACGAATTATTCATACTGGGGACCTTCGCGAAAGAAGTCCAAAAGAAATGGGACGTGGACAACAAAAGTAGGAGTAATAATTAAATGGGGTGTTTACGCTTTGGCAGTTGATTCCACATAGCACTGCAGTTTTTGAAATCTAAACTGCAAAATTTTAAATTGTGGTAAGCAGACTTCTGGCAGGACTTCTCTATATCTGATTCACATGATGTGAGGCCAGGTGTGTTTTGTATCGGAGGGGTAGTGACGCTACTAGTAAACATATTGATGCCACATAACAAATGCTTCTCATATCAAAGACGTTACCACTAGTAATCAAAATTCATGCAAATCCTGTAAAAATATGCCTCATGAAAGAATATTAGGTGCCTGTCTGATCTTTATGCACAAAAAGGGGGTCGATCCCACAGAGCTCCGAGATCAAGAGGAGAGTCTCTTGTCCAGCACCCACCTTCCAACACCAGCATGCGTACACACATACGTACAATATATCGATGTAAACAAATGGGTTGTTTTGATAGACCTGGTGGTTATGATGTTTTCATTGTCATCACGCATGCTTGTGCTTTGTCAAGTGTTGCATGCATTGAAAAGACAGCGGTTTCGGTAAAAACCCTACACCACTATCCCTTGCTTTTACGAAAAGTGCGCTTTGTAACCTGTATGATGGATGAGACCTGCGCTGGATGTCTGCGACCACGTATAAGAAGAATATTCAGTATAATAAACAACAAACACAACAGATCATGTGTGGGCTTGATCATTTCACTCAACAAAATGGTTGCCATGGTTGCAAGACATGGAATTTATTAAACACATTTGTGTTACAACATTGTAAGTGTTTCTTCATCTGTCTTTCAGTTAGTATAGCAACGACAGGTGCTATCTGCTCTTATAAGTAGGAAGCATGACAGTAACAAACAAACAATAATTTGTAGGAAGGGACCAGCAACTCCCTTCCTACATCTCTACCGGTTCGCTGGATTTCTACCCAAACAATAATTTGGTTACATGACCATGTAGCAGCCCCAGCGGTGCCATCATCATCCTCGTTCATCATCTCGCGCCCGCGTAGCCGCGGAAAATAAATCAGTTGGGCTCTCGCCGTCAAACCAGCCGGTTCTCTTTGTCTCTCCTTGAGTTCCAACAACCATAACACGACCTACAACCACTGGTAGAACAGCATAAATGCAGGCCAGCTGGTGGACAAACTGCATGGTAAACAACCCTGAGCAATGGGCAAATGTTGAAGACAACACGAAAAGACTGCATCCTGCCATGTTGTTATCAGAGTACGTCCATTGATCAGGCTTGTTTACCACAAAGCATAACCTGCAAGATTTGCAGAACAGTCTTCGTAAACTTGTGGGAACCATTCCCACTCTCGGGGTCGTGCTCGGCCGTCCGGCCCGTGAAGGAACGCTGCGCCAACTCAATAACAAAACAAAGGTTTATTTCATACCTTCAACTAAGTTACAGCAGTCGTTCCCTGTCAACGTCCCGTCTCCCCTTCCCTCTAACCCCGCCGCGCTCCCTTTTTAATCCGCTTCCTGTCCTCCCCCGGACTCCTCCTTGCCACTCGCTGGCAGCGGCGCCCTCTCACAACAGCACTCTCGTGCTGGCCAACCGGTGGCGCCCCTACAGGTCTCTACATCCCCCCCTACACAAACCCAGACCAAGTAGTCTCTACAGTTGTTCTTCGGGGTCAAGTTCGATGAGGAAGTCATCTTCAGGGCAAGGGGGTGGGGCTGGCGCTACCTCCTCGCGCAGCAACTCAGGACGCAGACGACGCAGCGTCGCAACCGCAGAGGCAACGTCGACGGCTTCGGGTCGTGCTTGTACAGTACGGGACCGGTGGAGGTCGCTGCGTCTGTGGGTGGAGCGGTGAAGTTCTGGAACTTAGCAGACGGAGCACAAGAGCCGCTGCTCGTCCGGGGAAAGTGGCTGCAACGGGTCGGCAGTGTTCCTCTCCTAGAGTGTTAGTCCCCGGAAAGGCAGGGGGGTTGTGGCGGGGTCGGCGGTCCTGAGTGGGCGTGGCTGAGACGACCACTTTGAATGCGAGGCCCACGACACGGGGTATCCCTGGTGCACTACCGTCCAAGTAGCGGCCGATCTCTGTCGTGGACCGGGGGACCTGGATCGTGGCTGGTCCGTCGTACCAGTAGCCCTGGACCAAGAACGGGATCCCCTGGCGACCTTGTCTTGCTGTCGACGACGTTGCATAGTGAACCTAAAAAACAAAGGGAACAGCAGTAAGAGGGAAAACTCCACACTGCGAGCGCCTGAAAAAGCACTCCCCGAATATAAAAGTGGAATACCGCGTAACGGCAATCACACTAAACAGTACTATAACGTGAGCACCTGGATATGGTGACCGTAATAGGGAGTTAGCGGAAATCCACTAGCTAAATAGCAGTGTCCGCATGTTTAAGGCAAGGATGGGCCAATCTTTTACCTCCGGTGATCCTCTGTCCGAATACAAAGGGATCAAATGCTCGGGGGCTAACGAGACATTGCAATCATGCTCGACCTTATTTAGACCAGCTGAATGCCGGCAGTCAACCGAGACGGCACCTGCTGACCTGCGGAATGCGGTCCAAACGCCAGTTTTTGGCGAAGCGGGGCTTTGGGTAAGGAAGTCATCGTAAGCATTACGATCTCCCCACGCCATTGCATCAAGGCTAGGAGCATGGTTTGCTCATTCCAACCAGCTAAAAGCCGGCACTCAATCTAGCAGACACGAGATTGAGTAGAAAGATATCGTGAAAGTACGATCTTTCCACGCTATCGCTTCAGAGCTATGCAAGCGATTTGCTAGAAGATATGGGCGAAAGCGGGGGTGTGGCACTGGCGGGAATAGCCCGTGCAACGCGTGACTTATCACTGCAACCTGCTGGATGCACGTCATTATGACATCAATTTCGAATTCCATTTCGGTCTGATAGGCCGTTTGGTTAGGAAGTCTGATAACGACTTATCGTCTGCGTGCCCCTGAAAGGAAGGCACCAGAATTCAAGTCTTAACGGCACGTGCAGCTATGCTTACGGCGGCGAAACCAACCTAGCATCGAAGCACTGCGTCATTAGCGTGCACAGCTCGGTTGCACGTTGCTAATGGACTCTACCGATAAATGCAGCGTCAAATTACGGCCCTGCAGGCACCGTAACAGAGACGTCCTGCGGGAAAGGCACTGCAGACACCATAACCCCGTCGAGTTGACGGCCTGAGAGAACGGGTTACCGTCTAAGAGGCCTCCATCCGACGGAAGCGACCGATCGGTGAGGCATCTCCACGGGGGCGGGACTCATACCCATAGCTGTGAGGAGCATGCTGGGCGCCAGGCAGGCCCTGGACAGCTAGTGAAACCACTGCAAAACTCACAATAAACACCATGAAGAACCACGATACCGGAAAAAACAAAAAGAAACCCTCGATACTAATCCCCTACCTGACAATTTTGAACGTAACCCGCTATCCCCATTAACTCATAAGCTTAAGCAACACACTGCGTTCCGAACACGGCCGGACGTACGGGCAAGTTCAACAACATAGGGCATACCCACCCGTTCCGGTGGTGCGGCAGGCATGAGACTCGGATGATAAGGAAATTCAAAAAGAAAATACCACGGTTTTCCGGCTAACCTATCGCCAAGATAGGGAAGCCAACCGGCACCGCGACAACAGCACGGCGCTGTTTAAACCGTCCCAAAAAGGATAGAATTATAAAGAAAACAAAGCTCACCCTGGCCCTCCGCCACCGAACGTACGAGCATATCCCTAGAAACGTTGGGTGCCAGTTGTGGGATACATTCCCACTCTCGGGTCGTGCTCGGCCGTCCGACCCGTGAAGAAACGCTGTGCCAACTCAATAACAAAACAAAGGTTTATCTCATACCTTCAACTAAGTTACAGCAGTCGTTCCCGGTCAACGTCCCGTCTCTCCTTCCCTCTAACCCCGCCGCGCTCCCTTTTTAATCCGCTTCCTGTCCTCCTCCCCCGGACTCCTCCTTGCCACTCGCTGGCAGCGGCGCCCTCTCACAACAGCACTCTCGTGCTGGCCAGTGCCGTGTATGCCAAAGGGAGTCTGGCCATTAGGAGGAGCCTAAAAAAGGGGCTCGACCTGTCAATCAAATTGAGCGTTTTTCAATGACTGCTGTTTTCTATACGGGCCGCCATGACACCAAAATTTTCCCGAAAATGGCGGCGTAGCTTGGAACGGCGAAGCGAGGATTTCATGACAATTTTTTTTCACAAATTACGTCAATGTTATTCCGTAAGTGTACATTCTGTTGCAATTATCTTGCAAATCACCTTTAAATTACACTCCAGTGTCGATGTTTACCTGAAAATAATATGTTTCGTCGTCCTTGTTAGGCCTAGTAACGGCAGCGATCACAGGCAAATAGCGAGAAAAACGCTACAAATGGCCAAAAATTTTCATTTTATGACATACTTTTATTCATATACACACCTTTGCCCGTTCTTGGTTCAGTCTTGTTATGTTTCATAGTTAAAATACGTATAATACCGGCAGTCTGTTCCAACTAGCTGTTCTGCCGGGCAATCAGTTCTGCTAGCAAGCACTTCTGCTTCTGCTACTTCTGCCTTCTGCCTTCTGCTATTCTGCGTCTTCCCGGCGTGCCCCTCACCATCCAGATGGCGCCGTTAAAAGTGGACGCAAAATCCATTATGTTGCTAGGTCGTCAGGGAATATCCTATTCAATCTAATCCAATCCAGTTTCCCGAAAATGTCGGCACCCAGTTAATACAGGTAATATATAGCTTGGATAGCCTGCGGTTAATAGCGAACTGTATTTTGGCTCGTGATTGGCCAGAGAGCTCAAAAAGTGGGTGGAGCTCCAGGTATAGGCATGTTCCATTAATGGCCAGACTCCTTTTGGCATACATGGCTCTGGTGCTGGCCAACCGGTGGCGCCCCTACAGGTCTCTACAGTACTTACGTCGGAAAGTAGGGTAGAGAAAGAGAAAGTAAGAAAGAGAGGGTAGAGAGAAAGAGTACTTACATTAAAGGGATCTCTGACCAGAAGCTGGAGAGACTTTTCCGCAGTGGCTACCGATAGAATACACAAAAGCAACTTCACATACGAAAATGCATGCCTCAACACCTCGTAGTTTTCGTAAACTCGAATTTTGAACGTCGCGGTTCACGCCGCCGCTCGCACACCTAGCGTCAAACCAAGAAAACGTACGCATATACATGCCCAGCAATTCGGGACAAAACGTAAAGCAGGCTTCACCTGATACTGCTCCCATAGACGCCATGTATTAGGAATAGAAAAACGCGTGCAGCACGTTCCGTTGTTACCGCTTTGCATTCGTTCTCTAGTGGGACGTTGCCTGTGTCATAGCGGAACATTTGGTGCAAGTTTCGTTGGCGAATGTTTGGGTCTTCGAGGTTCCATTTCGGTTCCAAATTTCGTACATGTAAAGAAGGCTTCTCGTGATGCACTAATGCGCTGGTTGGAGCCCTCGACCAGGTGAGTTAGCGCAAATGCACCATGCATTTTGCAAGAAACGTGTGAGTTGAATGCTCTGTACGGCTTCTCATACACCCAACAAGACAGATAGGTTCACATCATTTATTGTGGATGAAAACAAAAACAAATACCATCTTGCTATCGCGAGACTTTTCCTCCAATACAGGTAGCATACGAGAAAATTGGCCAGTGGCGCGCAGACAAGGAATGTGGTGATATGAGCGGTGGTAAAGAAGCTCTGAGGCTGATATTAGAACACTCGGTTGATTTCTTTCACCTCCCAAGAATTTGGGACTAAACGTATAGAAGTCATCACCAACTTGCTGCGGTGGGACGCCCGCATTGAAAATCGAGGGGCGCGCGTGCCACATTTTGATGACACTGTTCTACATGGATTCTGATTCTCGTGTGTTTATTGTGAACTGAGAATGCCAAAACCACAAGACCAGGAGGCCAGGCCTGCCATTGGAGAGCAGTGTGTTGTTTTTCTTATGGTAATACTTTCAAACGCAGATTTGTGGTGAATCTTGTTGGGTCCCTTCGAGATTCCTGACTTTTCTGCTTGTCGAGGGACCTTCACTTGGGAGCCCCAATGTGGGGGTTCTTCTGCACACTTCAGCATGAACTTCACGCGCTCCAAATTCCGATTGCGTGGATTCGAAATACGGAACAGACCGAGCTAATCCTATAGCACAAATTCCTGAATAAGGTTAGAAAGGGACAACGAAAATCAACTGGAAAGATGGTGATATGCAATGGGTAATGGTAACATTCCACCTGTATCCAAAGGCCCGAATGCACAGAACCGGCCTCGACACCTTTAATGATCCTAATGATTTGTCCTTGAAACAGCTGATCTGCGCAGCTATATTTGCGTAAGGCAGATGACTTTCTGTTTGCGCCACCTGGTTACGCGCGTTTCGGAACGTTTTCCCTCTGCTTGGTTGATTGCACCAATTACCCAATATTATTTATGTGCCCTTTGTCATCCATTGTCCATCCTCCCGTCTCATTTTGTACATTCTGCAGCTGCACGTAAAAGAAAAGAAAGAACGAAAGCGTTTCAGCCATATGTGCGCAATTGGCAAATCAAGCGGAAGACCGGCTGTCCAGCATCGTACAAGAATCCTTAAAAGTCAGTCATCATAGTGCAGCAAACAGACCCAGTAAATTTCTTTGAAACATATCTCTTTGCATAAAAGAGATATCGAGACGCTTTTACAGCATCCTGCTGTGTGCTATCAAGGAGTTTCACCAGTGTATACATAACGTGTTGTGGTGGATCCGCGTCATTTTTACCTCACCAGTCAAATGTCAATCAGGAAACATACAACGCCCTCGTAAAGTTATCACTTATCAGTGACGCGTAAGAGGGAAGCAACGCTGCCTCAGACACCATCAGATCCCACAATATCTTCCTTTTTATCTTCAGGTTGATCGAACAACAGTTCGAAGCACACGGGTCTCAAGCAATGTAAGCAATTTAACCACCTGCAGTGCAACTCCTGGGGCCTGCGCATAAGCATCGTGATAATGTTAAGTAAATGTTGAAGCCCTGTACGAAGACCGGTTGGAGCTTTCCAGATAAATATTACTATTATCGCACACACGATATTGGCAACTCTTGAAGAATTATAGCGAAATGTAAAGTCAGCAAAAGTAATAAATAGCGTAGTGCTTTTTTATGACAGTACTGTTGGCTGATTTGATTACAAATAAGTCGAGAGGTGCATGTTTTCCGCATAGCAACCTACTACAACTACACCTACAGCAATTTACCTGCTGAAGCGTGAGGTGCAGTTCGATTATGTTTTATTATGTTTCTTCTTTTATGTGTGAGCGATATGGATCAGTTGGCACCACAGTGTTGAGGCGCCTCAGCCTGAACTTCAGTTCGGTTTGCTACAAAAAATAAAAATAAAACACATTTTTGTGTGGCTAACCTTACAATGGGCACTCTTCTCCACTATGTTGTCAACAGGAAAACAGGGAAGTTACAAGCCCAAAGAAGTGTTTTATTGGGCTTCAATGCACGAACGATGACCGAGGCAGCATTAAGCAAGTACGTATAAGAACGTAGGAAGGGAAATGATGTTTTCGGTTCAGGTACTATACGCCAAGCTCTGTCCATGTTGGCTTTCGCAGTGAAAAATTTGACAATGAAAAAACACAGAAAGTCGAAACAAGAAATGCAGCGTGGGCTCAATGCCTGTCACTCAACGTACTCCGCAACATTTGTCTGAGCTTCCTTATGTCCTTCGACGTTGTCGCTACGCCGTTGGCCTCGAGTTCCGTGCGCAGTTCACCGAGCGTCATGGAGTCCACGTCCACTGAACTTGCCTCGTGCTGGAGCGGTTCCACGCTGTATCGCGGCCTCTTCCGCCTTGTTGCTTGGATCCCGCCTTGTTCCCAATATGCGTTGTCACGCTTCTGGTACTTCTTCGCAACAGGTGGCCCTGAACTTTGTTCCATTCGCTTACATATCTTCAGGGTATCCCACGCAGCGTCCCATTTATTTGTGTGGCTGTGGTGCAACTTTTTTAGGATGCTGTTTTTTCTTTCTAGGCCTTGGCTGGAAAACCATCCTAAACAGCCTTGTTGCTTATGGACCATTGCAGCGTGACGAGAAAAAGTGTGTATGTATGGAGTGACACGGTCCGGTCCGTATCCCTTGCGGTTGAGTCCCAAATGCACAAATATGCTTAAGAACTTCAACGTCTGTTCACTCAGGTCATTCCCTGTTGTATCCGTTTCAAATTCGGTGATTACAGTCCGGAAGATCTCCCACAACTCGACGACTTCATCTTTAGTGTCTTCGTAGAGGAGAGGAGCTACGAGCTGTGGGAGGTTTTGCAGCAAGCAATTTGCATCACTTCCAGTTAAAGAAGTAAATTTAAGGAGCTTTGCATTGCCTTCGCGGAACAGCTTAACATTTGCACCACAGTCCTTTATTATGTCAAGCAGCTTTGCCACGGCTTCGTCCTTTGCTTTGGGGTCACGCGCTTTGTTCGTGGCGTCTACATCTTGCATTTCCCAGAGCACGTTTTCAAGAAGTCGCTCTAATATTCTTATTTTCATGTGTAGAACGTCAGGAATGATATAACGAGGTTCTATGGACAGAAGTGCGGGATGGCGGACTGAGTTTCTCATTTGGTCGCAGTCTTCCTTCATGCCTGCCAGGGACCTTAAGAGTGGAGGATTATTGAACACGCTAGATGGGAGAGTGGTGTCACACCGTTGATTGGAATCGGCATTGCATATTGGGCATGGATGACTTGAAGAGGCTGACTGCATTCCTTGAACAAGTAAAATAAATTTCATGTCTGCCCCTAAGTGCAATTGCACTCTCACAAAGGTGTCGTCTACGTCGATACCACCCTTTTCTGCGATATCGTTTATTTCTGTTATAAGATGGATCATCGTGTTTCGAATTCCAAAGTAGTTTTCCGGTATTTTGACGATTGCCAGAAGACGATGTAGTTTAGGACTTTGCATGGGCAGAGACTGATCAACTATGAGGAAGCTAAGCGTTGTCCATGTTGTGGTCTTACTCATATTACACCCATCACCCTCGACTTTGATTGTCAACTGTGTTGCAGATGCGTACTGCTGTAGTCCACAGTCCTCGGACATGTTCAAAACATGTCGTCGTATTTCTGCCTTAAACGACACCTGTGCCCCTGGGTCAGTGCCGGGAGTTCGCATAATACGCACAGAGAAGTCCAAAAAATCGCGACACTCGCTAATGCAGGTCCGCGAAGGCAGTTGAGGGAATACCCGCCTCAAATGTGACCACGCCGTGTTGCTCACAGTGTACTCATCGAGAACTGAAACTACACTTTCAATGTTTTGCTGCTCCGCTCTTGTCATATTGAAGTACGAAGAACACGGAAGAGTTGGCGCGCCTACGTCCAAACAGATGCGATGGTCAGTGTGATGCAACTGGTGATAGCGTCCACTTCTGTCCTTCACAGTTGTTGTTGTGATTTCTAGACCAGCGTCTGATAAAATGGGTTCAACGCTTGACTCAACGGGGTTCAGCAAGGTTTGCAGGATACGCCTATCGTTTTTGTTGCTTCCTTCTGCAACGGCTTTGGTGATTTGCGGTACACTGGAAATTGGAAAAGCGCTGGAGCTACCGATCTGAGGTTCATGACCCTGAACACTGCAAGACATGGCGTCTAGCTTCAATTGCAACTGTCTATTCTTATTTTCTAGACATTCCAGTGCGCACTTCAACTGTTGAACTTCTGCATTCGTAGTCCCCTTGTCTTCCGTGTTAGTGTTTGACGGCACACCTTGTTTTACAAGGGGCAGCGAAAAGCTACTTTCTGTTTGAGCAAAGGTATACTTTTTTCTTCCTTTTAGTCTTCTGTATTTACGCAGCAAAGGCTCGTACTTTTTAAGGAACATTGTGTTTGCAAGTTCATTTTCTACCAATTGCGAATGTTTTTCCAAGATGTTCCCCATTGTATTGGTTTTGCTCCCAATCAGGGAGAAAAAGTCCTCCAGCTTCCCCCGAACAACAACTGCTCCCCCCACCATGTCATAACGAAAATTCCTGCCCTCGTCCATGGCAACAAATTTAATTCTTTCGGAACACCCCTGTTGCTATGTACATGTGCAGCCTCTCCAGAGGGAATGCACAGTCAGCCAACGCGCACCGTGCTGATAATCTGAAGACTGGTCTCACACGGACAGGGAAACGAAGTTGCGTTCCTTCACCAGATGACCTTACGAATACCGTCCAGCCGGTTGGAAGCTCCAGACGCTCGAAGTCGTTCGGATCTTGAAGTAATGTCCATCCTCTTCCAACTGGCGTTCCTTTCCCTTTGAACACGTAGCGGTAAATGTCCAGTTCAAAAGGAATCTTCAATAGACCGTTGGAGTTTCGCGTGTAGCAAAGTTTTTGCCGGAGACACACGAGAAATTCGTCTCTTGCAGCCTGCAGGCGGTCACCTATTGGCCGTGGAGGGTTCCGTAGTGCATCCAGACATAGTTTATTAAGGTGGGATCTCGGTTCGTATGTGCACTCCCACTTTGACCGTCCTTTCCAATGAATCAGATATCCTTTCTTCTGTGCAGAAAAGCAGCATTGCAAAATTAGATTCATTCTCTTAAATGTAACAGGGAGTGTCTCACCGTTTTCGTGATGACTCGTTCCACCGCGTATAGGCGGCCTGAAGAAAATGTGGGGACGTCTCTCTCCCGCTCGTCAAAGCCTGAATGCGAACTCCCGACCTTAATGACGGGGACCATACTACCGAAACTATACCAAGGTGCGAAAGCTTGCAGCGGCTCACACCTCCCTTACGTACCAATTCGCATAGAAGGTACCCCAAGAAGAGTACATACGGTTCAATAATGAGAGGAGGAGTACAAGGGGCGTATGCTGTGCATGTGCTAGGGTCTGATCCCCAGCGCGTATGTCCGCCACCAAAGCAAAATCTGATTGCGAGCACTGCGGCAGAAGATAATTGTGGTCATGAGAGCAAACTCACGAAGGAAAAGGAAAGAAGGAAATTCGGACAGCTATTTCAGCGTGATTTCGTTGTGCCCTGTTCTTCTGGAAGGGATGTAAGAGCTGATAACGAAAAAGAAGCAAAGAAAGCCAGTGGATTGAGCTAGTATCATATACTTTCAATGCCAAAGAAGAACAAAACAAAGCTCAGGGACACCTGCTGCGAAGAGGTATCAGAAGAGTGACAACGCGTATTGGGAAGAAGGCAGTATTCAAGCAACAAGGACAAAAAGGCCGCGATTCATCGTGGAACTGCTGCATCATGAAGCTACTGCAGCACATGTGGACTCCATGACGCACGATGAACTGTGCACGGAACTCGAGGCAAACGACGTATTGACAACGTCGAAGGACATAACGAAGCGCAGCCAAATGTTGCGGAGTACGTTCAGTGACAGAATTTGAGCCCACGCTGCATTTCTTGTTTCGACTTTTTTTTTCGACATGTGTTTTTTCGTTGTATAGTGATCTTCTGTATACTGAGATTTCAGTCTGCAGCTTCACTGACTGCGAAAGCCAACGTGATCAGAGCGTCGCGTCCAATACCCAAACCGAAAAAAATCATTTCTCTTCTTACATCCTTATACATACATGCTTATTGCTGCCTTGGTCACCGTTCGTGCATTGAAGCCCAATAAAACACTTCTTTGGGAGTGAGACTATCCTGTTTTCCTGTTGACAACATAGTGGAGAAGAGTGCCCATTGTAAGGTTAGCCACGCAAAAATGTGTTTTATTTTTATTTTTTGTAGCAAACCAAACTGAAGTTCAGGCTGAGGCGCCTCAACACTGTGGTGCCAACTGATCCATATCGCTCACACATAAAAGAAGAAACATAATAAAACATAATCGAACTGCACCTCACGCTTCAGCAGGTAAATTGCTGTAGGTGTAGTTGTAGTAGGTTGCTATGCGGAAAACATGCACCTCTCGACTTATTTGTAATCAAATCAGCCAACACTACTGTCATAAAAAAGCACTACGCTATTTATTACTTTTGCTGACTTTACATTTCGCTATCATTCTTCAAGAGTTGCCAATATCGTGTGTGCGATAATAGTAATATTTATCTGGAAAGCTCCAACCGGTCTTCGTACAGGGCTTCAACATTTACTTAACATTATCACGATGCTTATGCGCAGGCCCCAGGAGTTGCACTGCAGGTGGTTGACATTTGACTGGTGAGGTAAAAATGACGCGGATCCACCACAACACGTTATGTATACACTGGTGAAACTCCTTGATAGCACACAGCAGGATGCTGTAAAAGCGTCTCGATATCTCTTTTATGCAAAGAGATATGTTTCAAAGAAATTTACTGGGTCTGTTTGCTGCACTATGATGACTGACTTTTAAGGATTCTTGTACGATGCTGGACAGCCGGTCTTCCGCTTGATGTGCCAATTGCGCACATATGGCTGAAACGCTTTCGTTCTTTCTTTTCTTTTACGTGCAGCTGCAGAATGTACAAAATGAGACGGGAGGATGGACAATGGATGACAAAGGGCACATAAATAATATTGGGTAATTGGTGCAATCAACCAAGCAGAGGGAAAACGTTCCGAAACGCGCGTAACCAGGTGGCGCAAACAGAAAGTCATCTGCCTTACGCAAATATAGCTGCGCAGATCAGCTGTTTCAAGGACAAATCATTAGGATCATTAAAGGTGTCGAGGCCGGTTCTGTGCATTCGGGCCTTTGGATACAGGTGGAATGTTACCATTACCCATTGCATATCACCATCTTTCCAGTTGATTTTCGTTGTCCCTTTCTAACCTTATTCAGGAATTTGTGCTATAGGATTAGCTCGGTCTGTTCCGTATTTCGAATCCACGCAATCGGAATTTGGAGCGCGTGAAGTTCATGCTGAAGTGTGCAGAAGAACCCCCACATTGGGGCTCCCAAGTGAAGGTCCCTCGACAAGCAGAAAAGTCAGGAATCTCGAAGGGACCCAACAAGATTCACCACAAATCTGCGTTTGAAAGTATTACCATAAGAAAAACAACACACTGCTCTCCAATGGCAGGCCTGGCCTCCTGGTCTTGTGGTTTTGGCATTCTCAGTTCACAATAAACACACGAGAATCAGAATCCATGTAGAACAGTGTCATCAAAATGTGGCACGCGCGCCCCTCGATTTTCAATGCGGGCGTCCCACCGCAGCAAGTTGGTGATGACTTCTATACGTTTAGTCCCAAATTCTTGGGAGGTGAAAGAAATCAACCGAGTGTTCTAATATCAGCCTCAGAGCTTCTTTACCACCGCTCATATCACCACATTCCTTGTCTGCGCGCCACTGGCCAATTTTCTCGTATGCTACCTGTATTGGAGGAAAAGTCTCGCGATAGCAAGATGGTATTTGTTTTTGTTTTCATCCACAATAAATGATGTGAACCTATCTGTCTTGTTGGGTGTATGAGAAGCCGTACAGAGCATTCAACTCACACGTTTCTTGCAAAATGCATGGTGCATTTGCGCTAACTCACCTGGTCGAGGGCTCCAACCAGCGCATTAGTGCATCACGAGAAGCCTTCTTTACATGTACGAAATTTGGAACCGAAATGGAACCTCGAAGACCCAAACATTCGCCAACGAAACTTGCACCAAATGTTCCGCTATGACACAGGCAACGTCCCACTAGAGAACGAATGCAAAGCGGTAACAACGGAACGTGCTGCACGCGTTTTTCTATTCCTAATACATGGCGTCTATGGGAGCAGTATCAGGTGAAGCCTGCTTTACGTTTTGTCCCGAATTGCTGGGCATGATAGAAAACTCATCTGGTCATCCCACTGGAATGACGTCAATCGCCCATGCAATCAGCGCGCAGAACGCAGTCACGTCATCGAGCACTACAACAACAACTTTCAGCAGGAACCAACATTTTTACGCCGATGTACTGTTGTCACAATGTCTGGAAATAAAAAGTATGTATATGCTTCGAAATCTGCGACCTGTTTCATAACTGCTATAATCCAATTAGCGACTCCCGTGGAAAGAGGAACTAGTTACGAGGCTACGAGCTACGACCTACGACGACTTTCGGGATCCAGCGCGCTGTTTCACAGCGTTAGTGTAGTGTGTGTATTTCCAAGTGTTCTTTATTTATGTCTTTTGGAACAACGACCAATTTGTCGAGGTACACAGACTTCATTTGACATGCCTTGGTTGTGCCGTCTAAGCGAGATTTCTCGGCGGGCATTCATTCATTCCGTACGATACTGCGCGTTCAACCGCAGCGGCAGGTATTGTTGGTAGCGGATTTTGCCAATCGTATTTGAATAATGCAGACTATGAGACAGACCCCTCAGTTTGAGTACAAAGAACCTCCGCCTGCAGCAGTCCGCAGAGCTTTCCTTGAATCTATCTTCCAAGACTGTTGCATCTGGACGTGACGAGGTTAGTGTCTGCTGTATAATTTATACAGTGATTACTCTCCTTGTGAGAATTACGTTGTGGCATGCAGATGTTAGGAGACCATTTACGCAACAAAGAAAAATAAGGATTAGAGAAAATTGAAGTTCACGCACTAAATCAAAAGATATACTGTACAATTACGAGTGTTGTTCAGAATGCAGCCATGCCAATGCAGTAAGCAACATCCACAGTGCGTAAAATGAAGCTGTGTATTACGCATCTAGGTGTAACATTTTAATTGTCACAGCAGTGCGCACCAATGTAGTTCATGACTTCTTTGGACGAGATGTGGAGCCAAATGTTGGAAATACAAGGCAGGGATCAGGTACAAGTTTTCTTCTATTTGTTTTCCTTATAATATGCAGCATACAGCACATAGTAAAGAAGGGCTCTGGATTCTAAACCAACGCAGTTGAAATCCTTAGTTTACCCCACGCTGTACTATTGTTGTCTAATCTGAATTAACACCACAGAGGGCAACTACGATAAAATTGCAGTGCACAAAGAAAAAGAAAGAGAAAAAGAAAGAAAGCCTGGTGTACGACAACCATGTCTACAGTTGCAATGTGCTGGACCCTAATTGCAAAGAGGCCCACCAGGGGTGCCACTACAATCAATCCATCCATCCAGCCCCTCAGCTCCTTCAAGACATGCAAAATAAAGTAGACAAAGTGTTCACTTGGAAATCAGACATTTACACAAAATTGCCTTGCAAATTCAGGATCTTTTAGCGCCATCCCAAACACTTGCCGTTACGGTATGAAATCCATCACTGTACCACCTTACAAGGTTCCACTGCTACGGCCAACTATGGAAATCAGCAGAAACCGTTCCTTTTCCGAAAAAAAAATTTTCAGCTCATTGGAAATGGCCTTCTTGTGTCCAGTTTCAAAACAGAGTTACACAAACTTGTCTTATTAAAGACAGGCCACTCTGTTATGTATTTTTTTTGTGTGTGTGAAAATGTGCACAGCTCGGTGCAATTGTGTATTTTATTTATGTGGTTGTGATTTGCTGTATGCTCGTAGTTGTAATATCTCAGTTAACGCACACTGTATTGGTGCTAGGCACCTCATCAGGCTGATGCCTTTCGTGCATGGTAGCCTCATTTAATTTTCTATGAAATGAGATCCTCATAAATTTATATGGCTTTTTTTAACAATGTTAGGGTGATGACTTCATGGATGTGGAAGGAACAGGAGAGGAAGACATCTGTAATGGTCATGACAGTTGTCTGTCAGGTACGGGACCAATTCCTTTTATAAATGTGGTATATAGCGCGAAGTTGTTACTAACAAAAAGTTTTTTGTTCCCTTTAAAGGAATCTACAGGTGGTGAGCACGCGTAAGGACTCGACATATCTCAATACAACTTAGACCTGCCTGTTGCACATGACATGTGTGACTCTACTTACATACACAAGCTTCTGCAGGTTCGATGCATGTATATTTTGAAACATGAAAGACAGGGTGCTAAAAATATATCTGAGGTGGGAAATTGAGCAGTTCATTGCAGTGGTTCTATCTAATTATTTCCAGCATTTTGGGAAATATATAGTGATGGCAAGATTACCCGTGGCGTACTGCCAGACCATCTGCTATTGGAGTTCCATGTCCTAGTTATTATATATAATAGCTGTTTCAGGCTATTACATATTTATTATGCAAGTTTTGTGCCTGTGAGTTCCTGGAAATGTGCTCTGCGGTGACCATACTGGACAGAGAGCTATGCCTGTATAATGACAGTGACTAATGTTCTCCTGCCCATAAACCTATTCCTAGGGTACATCCGCACCCTTGGAAGTCACTGGAGAGGCGTGCTAGCTTAGCTCAATTGGTAAGAGCCCTGGATCGGTAATACAGAAGATGTGGGTTCAAGTCCTACTACTGGCTAACCTTTCCAGTGACTGCCTTCTTTCATCATTCATTTCTTAGGCACTTGATGCTTTGTATGTATTTGTCCTTTCTATGTGTTCCAGTCTCGGAACATCAACTGCCATGTTCAAAAGAACTGGAATATGCCTCTGCATTCTGGAACCCATCTCTTAACCGACAAAGTAGAATTTGTACAGAACCGCACGGTTTGTTGCTCGTGATTATCATCCTTTTTCCAGCGTCTCAGCCATTAAAGCCCAAATGTTTCTTATTCCTTGATTACCAGATGAAAGGTATCAGGCCTGGCATTCTTTCATAAGTTATATTACGGTCACCCTCCCTCCCCACCCCACTTACTGTCAATCCCCTCACAAGTTACTTCCAAAACTTGATGACCCGCACAAAGTACTTGCTCCACCTATACACACACACACACACACAAATCTTCTACACTCCGCACCAGCTTATGGTGTCAAACTGAAATGACCTTCCTGCCCGCATAGCATCAGAACAAAATATATCGTCGTTTATTTCCAAGTGCTATGATCATTTTCAGATCGAATGAATTTCATGGTGGTGAGTGAACGAATTTTGTGTATTTTTGTGTACATCATTTTGGTATTTGTCTTTTTTGGATACAAACCTCCCCCCTTTATGTAAATCCCTTCACAAGGGTGTTTAAAGTAAACAAATGAAATGAAGAACTTCGTGATACTTTCATAGTTGGAGCATTTTTAATGCATATTTTAAAACAGTGGCTGCTAAAAATGTGTCAGACACCATTACAAATGCTGCCGTCTGTATCAGGTGGATCATGATTTTTCCCAGAAGCCCAATAATGTATGACGCTGCATCACATATGATATTTTGGAACAATCTCTGCAGACATATTATGAAGATGTTATCTGAGTGCTACAACAAACTATATGGACCACATTTCACGTTACATCATCTTTGACTACAACATGCCGATTTGAGTATTTGAGCAGCCCAAGATACAAAGCTTGGTTCCACAAGGTCGACATCCTACTCGAACTGGGTGCGCACTTTGCACACAAAAGGAAGTTTGAGAATGAAAAAATGGCTAGGAAGCAAGCGAGCTGGTGCTTTACATCATCTATGGAAGATTGATGTTTTTGATAGTCAACTTGTGTAGTGAGCACTTCTGGAGGACTGAGAGCAAGAACCGGAGGTCACACACAGGGTAACCTGCATAACAGTCTGATTTACTTCCACATAACGGTCATTAAAATACTTGAGGTGCTTAAGCAATACTATTTGGGTGCTATCAGACAGTAAGAGTTCGAACAACACTTACGACTTACTGACTGAAGGGGTGGACAAAGGATGTGTCAGAACAGGATTGGATTTGTGTCTGTGGTGGAATTGAGAGCCCAATGTAATTCTTACCAGGTGGAGCAGGCTAATGAGTGGTGCTTTGTGTCAGAGATCAGCACAGTGGTTTATCCAGAATCCCAAGCATGGAGGGGTGTTGAAAAAAGTTGGGGGGGGGGGGGTCATTATTATAGTTACATCATTACCGACATGTGTCTACAGCTGGAATTGCAAGGGCACCCCCTGTAGGGGGTACTTCCACCTAGTATCCTGGGTATTTAAAGCATGTAGTAGTTACTATGGGAAAGGCTTTGCGTATCCTGTTCACCGCGCAGACTGGTATAACGATGGTCTTGTTTTTTCCAAGTTTGTGCAACACCTATCTCACGAACTGTTGGTATGTAGTGTATCTATTTCCTGTATGAGACACGCAAGCTTTGAACAAAGCTAAAGCTAGTAGGACGCCGAGTATTAATTCAGCTGCACTCTTTCTGAATATGTGACGAACAATAACGAAAAGTTCAGAATAACTATTTTGTATTGAAACCAACGAGCATGATTGTGCATGAGACACGCGTCTTACTTGTGAATATGAGCGCTAGGTTCGTGCTGCCCTCGAAGTTCTAAATATGATCCTCCTTGCAACATAAGCACTCGTCTTCTTTCGGCATTATTATGCATGAACCACTCCGGCCGCTTTACACATTCCCAACAATCTGTGCCAAAACGTAAAGCACACTTCACCATATTCGTCTGGGCATCAGGGGAAGCTTGAAGCACAGGCCCCGTAGAAATACATGTATTTGGCAGACAATGTTGCCTATAATTCTGTTCGCGTTCGTAGGACGGCAAAGTTCTCCCGGATATGAAGTGAAGGGTTCATGGTGACTACCTTCACAAAATTTCATGGCGATAGCACCATTCGTCTTGGTTCCCCAATGACTATCGCTAACACATTGATCCCTATGGGGAAAAGGTGACCGCTAGGGAGCCGACAGTTTTGCGTCTACAGTAAAATGGTCTGGACGGCAGGTACCTTAAGTCATGTAGTCCCAGAATCCGGAAGAACTTTTTCATAACGCGAGTAACGTGGGAGATATCGGCTGCAGAAATAGCTCCCCTCACGTGCATTCGACAACTTCGTGCATTCCGGGAACCGACAGTTCCGATGGTAGGTGGAAATTGTTTGGACGACAGGTACATTAGGATATTGAGACTTGAAATCTTGGAGAGCTTTTTTACAGCGCGTGTCACGAAGGAGATACAGGCTATAGCAGTAGACCTCGCAACCTGATTTTGACAAGTGCGTACGTGTTTGAAAGGACTCCCGGAATGTATCGAAGCTGCTTGCGTGGCGTTATTCTGACATAATATGGCCGAATGGTCAGTTAAAGTGGATCTTACTGTGGACTATTGTCCAAGAGAAGGCTGTTGTTGGTGGTCAATCATACGCTGCGTGCAATGCTGGATACACGGAATAAGCAAATAAATAGTTTTACGGGTACAACTGCATTTTTCGAGAGAGACATGCAAGGTGCGGATCGGTAGTTATTCATTACTTATCGGCCGGTTTCTGTTGCTCGCCCCTTAGGGTCAGTCATACCATGGCGTCCACGAGCATGCGAAAATATCTGCATTACTTGAACAACTTCAAGCATGAACAATGTGCTCCCGGTACCGCGACGGTCACTGAGTGACAGTGTCTAAGTTGGCGGTGTTGAAAGTCTTCGGTAACTTATCGAGCGTAACAACAAGTGTAGCGAGTGTTTCGATGTCCAAACACGCCGTTGTACGTGATACTGTCAAGTTGAAACGAAGACAACGGGACAGTTGACAAGATAAAAATTTGAAGCGTGTAACGCGTTAGCTAAGAAGCGTCTGCCACCTAAATCAGTAGTGTGCATCATTGCACTCCATTATTCGGTACATTTGACCTAATTAGGCTGAGAAAAATCTACAAAGTGAGGAAAATGTATTTTATTACTTCAAGTAGAAAGCCCCAGCTTTCGGTCACACCGTTTCACTAATAAGTAAGCGGTTTTCGGAAGTTATCCACAAAAAATTAACACTGCCGCTGACAATCGCCGCTCATCCCGCGTGCTGATTTTTCAGCTTCCAGCATGATAAGGCGAAAATAGCCTGCTAGTTGCCGCCAAGAGATAAGCTTGTGAAGGTGAAAAGGTGATAGCACGTGTTCTAGCACCTCTCTCGCTGCTGCTTCCTTTAGCCGATCGTGTGCCTTCGCGCGAAGCCGGCAGCTGCGATGATAGAAAATCTGAAAGTGCATTGCTGAGAGGCGTGAGGTTTCAGGTGTGGAACATTGATAGTAAAAGAGTTGAAAGGCATTGAAAACTGTTCCTAAGGGTATGGCAATTTATTCATCCGAAATAAATAATTCGGCTGATAATAGCTTATGCACACCAGCGGTCTGGGTCGCAAATAAAACTTGACATCATGCAACCGGGTTACAACTTTTACCTCATGCATTCTTTTCTTTTCTATAAAATGCTACGTTACAACTAGTATACGGGGTTCCTCATCACCGACAGGAATGAAACTAGTTTTAAGTTATGTTAATTCAATGCATCCTATTAACACAGACAACTGTCCGGCCCTTCAACGCACAGCGTTCTACTCACTGACATTAGTTCGGGCATACAAATACGCACGATTCACATTTTTGTGTGAAAACGTCGCTCAGACGAAACGTTCCCAAGGCGGCACTTACGCGAACGGAAAGCCGACAGCTTTCATTGCTACCATCAGTCTATCCTAAGGCATAGCTACCCTGCACAACCCGGGAGTGTATAGGTGAAGCCAAATCAAGTTCCTGTCACAGATGCGGCGCCGTCAAACACGAAATTTACACAAACTGTTCATGTGCTTCATCATGATGGATGCTGAAAGTTCATCCAACAGTCTGTCGTTGGAACTTCCTCTTCATGCTGAAGTAGATTCGCGGCTCAACATTTCGAAAGCATGCAAGGCCTCCAAACTCTGCTGCACGTAGCAGGTGCCTCTCAGCTGCTGAAAGGTAGCTGAAAAACTGACTTGTTGACTTCGCTGTGCTTCCACGTCCATATTGAAAAACCACCCAGCAATACGAAAGTTGCGGAAACAACCCGAACTTCTGGTGTGGACTTTCCACCAATAAACGTCGCGGGCATTTTACGTCATACACATGGGAAAATCACTGCATAATAGCTAGAGGTTTGCGCTGATCGCACGAGTTGAGGGCAGAAATCGAAACCGCTTCTCGGCTCCTTGTATGAAATAGTTGGTGGCTCCGCAGAGACGAAACGTTTCAGTTGTAACTTGGAGGCACCATGTACGTTCGGTATCCATACAAACAAAGACATTGACCAGGTTCTGGTCAGAGACCCTTTAAAATGTAGCAGGTACCAGACAAGTTGTTGTCGGTTGTTTGAGGTCTATCTTATTAACTGCCCTGAACTTGGACGATGCTTTTTTGGCGTTAGCACCAGACATTGCAAATCGCAATATATTTACTCTTGAACATGAGACAATTGATGTTCTGAGGCTGGAACATGTGGATGTGGGTTCGAGTCCTACAGCTGGCTAACCTTTTCAGTGACTTCCTTCTTTCATCATATTTAATCTTGCTTGTGCAACGATGACCCGCTTCAAGACATGTCAAGCTCACTAACACAGCTGTTACCTGATAGCCATAGTACTGTACATGTTTATCACATTGCCCCTGGTGATTTGCTTGTTCGTTTTTCTTTTTGTGTGTCTTTCTTTTCCTTTCCCCTTTTTTTCCTGGTAACAGCAAGCCGCCGTAGCGCAGGCTAGCCTTTCCCTCGTATTTTTTTCTGTATAATAAACACCCCCCCCCCCCCCTTGGTGGCCTTATACGGCTAACCAACATATGTCTTTGGGTTTGTCTATGTCTGTTTGTTCTTCGAGTCTGCCCTTACAGTGTGAACGTTATAGCAGTGAGTGGGACATGAAATTCATCAACACCATGCTCTCAGGCTCAGAAAAATCAACACTTTTCAAAAAATCTAATCGTTTTAAAGCTTTCTGGCAGGTGTTTTCAGAGCCTATTGGAAAAACCAAAAAGTTGTAACACTAGTGTGCTAACCTTAGTGCTACCATAAGTCATATGTTTTGTTGCGCACAGCAAACTGAAATATTAAAAGGCCATTATTGGGGGCAAAACATGGGGAAGACAGTTTTTCTACTACACGGAATCACAGACATCACTGATGCCGTCCAAGTGCAACGACATTCATGAAGGCCAAGCAGATGTGGGGGTTTTCCTGTGGGGGTCATCCTGCAACATGTGGGGGTTTTGTGGAAACGACACTGCTGTGCGACATTGCAGTATTATTCGAGTCACATGAATAAATTACCCCTTTTATTTCATAGCGTGGCAGTGCATGTTACTATTTTTCAGAGCTGCAGTGCCTTTGCATTTGCGAGCAACGTGTTGCATTTAAAGCTTAATTTATGTGCATACATACATACGGCTTGTGATGGTGTGGGTATGATCAAGATTGGGTCAAGTGGGTGCAAACATTTTTTTAAGTTAACCCACTCCCTTGCCTTGATCAGTAAACATGTGAGCCTAGAGACCTTTCCATCTCGGTTTGATAAGTTAGCAAGTTTCCATGACCAGAATTCAGGGACACCTCCTCTGATGCATGTTTTGCCTGATAGTAGAAGAACATGTAAGAAAGCCAACTTGAAAGAAAAGTATCAGGTGAGGAGGAAAGAAGATGGAAATAGGCGTGGGCAGACGAGAAATGGAATTTCTATATCAGATATCGGGCGCGCGGTGCCCGGCTATCAGCAGCAATTGCCCAGTGCAGAATAAAAACGTCATCAATCAGCTCTGATAACTTTCGCCAAGCTTTTCTTTGCTGTACTGCTGCTCAGAATTCTGGACTGCTACTCGTAGCGTGTGGAACGGAGTGATTGGCAGTCGTAAGGCTGGTCCTGGGGCCCTATTCCGTGCCGCTGTCGAGCGCCAGCGACGGTGTCGATAGAGGAGTATCGGTAGAAGGCGATAACGAGCGCCAGGAGCGATACTTGCCAGTTTTGGTATTCCCATGTCGCTTTTAACGACAGTGCGCTTGGTTTGTTGACTGCCGTTAGAGGTTAAGACGTCTGGGAACGAGACGCCGCGCTCTCAGCCAATAGTGTAGCAGGAGGAGAATGACGTGGGATTCCCCTTGTTCTGGAAGCAAACGACGACGACGACGCGTTGACGTTCGTTCGTTCGTTCGAAGTCAACAGAACACAGTCACCGTACAGCGGTCGAACAGCGGTCTGTGACAGCGGTCGAACAGACAACGGACTTGGGCTCAGCTAAGCGAGCAAAGAGCTCTTCTTTAGCCTCCCGGAAAGGGCGGCTACGTTTCTTCTTGGGTGTGCCTACTTCTCCCCTTGGACTTGCCGGGAGTTGTGAAAGCAGCGAAGGCTGCCGGTATGGCAACGCCCCCTGTGGGCGGTCTTGACGGTTCGTGGACAGCATCGCGGACCTTTGCATCCGAACAAGATGTGGCCATCTTGAAGACAGCTGGCGTCCACTCTATCCCAGTGGCCTTGGTCCCCACCGACGGTTCGAGGGTCCGACTGGGAAACCATAGGCTTCTGCACTCACAAATGGAAGCAATCTCATCATCATACCGCGATGTGGCTGAGGCCAAGCCTTACTTGTCGGGCGGCGTCTTGATCCGTACTGAAAGCCCTCGTGTTGCCGTCGACTTCCTGTCGTGCTCCCACTTCGGGTCTTCCGCGGTGAAGTCGTTCATCCCCTCTCACCTTGTCTAGATTAAGGGCGTCATTGCTCGCGCGTCATGCACTCGCGGTGTGGACACCTCACTTGCGGTTGGAGACCTTTTGGAATCATTCTCCTCTGTGCATGCCATCTCCGTGCAGCGTTGTTCTAAAGTGGACGGGGGGCAGCGCATTTCCTTGCCCACAGTCATCGTCTCATTTGGTGGCTTTACGTAAAGTATGGCCTCTTATCTTTCCCGTGTTCTCTTTTACTTCGCACCCCCGTCAATGTACCAATTGCTATCGCTTCGGTCACGGCGTTCGTAGTTGTCGCTCCAAGGCTCGATGTCGAAAGTGTGGAGGTGAGCACAATGAACCCGACTGTACGTCCCCAACGATCACCTGCTGTCAGTGCCACCAATCACATTTTGCGGATTCTCCTTCATGCCCGGCTAGAGAGTCCGAGCAATGCCTCTTGTCTGTTATGGACCAGCGGCATTGCTCGAGGCAGGATGCCATACGCGTGGTATCTGGGCGCGGCGCATCCTATGCGTCCGCGGCCAGCCCCGCTAGCACTGTCCCTGTAGCCCTTAATCAGTCGTTGCTCATTGATCTCATCAAGACTTGTGTTACGCAGGCGCTGGAAAAGTTCTTCAGCTCTCTCATTCCCACCGCTGCCGTCGCTAGTGCCTTGCAGTCGACTTTGGTGCCGGCTGCTAACGAGCCTCGACCCCAGGAAGGCGCATCAGGTGTAGCCTGCACCAGAGTGCAGCTGCCGGATAGGCCGCTTCCTGATGCTTCATCTCTTCTTTCTACTGACGACTCTGAGATGGACCTTGCGGGCCCCTCGCCTTCGGCTGAAGGTCAGGCAGGTCAGCTTTCTCCATCGTGTAGAAGACGTAAAAGGCGGAAACGCAGGGATAAGGCAGGGAAGCCTGAGGATATTCTGACCCAGCTAGTCCAAACAACAATCGTCAATGACTCTCAGCCTTAGCGTTATTCAGTGGAACTGCCGTAGCGTGTTATCGTCTCTAGTTGATTTGCACCTTCTTATTGCCTCCAATTCTCCTGATATTGTCCTGCTACAGGAATCCTGGCTTCGACCTAATGACAATTTTATTATTCCTGGTTTTCGTGTATTTCGTCTGGATTGATGTTCCGGCTCCTCTCGAGGTGGTGGTTTGCTAACGCTCGTTCGAAGCTCTCTACCGATTCGCTGTGGGGTAGCTTATGCCTATAACAGTCACATAGCAGAGGTACTCGTCATTTCCATTGCGGCCTCGCAGGGCCCGCCTGCATATCCCTTGAACGTGTACTTATCCAGAGGTTGTGTGCCTTCAGCAGCGGCCGTACTGGATCTTTGTCTGCTTCGGTGCTCCAATGACTGTCTAGTTGCTGGCGACCTTAATTCCCACCACCAGTCCTGGGGAGCATGTACAGACTCTCGCGGCAATCGTCTCTTCTCCTGGCTCACAGGTAGGAGCTTCTCAGTAGCAAATTCTGGCTCGCCCACATTTTTTAGAGGAAGCCATCAGTCCGCCATAGACCTAACCTTGTCGTCGGGGAGATGCTCAGTCTCCACCTGGTCCCCTCTCAGCCACGGCTACTGCAGTGATCACATTCCGCTCTACTTCATCTGCCATACCCCTGTGGCTCTTTCTGGCCCGAACTTCTCCTCCGCTATCTTTATCAACCACCAGAAGGCCGCCACGTTCTTGGCTGCCCACCTGGAGGATCTCGTTGTGGACTCGCCGCCTTCCTGTACAGAACTTCTCTCGGTCATCGACGAGTCCATCGCGACGTCCTCCTTCTCTGTTCCAAAAAGAACGCGTTCTACTTTCCCGCGCTGGTGGAATGACGATTGCACACGCGCTCTCCGCCTCAGAAAGGCCGCCTGGAAACAGTACAGCTGTAATCGTTCGCCCCGCAACTGGTCTCTGTACCAGTCCCGCCGTTCGTCTTTTAAGCAAATCATTGGTACGGCGAAAGAAACTTTCCTTTCCTCCCTTCACTCGGCTGTTTCGCAGCCTGCTCGCCGGCGCTCCCTCTACCGCCTTCTGCGAAGAACCAGATCCTCCCCAGAGTCCTTTCACCGTCTGTCTATCCCCTCTGACATTCTTAATCTGCTGCAGCGCAGTGCGGAAGGTCTTGCGGTGCGCTTCACGAACGCTTCGCCTCTACCTGATGCTCCTAGTGGCAGTTTTGATGACGCTCAGTTTGCACCAGTCAGCTTCGATGAGCTTGACTCGCGCGTTCGCAATTTGCCTGCATCCTCGGCGCCGGGTCCGGACCGGGTTTCTGTCCGCATGTTGAAATTGCTGTGGAACACGTATCCATCCCTGCTGATCTCTCTGGTGGAGACATCGCTCCGTCAGTGCTGGATCCCACCCATATGGAAACTATCACGGATTACGCTTATTCGTAAGGATCCCAAGAAAGACTGCACCTTGGGCAACCTGCGACCTATTGCACTAACATCTCTCTTCGCCAAAATGGCTGAGCGCGTCGTTTTTGATCGCCTCATGCGGTTTGTGACGGCGCACGATGTGCTTTCGCCGGTTCAGATCGGCTTTCGCCCGCGAAGCTCTATCTGGATAGCCCACGTGGCCATCAACAACCACCTCTCGAAGGCGAGGCTCCTCTCTGAGTATACTGCTTTAGTCACACTGGACGTCGCGAAGGCGTTCGACTCCGTCGAGCTGTCCCTGCTTTTTTCCTCGCTGGACTCCCTTGCACTCTAAATCTTTTTACACCTTAAAGGGTGTAAATCAAAATGTTCATGGCGCACACCTTTTAAGGTGTATTTTAACACCCTCGTGGCAACTGGGGTGTAAAGGTTGTAACGCCGAATCAAACTGCTGGGTTCGTGGCAATATGCTGGTAACCGTGTATTCACAATTACCAGCATATTGCATATAATCACATTGAGGTCCATATATGTATGTATATCAAGCTGATTAAATGTGTGTGTAAACATGCGCAGCCGACATACAGAAAATCATGTATGGCGTGGCAGCTGTGCATGGCAATGAAGCATGGCAGCTGTATATAGCTTTTCGTGAAACCGTAGACCTTCTCATGAGCAGGCACCTTCCGCATATGCATGTTCATTACTTAAAACGTTGCATTTATGCGTTTCTTCAAGGCTTTGCAGTGTTGTACCCACAAATACCTAACCCCTGTACGTTGTTCATTATCCGCGACTCATCAGGATGTTTGGTCCTCTCCTAGCTGTATCGTGTATGCGTTTCGAAGGGAAAGACCAGCATTTTAAGATGTTGCTAGAAAAACTCAACATTTTAAGAACATAACCCTTTCCCCCCCTTACCCCCCAAATTAATGAAAGCGATCTCTTCGGTTTCCGACTGCTTACAGCTACAGGCAGATATATCCAGTGTACTGTCATGGTGCAGTGCCAACGGTCTCAAAATTAACAGCGCAAAGACGAAGGTTGTCTCGTTCACACGCAAGACAAATACCTCTGTGTTTCGATACTTCTCCGACATTGAGATATGTCGTGTTGACAGTATCCGAGATTTAGGAGTTATTTTTGATGCCAAGCTGCTATTCCATGAACGTGTCGCAGCGGTTCGTTCTTCCGCTCTTCGCACGCTGGGCCTCCTGTCATACACATGCAAGGAGTTTCAGACTCCTGCTGTCTTCGTTAAACTTTAGAAGTCCTATTTTCTTCCCAGGCTTGAATATGCCTCTGTTGCTTGGAACGCACTTTCAGGTACTGATACAAAGCGTCTTGAGGCTGTACAAAAACGAGCGCTCCATATCATACACAATGGCTTTTTACGAAAAAGTTATTGTATGACTATGACACACTATTGCAATATTTTCACCTTCACTCACTTGCCACACGTCGCTCTATCGCCGACGCCCTATTTCTGTACAAATGTGTTCATGCCCGTGTTGATTCGCCACTCCTGCTGAGCCTCCTAAACTTTTGTATTCCTCGCGCGGCTTTTCGTAATCCACCAGTCTTCTACGTTAAACGCTTCTGCCCCAGCGATCCAATTACCCGATGCCAAATTCTTCTGAACTCGCTTCCCCCCACATGTGATATTTTCCACGCCTCCAGCGCATCCCTTAAACGCGACGTTATTTCTTTCCTTCATCAGTGAATTTTCAATCGTGATATTATTTCCTTTGTTTTGTACAGTATATCGTCTCATTCCATCTTATAACTTATGTGCTGCGCGTAATCTATGTATTGTAGTTTTGTTACTGAAATTTCATTGCATGTACTGCCTGGTATACTTGTCTGTAAATATGTAAGTACGTATGCCTGTTATGTTTGTAATGTACCTCTGTTTGTATCCCACTGTATATGTATTATATATATGTCTGTATTGTATCTACTGTGAGTTATGTGTATTGTGTGCGCCAACACCAAGGCCTTAGCGGCCGTTCTTGGGCACTAATAAAAATTATTATTATTATTATTAGCAAGAAGACATCAATTTTATCAAAAGTATGTGTGGTCGCAGCCCTTCATCAGAAATGCCACATCTACTGATGGTTCCAAGGAGATACTACTTCAACATGCCCCAGAAGCAATTCAGAGTTATATTCATGACCGTGATATTCACGCACAATCTATTGTCTATGTAAAAAGTGCAGATCATAACGATAACACATTTGCTGTTGGCTGTGCTGTTGCCAAATAATCTTCCGAGGAGGACTTACCCGTGTTCGTTGAGATTACAGACATATATCATATTAACTCTGATACCATTTTTCTTATACAAACATTAACTACAGTTGAGTATGAGCACTATCATGCATTTGTTCTGTCTTGCAATGAGGAGCAACGTGTTTTAAGAAATTTAGGCACTATCTCAACAGATCTTCTAAATCTGTAGATGGTAGACGTGTTGTAAATCCACGCCATGCACTTTTGTAATGCAACTTCCCGTTCCCGGTTGTTGTATACATTTACTTTTGTTCATGTGAACGAGAATAAACATACCCCTTCCTACACCCAGGCGACACACTTATCACCATATTTCACCTGAGGGTGTAGTACACCATTGTTACACCATCAGGAACTTCCAAAACAAAGTTGTAGGGTGTGAAAGGGGTGTGATCTTTGTTAATACATCTATTTTACACCTTTAAAGTTGTGAAACGATTTAGAGTGTGCTCTTCCTCCTTACATCGGCCGCTGGATTAAGTGCTTTCTGTCAAACCGCATGTTCGTTTGCTCGGATGGCTCGTACTCCTCGTCTCAGCATCGGCAGTGCAGGGGCGTTCCGCAGGGATGTATCCTCTCACCTCTCTTGTTTAATCTCTTCCTACGCTCCGTGCCGCTTCACCCTGACATTGTGACTCTCGTGTACGCAGATGATATTGCCTTTCTGGCGTCGGCGTCGTCTCCGCGCGCGCTGCAAGCCTTGCTCCAGCACTACCTTGATACGCTAAATTCTTGGCTTCTATCCCTCGGCCTCTCGATAAACGCTGGAAAGTCGGCAATCCTTTCTTTCCTTTGGCGAACTCCGGCTTCCGTCTCGTACGAATTGCTGCTCGGCAACTCTGCTCTTCCCCAGGTTCCCAAACTAAAGTATTTAGGGATCTGGTATGATGCGTCTTACAGCCTTTCGGCTCATGTTACCTACATCGCGAGCCGGGCTACCCGGGCCCTAAACTTCTTGGCCTCTTTCAGCAACACGCGATCAGGCCTCCGCCGTCCGGTGCTCCTGCATATTTACAAGATGTACGTTCGCCCTATCCTGGAGTTTGGCTGTCCCATTTTTTCCAGTCGTCCGCAAACGCAGCTTCGACCTCTTCTGCTGCTCGAACGCAGGGCGCTGCGCTTCTGTCTGGGCGTACCAATCACTACACCCATATCGCACCTTTATGCTGTGAGTGGCTTTATTCCTTTGTCCTCCCGATTCAACACCCTAACCCTCCGCTGTATTTTACTTCTTTTCTCTAGTCAGCACTTCCTTCGCGTTGCCTTCCGAGTCACCAGTATCGCGTCCTTCCGCGCCCTCCGGTGGACCCCCAGGATCTACCCGCAGCTGGCGTTCGCCGAACGCTTGTTCCTCCAGCTCTATGCGATGCCGGTCAGCTTATCCAGGTTGATTCCATCGCCCGCTGCTCCCGCTCCGGATATCAGTATCCGCGTCGTGCCCCTATCCAACCCTGGTCGCGCCAACCTTCCTCCCCCTGCAGTCCTCTCCGCGCTCCTCGACAGTCACGTTAGTTCACTCTCCTCTCACCTTGCGATCTTCACTGATGGCTCTGTCGTAAACGAGAAAGCGGGCATTGGCTTCTTCATACCATCCATGGGCGTGCGCAGGAGCATCCGCCTCCCTGACTACATCCCGATCTACTTTGCAGAGCTAGTGGCTGTTCTGATGGCGCTCCAAGCCGTGCCGTCCTCGCACAGTCTAGTCTGCTTCTTCACCGACTCCTTGTCCCTAGTCTCCAAATTGGACAGTGGCATAAGCTCGCATGAACGTGACCTGCTTCTCGCATTCTCTCCCTCCTTCATCCATGAAATTGTTCTGACATGGGTTCCCGGCCACTGTGGGCTTCCCGCTAACGAAGTCGCGGATTCTCTTGCGCGTGCCGCCGTCGCATCTACTCACCTCGCTGTTCTACCCCTCATTCCTACGGTTCTATACGCAATGTACAAAAGGTTCGACAGCCTCCACAGAGCTGCTGCCCTCCAACAGCAGCTCCGCGCGCGGCCTGAACTAGCGCACCTGGAATTTGGCTGGAACCCTCTCCTTTGTGGTTCGCGGCGAATGGAGGTTCTGCTCACGCGTTTTCGCTGTCGCGTCATCCAGCTAAACTACTACCTCCATAGAATTCGCCGCTCTGTCTCTCCTCTTTGCCCCTACTGCCAGCAAGACGAAACTATTGAACACTTTTTTCTCCATTGTTCGCGCTACTCATCCCAACGCGCCATGTTCCTAGCCGTCCCGCTCCGTGCCCACGATGTTCCACTGTCGGCATCTTCCATTCTGTCTTTTGGTAGATTGTCAGGTCGTCATTCCATTCACCCGCTCGTCTTTTATTCAGTCATTTCATTCATCTCATCCTCTCATCGCTTCACGTAACCGTCATTAACTGGGCCCTCATGTCACGATCCGTGGCCAATTGCCCCGTGCTATGCGCCACTGCGGAGAAAGACGAAGAAGAAGAAGAAGAAGAAGTCTCGCGCTTCTCGCTCAACGCACGAATAATATGACATTGTGTTGCAGTTCGTGATAGAGCACAGCAATTTATTCACGGACGTTTTGCTGACGACCTACACGCAATTGGAATCAGTGGGCAGAATTAAGCGCGATATTAAATTCCCAAGTGGAGAAATGTAAGTTTTAGGCAGACCTTTGTGTATTGTGCTCTGACATGTATGATAGTGAGGAATTGCCTCCGCGGTGAAGCCGTTTCAATAAAGACGTTTCATTTGATCCAAACACGTTGTCGCAATATCTAAACACCGGCGCAAGCTGTGGCGGTGTCCATAAGTGCCGCGCGAAGAAACTTCCAGCCACCTTGACTGCTCTCGCTACGCTTAACGACAGTATAACCCACCATAACGACAGGGTGGAGGCTGTCGTTCCCGCGAGCGACACCGTCGCTTACGGGCGACGCGTTTGGAGCGCAGGGAATACCAAATTCTCATCGCTAGCGTTACGTTGCGTCACATACCACGTGTTCTCGCTCCCGAACGACACGTTCGCGCTACCGACATAGATCGGAATAGGGCCCCTGATCCATTTTTTGTTCTCTCTGTGGGGAATGGGGATGCCGTCGACGATGCGAATTGTGTGTCCTGTGGCGACTTCTGAGGAAACTGCGCCGGCGTATGTGTGACAGCGTCCGAGAAAACCCCCAGAAATTACCCTACATTATGATGGAAAGAAATTATACTCTATAAGCTACGAAAACGAATTCAGCAACTGCACTTCACTTTGTTACTTGCACCTTGTCACTCCGTTATGATTGTAGCATACGCTTCAGTTTGTTATTGGCCTTATCATGAGGACATTTCAATACTTAATTCCAAATTTTGGGTGTTACAGTCTCTTCCCGCCACCATCAAGAAGGTTTGCCCGTTATCATCATCCTCCCTAAAAAATTAAGATAAACAAACAAGCGGAAGAGTGGTTCTTTTCAGGACATCTAGAGATGGCAGCAGAGTCACATTCGACACAAAAAGTGATTGGTCAACCAACACCTCGTAGATACCCAGTAAACCATAAACGTCTATTAGACATACCAGAAACATCCAAACATCTAGGACATTTGGTATGTCTAGTAGATATCCAGATATGTCCACATTACATTCCATGGATGTTTCATGGATCGTCGGAAGCTCGTCCATAATAGTATAAATGCATGTCCTCTGGATGTACCTGCTGGACATTTGTCACGTCCAGTGGACGTGTTTGTGAGGCATTGCGACGTCTAATATACGTCCAGTCGATGTCCATACCGGATTAACATACGATAATATGGACGTACGTTTACGAAACGTTGTTTCGAGGCTATCAGTTCATTAGTAAGTTTTACGTATAGTGCTAGAAGAAAGCGAATCTATCTTGCGAGAACGTGAGAAATTGGAGAACAAGTAAAAGCAAGCTTTTCCATTTGTTCGCGTCGTGCTCTCTGCAAAGTATCTACATAGCACTCTTTCGCCAACACAAGAAACCTGTCAATTTGACAGCTCCACTGAGTAGGTATCGTCATCATAGACAATTGCCTGAGTTACAAACACAATATTGGTCAGGAAGGAATATCAGAAATGTTAGCGGGTAGTTTGACTCTTTGCAGAAACGCATCCTCGTCACCGTTACAAACGTTTTCGGCCCCCACTACACTTAATAAACATCCCGCGAGTCTTGGTATTTTAGTAAATGTTCCATCCAGTATGCCAATAGAGGCTACTGAGAAATGCCCAAGCCGTGTGGGGTGGGGTACGGCCACGGCTACGGCATTTGCGCTGTTCATGCACACAACAACAAATAAATTAATGATAATGAATGGGGAAATTCGCCACGTAAGGTGCGGCCCACTACCCCAAGGCATAATGGGGCAGGATGAGATATGTCCTGATGTAGGGGTGACGATGCTAAATAGGGACGTCAAACAAAAATCCCGAGACTAGGGAACACGAAGGGACAGACACAACACGAAGTCACTGTTTGACACTGTGTTGTGTCTGTCCCTTCGTGTTCCCTAGTCTCGGGGTTTTACATGATGAATAATCTTCACCAGCTCGCTTGCTTCTTAGTCATTTTTTCATTGACACATCATGTATGCGACTCAACTGAGTGGTTTGACTGTATTGAAATCTCAACCTAATACATAAAGCACACATAAGCTATATTCACTTGTGCGTGTATCTGAACTGACACGTCTATCATGTATCTGACTCAACTGAAAGTGTGAAACTAATGGGCTTACAGCGAACACATTTTAGTGTAGAGACCATGTGCACACAGCACAAAAACATTTCTGCTACTTTGGTAATAGAAAAAGCTCACTCTCGGTGCCCTTTTAAACGATCGCGCAATTCAAAATAGCCACTCCACATCTCCTCAACCTTCTTCTCGAAAAAAATTTTCGTCACCTCACCTCACTTCAATCTCCATTTCCGAAAATTTTTCTCACTCACCTCACCTCAACGTCCTTGTCAAAAAAATTTCCTCGGCTCACATCACCTCAACGTCCTTGTCGAAAAATTTTCTTCACGTCACCTCAATCTCCTTCTGGAAACTTTTCTTCACCACACCTGACCTCAATTTCCCTTTTACAAATTTTTCAAAAAAAATATGAAAAGGAACACCGTTTTTTTTTCTTTATTTTGTTCATTGTCCGTCTTCGGAGATGCGTATCTCGTTCATCCCCAATGTGAGAGGGTGTAGAAGCATAGTGCAGCCTCACGCGTCGAAGATGAGCGAAGAAGGAGCAGTATAGAGGCACACAGCTTTGTTTCTGTTTTTGATCGGTATGGAACGTTAGGCACCCGAAAACAGTATTCCCACCATCAGTAAACCGTAGCGAAATTGGGACGCCTGCAATAGCCCACGGAATCTCCCGTGCGCGAAACACCCTACTTCGCCTTCACAATAGACACCTGATGAGCGCCGCCACGCGCGTCACTATGTGACATGTGTGATAGGGACGCTCCTCATTAGACCTGGGATCACATGATAGAGGTGAGCAACATCACGCATGTCGGAGCGTCTGTAGCCGCTTTGGAGACGCCATGCGTTCTCCGGCTGCGTGATGTCCGAGACAGAGGATTTGAAAGCTGTCAACGACACGACCTCGACTTTTTGAGACCGCTGACGCCACGGAGAGAAAGAGTGGTGCATCACGAATATAACTGTGTGTTGTTCAGCGATACTCCAGTGCTTCCCGACAGCGTGCAGCCTGTCTGACCGTTTCTTACTGCACAGTTGGTTCAGTGGCTAACTGGTGGCGCCACAGTAGCGCCGTCATTGCTTGCTTTCTGCTGCTGTAAGTTTTGAGATTGCACAGAAGCCACGGATATTACTCTTGTGATCGGAATCTTATGTTGTGTGTTGTATCTTGGAGTTGGAGTTGGACGGACTAAAAACAATACGGAGAGGTTGAACTTGTCACCTGTTGTATCTTGTTGTATGCATATATGCTTTGTTTTTGAGAAAACGTGATATAAATCATGTAACTAATAGAAGTCAACAACAAACAGCTTGCAATGTTCGTAGCAGACGGTTTTTCCTAGCAATCAATGAGGGGGCTCCCTACCACAAACGTCAAACTAGAATGGGTGATTTGAGTGAGTGGGAGGGCGATTTTGCGAATTAATTGCGCCGCGGTAAACCAACTTTGGACAGAAATATTTTGCGGGAATGTTTTTCATATACTACTTTACAAGATGACAGCAGTTTTTGGCCATGTTAGATATATGGTGAGCTAGAAATACGGGTGTGCCAATCGGCAAGTTTTTCAGGTACCCAAAAATGAAGGATGCTCCAGGGACGCTGAAGTCCACGATAGGGCCGCGCTCTGGCGGATTTTCCCAAGTCACGTGATGTTTCACTACAGTTTGCCCAAGAGCGCTGGTGTGCGAGTGTCAGTGCTTGGGATGCGATACGGACAAACAAGGACACGAGTCACTCGTTATCAGTTGTTTTGTTCCAGGTATCACCGTGGCTGGCCTTCACTGCTTTTTTATTCGTTTGCTTTTGAACTGAGGCAGCCCGACGAAACAAGAAACTCTATACAGCAATCTATTCTATCAAGCATTAACACAGTACCATATGACGACAGTGGCATGTCTTGCGACTTGTGACTTACGGCACGACGGACAGGTTTCATACGAAACGCCGCAACACTGTGACAAAGATTCTCAGCAGGTGAAGATAGGCGAATCGACGATACTTTCGAGTCGCTCGTATAGTATCACAAACTGACGAACAAAATCTGTTGTGGCCCTTAGTACACTGCGAAACCACAACAGGAACCATTCCGCTGTCTACTGATCTCACTCTATGTTAGAAATGTTAGAAATATTTTCACCAGTGGAATATTATTCCACGAGAACCCCTTCATTTTACGTCTGTCGAAGCAAGAAGTAGACGAGATAGCGTTTTTTTTTCATTATTTATTTTCTTGTTCACCGAACTTGGGAATCAAAGCATGTACACGGCCACGCGCTTTACTGATAAGGTGACGAACGAACATCCACAGCATGACATGTGTTATCACATCGAAACGTTCAGGTGTGTGCCATTAGGCACACCCGTCTCCCGTTGTCACGTGACGACTTCGACGTACTGTCCCCTAATTGACAACCATAAATGCAAGCAGAAGGAACAGTTGCCGCTGAAGAAAGCTTCGACATCAACAACGTTTTATTGCTTACACGGAGACACAGGCGGGGACTTTGTAGTTCGTTGCGAATCCGCATGGTTCGCTGCGAGCGACGACTCGATCTATCCTTCATTTGAGGAACCCCCCTTCCCCATGCATTGGATAGGCGGATTGGCACACCCGTATTTCTAGCCCACCATATTAGATACCACGTTAATGCTCCTTGTCGAAACAAAGCAAAAACCAATGTATCGGGTGACTCTATCGGAGCTGCCCTTATCTTGTGTTGCATTTTCTGTTTTCTTTTATTCTTATTCCAGGACGCAATATACCGTTTACAGCAGCCAGTTGCTTCGGGCGCTAATAGATGGCGCCACAGTAGCCACGCCATTGCTTGCCTTCTGGGAGTGCCTGTGTGCCTTTGCCTATGTGAGTGTTTCCGACCTTTTTTGCCGCTGTGCTACAGTTCTGTGCAAAATCTGGAAAAGCCGAGGGAAGACTTGTTCCGTGATTCAGTGTACAAACTGTGACAGAGATCTGATCGTGTTGGACGAAGCTGTTTGTTAAATTCACGAGCCGTCGCTATACAAAGACTGCCCGCGTTCGAGGCCTTTTACAATGAACGGGTTTCCACAAAGAGAGAAAAACAAGCTGATTCGACAACAGTAGTAATCGAATCTTTAGAGGAAGGATTCCAAACCGGGAGAGTCAGCGAGGGTAAGTAATGCAGCCCTCAAAGTGGCGCAGCATTTCTGTGTGAGCCCCAAACTCCGCTGTAGGCGTTGGCTGCTCCTTGTGATAATAAACTTCCCCTGTAGTGCCCGTAGTAGCAGGGGTCACGTTCCTTGCAGTTGAACGGTTCCGTGTACATGCCTCGTCAGTGCACGAAGCACTCGTGAGCCCCTTGTTTGTCGCCTCTAGAACCTTGATGAGCGGTGTACAAATATGACTGCACCTGCTGCTCAAATCCGCTTTACATGTGCATGTTGCCGCCAAAGTGGGCCCGAAGCGAGTCTCTATACTACACGTTCTTCGCACTGTTTGTGTCGACCTGATGTCGGCCTTTAAAATTCATACACCATCGTTGCACTGGCACAGTACTACACCGACATGGCAGCTGTCAAACTGCTTCGTTCCCTTTGCAAATTCTCTGTAGTTCAGCGCAGGCTTTCCGTATCCCTCTAGCTCGTTGATCATGTGGTTGTATACATCTGAAATCAACAATAAAAGTATGCTACTTCATAACGACAACATTACAGCCCTTACATGCATATCTTTCTCAGGTAGTTGTACCGCAACTCTTGCGTTAAAAAGCAGGAAATCACGATTTCACGATATTGCATTATGACGGTACCCACAACGTAATATACGCGCAATGACATACGCGTGAAAACAGGAGGAAAAAACCCGCCGAAATATGTAGTAACTCGAGCATAGTGGGGCCGATCATCTGGGTCGCACGAGGACAGAAATATCACTCTAAATCAAGCAAATGCACTCAACTGACCGTTGAAGCTTCGGCCAAAGCCTCGTGTCATCCTTCCACCCGGAATTCATTGCAAAAAAATTAAAATCGGGGAAAACGTCTCTGGGTTTGTGGGATCTGCTCCTATCTAGGAAGCTTATCCCACCGGTGTGGGCTCTAATAGCCTAGTTCGTTCCCTGCTGCCAACCAAGAATGACTCTGACACGGAAAGTATACCGACTCACATTTATTCACTTGAGTCTTCTTCTAAACCGTCCTCCTTGCGCACCGTCCCAGAGCCGACTCCCCCATCCACCACCCTTCGGTCCCCATCACACCTCGTCTTGACCTTCACTCCCCGGGCTTCCGGGGACAGGGGAACAATACCAGAGGAATGTGCCCTGGGGCGAGATCACGCCGGAGTCTGCCGTCTGGAATCCCCACACTCCCCCCACCTAAGGCCCGATCACCGGGTTGGGCCCCAGGAAGTCCAGGAGGTCCCGGTCAAACGTAGACGCTGCTGGTTCCGGGGCCTGCTCCATGGGTGTCGTTGGGGCTGGGAGTACGGAAGAAGTTCCGGCCGGAAGGCCCGCAGCACCTGGAGTGCCGCCAGGACTGCCTGTTCAGGGGTGGTGATGGCCGGGGGGTCGGACGAGCCAGCGGGTGTCTTGCTCTCCGATGGTGTTGGCTTGGCCAAGCACGCCGCGGCGATCTGGTGGCGGCTGCCCTGGTTGTGGGTGGCCAGATGGACGATCAGGCCCCCGCACACCTTGCAGAGACGGGCTGCCTCTTCGTCGTTGTAGGAGGCCGGGGGCTCGGAGGGGTGACGGTCGCTCATAAGGTGGCCCCGGAAGGTGGCGGCCACAGTCTCGGGGTCAGCACCGCGAAGAGGGCGTAGCTTGTCCCTCAAAGTCCCGCAAAAGCCTGGCGCGCTCTACCTCTACACCCTCGAAAGATGCTACTACCCTCTCGATAACCTGTGGTATATTTCCCACAGTGAGCACAGCATCTCTACTGTTCGTCTCCATCAATTGGGAGCCCTCGCGACCGGTTATGCTACCAGTCGGCGTGGGAACCGCGAAAGGGATCAGTGGGCTCAATGGTCCGCCGCACGGAGATCCGTTCGCCTTTAAATCGAGAAGCAGTCCCTCTCGGACAATGAAATCTCGTCCCAAAATAACTGGGATTGACAGCCCTGACAGGTAAATGAACCTTTGTCTGCACAGTCCCCCGCTAAAGCGCATTGTAAGTCTCACTGCGCCTGTAGCACTGGACATTCCCGATGCTAACCGCAATGGGATATCAACCTTCCTGACGCGGACATTTCTTTCACACCACCACCACCTCAGAGCACACCACCGCCGCCATCCACTAATAGCAAAAGTATGTCGCCGGAAGCAATGTAACGCATACAACTGTTTCATGGAAGTGAAACCTAAGGTTCCCCCGTTTTCTGCAAGATCACTGGTGCCCACGACGCCTCCGTGGTCGCTTCCAGTACCATCGATCGCATTATCAATTCCTGGTCTTAATGTCAAACGAAACCAAGTGCCTACATCAGTTCTGAAACAGCTTGCAGCGGATATGATGCACAATCGCTATTCTGACCACACTGCAGTTTTCACTGACGGATCCTCCAGTCATGAATGTTCATCGTCTGCATTTGTTATTCCAACTGACAGTGTGTCACATGGATACCGTCTCTCACACCGCACATCATCAACGTCAGCTGAGTTATATGCTATCCTGTTGTTTCTACGTAAGACGCCCTGTGACGATCCGCGGGCCTGGGTCATCTACTCAGATTCAAAGGCTGCTCTTCAATGTATAGCCAACATGGGAATACGTGGATCGCTCGCCCCAGTTGTCACTGATATCCTCCATCAGGTTCAGCTTCTAAGCGATCACGGTCATCATATATCCCTGCAGTGGGTCCCGGGTCACTGTGGTTTGAGCGGAAACGAAGAAGCCGACAGAGCGGCAACGGCTGCCCAACAGTCTCCGGCTGTTGTACCAACGGTGTTATCAAGAGGAGACAGGAGATCACTTCTGAATGAGCTCATTCAGCCACTAGCTCGCCAGCAGTGGAGTCGGGACATCACTGACAGGTCTCTCATGTATTCTGTGGATCCCACTATGTCCTTCTCAGTTCCTGACCGTTTACCACGCTATTTCACGTCCCTCCTGCACAGGCTTCGTCTCAACGTTGCCTTCAGTCCCCAATTCAAGTGCCGAATCGGATACTGTGACAGCTGCCTATGCTCCAAATGTGGCGTTGAAGCGAACATTGAGCACGTCCTAATAGAATGTAAGCTCTACGAAACGGAGAGGCGGCAACTCTGTGCTCAGCTGAGTGGTGCTAGCCGACAGACGTTCAACCTGGCTGCAATTCTTGGCCCATGTCAGAGCCATGTCCAACACCGTCGAGGACTTCTGATGTTCTTGGAGTTCCTCTTGGCTACCGGCTTGCTCCAGACGCTGTAGGGTCCACCCCTGCATCTCAAGGACCATTGGCGCTTCTTTCATGTGCTTCTTCCTTTTGTGCGACGTATAGCGTTGCGCAACCAGACGACGGGAGTTCGAGTTGGACTTGCACATAACATCATTTTCATATTTCACATCTCATGCTTCTCGTGTAATGGGGTAGGGTACTGCTCTCAAGCGGTGAATCACCCCAGGCCATAGTCATGATTTAGTTGTTGTTGCTGTTGTCTCCGATTAGCGACAGCGTGGCACCGGTATCCACCAGGCCAATGTACTCTTTCCCAGCCAGAGTTACGCCTATGTACGGACCGAACACAGGAGCAGACTCCTGAACCCTGCAAGCTATTGGGGCGAAAACTGATCCATCCTCGGCAAAAGACTGCGGCGAGGTATGAAACACACCTCCCGAGCTTTCTCTTACTGCCGACGACGGATTAGGGCTAACTGCAGGCTACAGCGGGCTACAACTACTTCTCATTTTTTCGCTTAGTCTTCAGCGTGCTTCACTGCCATCTTTCTTTGTGCTTATAAGTCACGAGATTTTTTTTGACCTTGCGCATCGCACGCATCACTGTGCATCTGACGCAGGCAGAAAAAGCTCACTCAGCAGTGTTCACAGGGGCAGAAAAGCTCACTCAGGGAGAACTGAGAACTGCATAACGCACTGCAATGCTCAACGCAGGTACATAAACTCTTAATTTTTTCACACCCCTACGGGTGTAAAAGGGGTGTATTGAAAAAGAGAACGCCCATTTTATACCCTATAATTCTCTTTTGGAAGTTTTAAGGGTGCAACTGAGGTGTATCACACCCTTTCGCAAATGTTGCTTTATAAGGGTGTGATATAGGTGTAACTTGTTCATTTCCTTGATCTCCACTCAGAAGATACATAACTGACAACGGAGACCTGTAGCAGAGCTAGAAGCTAATATCAGAGCTCATACGTATTTGTGTCGTAGAAACACATATTCTATTTCTGTCTTGTTGAACATCAATATATACATTTATTGGAAACATTGCACACATGAGAAAAGAAAAGAAAAGTTATATTTACAAAAATGCATGGCGCGGGTTTACAGCATGTCTGCCATCTGGCATCCTGTGGAGATTTAGTATATCCGGCGAAATGTTAACAAAAATTTTCAAAATGCACGTTTGTTCTGTCCTCAATACAATCAACACATGAAAATGCTCACCATGTTCAACTGTGAAAAGCAGATTGACTAGCAAAAGTACATCGGAGTTGACAATATATATTCCTAAAATTTCAGCAAACATTGGCAAATCGTCATCCGGGAAGTCTTTCAGAATTACACTGCTTTCTCTAAATGTCTGACCACTTTTCGTTACACTCTTCACATACGTCATTGGTTCATTAAGGACGCAGTCACAAAGATAGCCCCTGATACGTTCTGGAGCATGCTCGAGTAAGATCTCCCTTGAACCCACGGTTTTAGTGGTGGTGATATGCTGCTGTGACCACAGATATGTGCATCTGAGCGAAAATGCTATGTTCTTGTAATTGTGAATTTTCCTGGCGATGTCCTTAAAATACTGGTGTTTAGCCTCGAAACGGATGCACCATATTCCTATCAAGGGGCCATACATAGTTAGAAATCTGGGATAGTGAAGAACATAGTGCATTTTACATGGGATTGCAAAATCTGGATACAAAGCTGCAAAGCCTTGTCGATATGAAGTTATGCAACGCTCAAGATAGGGAATGTAAATACGGGGAATGCGTCTGCTCATGATAATGTCAACAATCTCTCGAAGTGATATATAAAGCTGCCACGCTTCATTATCACGTGGGACACTGTGCCGAATGTACAATGTCAGGTGCCTGAAAGGGCAAAACTTCTGTGAAGCATTACCTTTCAGTAATCCCCCGCTGTACAAAAACTGCTTAGAGATGGGCTCAGGCCTGTTTTTTATGTCACAGTGGTCATATGGGAAGTTAGCTACACAATCATTCAGTGCATCTAGAGTGAAAAATCTTTTAGAAATTAGATCAGAGAGAACATGACGCAAAAGGAATGGTATGACACCCTCATGCAAGTCATGCATTATGTTAGGCGGATAGTCGTTCGGTGAGCAGAAACCCGCTTGTATGCAGTGCATTAGGAGCTTTAACTCCATACAGAGGCAGGGCTGCCATACCATTCCGTAACATATCTAAGTGGTATTTATGTAGTGCCTGTGTGCGGAGGACAAAATCCTGCTCCTTATGCTTGCTTCCTATTTCGCTACGTACTGCCGTACAAAACCTATATATATATATCCATAATTAAAGCTCGCTTTGAATCCTCGAATTCGGTGACTTGATAGATTGTCACCCGACAGACAGATGACACTGCCAAAAATTTGTTTGGAGTGAACAGTGATGCCTTCAGTCTATAAAAGAGGAATGTCACGATGCAGCGGCTCCAGCACTTTATCGAACCCATATTTTTCTATATGCTTGTCTTTACATAACAGGGCCAAGTGGATGTGTGGCAAATGTGATCTCAAGTTTGATTCTACACTGAGAACTGTGTAGTAGACGGCCATTAGCTTGTGCTTCAGCCTTTGTGCACCTATCGGATTGCACACCTCAAACTCGTCCGTGTATAATTGTATACACAGCTTTTCACGATTGCCCTGAAAATAATCATGGTTGGTGAAAGCGGACCCTTCAAAGAATGAAATGTAATCGTTGCCACTGGTACAGGTGTCACTTATGAATGAAATGTCAAGCCCCGTGAGGTTTCAGCACGTCCAGCACTGGCACATACTGGAAGCTTGTCCAACTTGCTCTGTCTAGGTGTACAGTGACAGGTTCAACATAAGGGAACACATCTTTCCAAAAGCGTTCACGACCGTTCTTTGTACACAGGTGTCCCAATTCTGTATTTATGTACGTGTGCACATCACCGTCACGCGCAGATGAAAACTGCGTTCCACAGTCATGAATACAGGAGAACATGTCATCCATAATCTCGTTGAGGTAGATTCGGGAAGTCTTTTCCCTTCCTTCCACTTAAGCAGCAACAGCGCCAGTTTTTTACCAATGTTGTCCTGTGCAGTAACCTCTTCTAAGGCAGTTGTGGTTGTGTGTGGTGATGCAGTTGTGGCCTCTGTGTGGCTGTGTTGTAAGCCAGTAGCAGAGATGTCTTCATTACTCTCCAGAATCATGTCCACATGCTGATAGTCATCATGTGGCGGGCTCCCTGAAGGCAGACACTGCGGTTGCTTGTCACCGTGTTTCTTGGGGAGATGCTCTCGAAACCGAAACAACGACTTGTATGTCCTTGCACAGTTTCCTAAGTCGCAGACCCAATTCTTTTCGTGCCCGTGGGACGAACTGAGATGACGAAGCAGGGCCTTCAGAGTAAAGGCCCTGTGGTGACATCGCGGGCATTGGAAGTAACGTATATTCGGCATCTGTAACAGATATCATAATTAAAACAACGTGAAAACCTGCTTAATTGTTTCTTAATGCGCAACATGCAAAGTTGTGCAGCGGTAAAAGAACGAGTAGAAATACGAGTATGTGCCATGCCGAAAGGCAAAGCAAAACATTTTAAACGAACATAACCAGAAATACGTACACTGTAAAAAATTTCACCGTAGAAAAAAACGGGCAACGCCTGGCAACAATGCTGCCAAGTTCTGCACGTTTCTTCTACGGTGCCCCGTAAAAAATGTCACCCGTTAAAATGACGGTATTGCCTAGACAACGAGATTTGGTCGAGGCAGACCACACTTAGGGACGACACAAACATGTAAGCCTCATACGCCCAGAATCATCAAATTGCCTAGCGAATGCTATTGCCTAGTTTTTTTCGCTGCCGTTTTCTTGTAGTGATTTACGGCGTAGTACAGTAGCTCAGAGCGCTTACTGCAGACCACCGGTAAATGATGCATATTTTTTTAGTCCAGTGATAAGCAATGAAGCAACGGTGACTATATAGTAAAGGAAATATACCTGCTAATAATATTTTTAACAAACAGTGAATACGTATAATATGTCATGACATGCAGCGAGATATATTTTGTGATCATAAAAACACCAAACAAAAACTGGTAAAGAAAGGAATCTATAGTGCTTTTGTTTTTGTGCAAGCCTTTATTGTAAAAAGCCATCCCCTGGAAAAAGCACATGTGTGACACTGTTACCTGAAATTGAGAAAAAAGGGTCAATTTAGGTCACATCATAAATATCGGACAGTGTATCAACAAGAGCTCAAGGTTTTTGCTCTACGATTACGCCTCGTATGATGTGATTTCACTCCACTTCCATTTTGTAGCGAGAAGGGATGGAGACTAGGCACGCAAACAACTAGTGTCCCTCAGGACACAGCAACATGTTTTTTAATTGTCGAAAAAGAGATCATGTTCCTGTGCCTTTTCGTCATTCCCTCTCGGTAGAGAATGACGTTTTTACCACCTGACAAATCTGCTATACTTCATTTTACTCGCTGATTTCATCATCAGCACAGGGTAAGTGGTCACATGACTTTCAAAGTTTGCTAATGCAGCCTCCAACAATGGCTTTGGAGCACTCTGAATACACTCAACAGTCACTTTTTTTTTCTTATTTCTGCCTCAAAATCTGCTCAGTTATGATTATAGCACCCCTTTTTAGCTCGTGATATAAAAAATGGTAATGTCCCTTTCTTTTCTGGGAATATAAGTATAGACGAGATCATGACAACAGTACGGGTATGTCCAACACTCACAATATTTGAAAACCCACCTCGTCTGTGAACAGCACTGTTGTAAACATGACCCTGGTTCAAGAAGCATTTGGAAGATGCTGCAAGTAACACAGCACTTACAGACACAATATACCTGCACCAAGACATCAACTTCCCTGCTCAAAACAATAAGGAAGGGAGCTGATGCCAACATGTTGCAGCGTCCTAATCACTTAACAAATGCTGCAAGAAAAACACTTCATTCATGACCAAGGTACAGTGGAAGAATTAACACTTACAGTTACCAGGCTTAAAGCATATACGGAAAAATACCCATACACATGGCACTACAAAAAGTATGCATTGAGTGTTCTGGAAGAAAATATTTCATTAGTGACCAAGCCACAATTGTATTTATTTATTTACACCTAACAATAGCCAATTCAACAAATACTTGAATTTACCTTTGCTCAAACAAAAGGAAACAACAAGAAAAAAAAAAACTGCACGCTCGACCTGCTTCCATCGAACTGTGGGAAAATCTGAAAGAAAGACACGTCTTTTTGATCAAAACAGAATGGCAATTCCCACATACCTCAGTCAAAAAGCACAAAATAAAAAAAATATTGACAGGAACATAGTATGGAATAGTGTGATGTGTCCCTGCAAAGTCTGCAATAAAAGTTCCGCATAAAGGAAAACAGGAATATATATCAATATTTACCTTGAAATATTGCATGTTCCATTCGAAACGTGAAAGCCTGTCCAGAAGTCGAAGCACCTTTCTGTTAACTAGTTTTCGTGGTCGCTTCTCTGCTTTGTAGCCTCTACACGGGTTGAAACAAAGAAATGTCTTGCAATTGCAGTCTAGAACGAACGAGACCAAGACAGCACATTGCAAACATTACTATACTTGCTGACAGCAGGCCGATACGAGGTTGTCGACCTGCGCTGCGAGGAAAGCGCTTTTGTGGCACCTCAAAATGTGGCATCTGAGTGCCAAGTACGTCGTCGCCTCATATGAACAAGAAACATGTGAGCACGGTATTTTCGTGGCTTCGTGTGCTTCCCTGCAGTGGTCGACGTAACGTATAAAGGCTGCTTCACACTGTCACGTTTACGCTTGCGGCTACGGGTTACGGGCGCTTACAGTGGGGGTTGCCATGACGACGAAGAGACGGCGCCCGCAAGATTGTTTCCGCAAGGAGTTGAGGCAACTTCAACTTTTCTCCCGCAAGCTTCGTAACCGTAAGCGCACTGGCCAATAGGATGGCAGAAAAGTTCGGATGCCGCGCGTGCGTTTTGTCTCGCCCGTCTCCTTGCAAGATGGCGCAAACATTTGCTGTCTTAGAAGCTTATTCTCCAAGTTGAGAAGTTTCCCTGGCTATACAATAGCAAAAGAAGCGACAACAAGGATGCCACGAAAAAAGAAAGCTCATGGATGACAATTAGCATAGCAGTGGGTCTGTCAGGTGATATCTTCGCTCAATGAATTCGTCCGAAGTAGCGAGTTGTACGTTGCACTGTCGACGATGGCGTTAAGTTAAGAACATTAACAGTTAACTGTTAAGAACATCGTCAAGGAATGTCTGATTGTCTTCTAAAGCAGCCGGCACCGGGACGCTGGACGCCATGCTGCTCTGTGGCTCTATTTCACTTTTCTTCGGAAGGATGGCGCTCTAGGAGGCCGCTCCTCATTGGAGGAACGGAGCGCCGAAATGTAATAATGTGAACGATGGAGGAACGTAGCCGGCAACGAGATGGGTACTACGTAAGCGCAACCCGTTGCCCGTAAGCGCGAACGTGGCAGTGTGAACCAGCCTTTAGAGTCCCAAAGTCACAGGAACAGTGCTTGCAAGCGAACAACGCGAAACACACGAGGGAACAACCAAACCGAGAGAGACGTACGAATCGGACACTTCAACTAAGACAGAGATACAGTGTCGCTGTTTTCGTGGCCCCTTATGCTTCTCTACAGTGGTCAACATGACGTACAAGAGCCCCGAACTCACAGGAACAGTGCGTCAAAGCGAAGAAAGGTGAAAGATGAAAGTCACTGAAAAGGTTAGCCAGCTGTAGGGATCGAACCCACATCTTCCGGATTACCGGTCCAGGGCTCTACCAATTGAGTTAAGCTAACACGCCTCTCCAGTGACTTTCGGGGTGCGTCATCTGAAGGGACGACAAACCAGCCACTCACTCTCACTCACCCTCCTTTCACTCTTACAATTTTTGCTCACTCATACACACATTCATACGACGGAAATCGACGCAAGCGGCACCTGTTGAACAAGAGAGAAACTGATGTTCTGAGGCTGGAACAACATAGAAGGGGTTTGTATGGAAGAAGAGGTTCGTATCTGTCCCTTCTATGTTGTTCCAGCCTCAGAACATCAGTTTCTCTCGTGTTCAAAGCGAACATCGCAAAACACACAGACGAACAATCACGCAAATGAGCAAGTACGCAGAAGCACGAATCAGACACTTCAGCAAAGACAGAGATACACTGTCACGGCGAGTCACTGAGTAATGGAAGTGTAAAACATTCCGTACTTCTCACATTGCACAAAAATAACGCAACAATGAGTGAATGTTCGTTCTGTCTGTTGGCGTGTTACCTCCAAGCCTCTTGACTAATTCGAAACTATGCGGGGCACGGCAGGCGGGAACACCAACATCTTACGGGCTCCCAACAGTAGCTCGCGGTGTTTCGCGGACACGCCGTGTGGTGGCGCTCGTTTCCGCATTATTTTACAGCGATTTGGCCGTATTTGCGATTACGTAAATGTACCGTCGCAAAAAAATGATAATCCACCGTAGAAATTACAGTAAGTTTTTTACAGTGTACCGCTGCTGCACTTGCCGCGGGCTTTCGGTGTGAGCAGCCCAGACGCTGATTTGCTGTTCGGCGCTATTACAGCCCCTATTTTGGAAATGGACAGATATCCTGAGCGTACATGTTGGAAAGGCTAATGAAGGCATTGCTCAGTCACTTTTTAAGTGTACACGGTGCATAAAAAAAACGCTCACATACCTTTCAAACGTGCTGCCTTACATATCGGGTCTCATTGACGCCGGGGCTGACGTTACATCTTAATACGTGATAGAATAGTTCGGCGAAATATGATTTCCACATGTCAAGAGAACAGTTCGTATAGCTCTATTTTGAAAGGAGCCGAAGTATATTTTCCTTGCTTTATTGATGTTCTGGTACGTTTGAACAGCGCAGGTATTTCTGACGAGCTACTAGCGCCAATCGCATTGGGTGTGTTCCTCCTTTTCGAAACGCGCGGCCGCTCTGCTATTTTTTCCTGGCCGCGCTCACGTTTGTGTGTCTGGAAATGCAACAAGTCAGTTCTTGCCCCGCGTGTTTTCACTGATGTTGTTCTCCGCGGTGCTTTAAGTGTGTAACGTAAGTGCTTTGAATGGATAAGAATGGCACCGGTGTCGCGCCTGGTTATTGTGCCCAGCGCAGACATCACACGGTAGTTTACTTTAGAAGACGCGCGTCTCGCTGTGTTGAAAGAAGCTGTACGCGCATGTGCTTTGCTGTCGCCATTCGTCAACGTCGGAAAGGACAGATTTCAGGTATTGTTTGCCTATGACTCAGTTTAGCTACGACTCAGTTTACCTACATTTGAAGTAATAGAGGCCTCCACACGGTGCTAGGAAAATAGCGCGTTCGAAAGCTCTCCACGTCCAAGTGAAAGTAGACGCTGAGGTCTTCACGCTTTGCTTATTGATATGATGTTTCGCCAGTCTTGAATGTCTGAACTTAGTGATATCCTCCTGACAGGTCTTCGATGAAGTTTTCCAGAGGAAAATAGACCTTGTGGACAACGACGTAATTCCTGACAGAGATGAAATATTTGTGTTGACTACAGTGAGTTGCTGCATCATCTTATTGTTTCTCCTGAAAGTGCATTTTGGCTTCACGAACGTTGAACAAGGTTTCATTGGACCACTATAATCACATAACATGCTTCATTTGCGTCCGCTCGAAAAAGCTAAAGAGGTGCGTAGTTTCTTTAAAATGCTGCTGACGACCATATTCATGCCACCACCATGGGTCCTGATCTTCACATCTACTTGTTGCTACGTCCATTTAACATTTGTGTTTGATGTGCTCACTTCATGGAGATCCTTGAGATCGAGGAAAAGCAACGATAAACATGAAGCAACAGCAAAAGATGCTTCATATTCGTCATTCCCTTTCCCCCATCTTAAGCAATGTCGCCATCCCCAAACTATCACGACCTTGCTTGCATCCTGCTTTCATGCTCACTTCATATTTAATGGAATTTTTAAGTTTTACAGGAATGCCCAGCTGCAAAAAAATTATCAAGAAAGTGTTCAGTCATCCACGCCTACCGAAAGGTTAGTAATTTATAACGATTTATTCTCACGCGTCTAAATATTTTGAGAAACTGCGCATCTGTCCCCTATAATTTTCAGCTGTGACAGTGAAGGAGGTGATCGTGATGGAAGAGATTACGCAATGCCAGAATTTTCTACTATGACGGTGTAGATAGAGGAGGCAGGAGTAACGCCATCTCTCCATAGAAGAATAGTGGAAGAGCTGTACCAATCCATGATACGCTGCACGCTGTATGTACATTCGGTTCCCAGCTCTATATGCCTTCAAGTGGAGGGTTGCAATCAATACGTAGTTATCTCCTTGGAAGAGTAATGTTATGCAGCGTGGTGCTGCCTTTCTGAGCCACTTACAATCATTGCAGATACCCGTCAGGCAAGTTTTACGCAAAAGTTGGCAGTTTGCTCACATCACAGTACAGCAGTCTGGCTGATGCGAACGGCAGTGGCTATGTGAGTAGCTAGTGTACTGTCCTTGTACAACATGATGTTGTACCTTGAGGGCATATGTTGTTCGATATAACATGGCCCAGCAGCTTTTATGTACTTCCTTTGTGCAATATCAGGATTCATGGACAATTAGCCTACGCAACAAGTTGAAGAATGAGCGACGCAACGTAACCGGAAATGCATACCTGCCAACTCTCCCGACTCATCCGGGAGATTCCCGGATTCGGACCGGTTTGTACGATTGTGCGGGCGTGAAGCAAATCTCCCGGAAAATGCAGTTTCCCTCTCTATATCTCCAACGCCTGCTTTTTCTCTGGGCACACAGAAGAAAAAGTCAATCCAATACCAGCCCAATTGCCATCGCTGCCGCTTCCCGGAGCCTCTGTGTTACGGAGGTCAGGGGTTCTGGTCATGGTTCTAGTTCTATTACTTCTAGTTTCCGGGCATTTCCTCCATATTTGCCGGCGACGGATGTAGTTCGTTACCGGGACCACTGCGTTTTTGTAACCATAGAAAATAACTAGGTAAATGATATGGTTCTACCTGAAGCAGGATCAAATTAGGAACGAAATTAAACAGGAATGACCCTCGTATATTGCGTGAAACATATAAAAATTAAATTTTATCGCCCGTTTCTTGATGGCGCTCCGCCATCTTGGGTGAGGACCTTCTGACCTAACCCGAGGCACAGTCTCGACGCCCGCACCGCCTACTGCGTGCCTGGGGTGGGTGGGGCGCCCCCCCCCGCAATCTGTAGAACCTAACTTAACCTAACCTCACCAAAGTGAGGCGATTTAGCCCTGTTCTCTTGCAAGTTAGCATTCAAGGCTTCAAGCTAGCATTCATGCAAGGCTTAGCATTCCCGTGTTTCTCCTGTGCTAAAACTTAATCAGATGGGGTTGTTCAAATGCCTATAAAAACTTCTAGTCCACAGAATTTTATAATTCTTACCGTTTTAGATTCAGTATATGAACTTCTTTCACTTCTATGCAATATTTACCTTTAAAACGCTTTCACAATTTTTTAAAAACGAGTGGTCCCGGTAACGAACTACACCCGTGTCCTCACGTTCTTTTGAGAAAGTGTCATAGCCTTGTCACATCTTGACACCCATATAGTTTCTTGGAGAGGGCAAAGTCTGTTGCTGCAAAACTTGTGCCCGATGAGCCTGCTGAGGTGAAGTGCGCTCCTGTTACATATGCAAATAAAAGCCACCCAACAACGGCTTTCTCCTACCCCTCCCCCCCCCCCCGCTTTTGAAATCTCCCTAATTTGGATGTTCCCAAGTTGGCAGGTATGAAAATGATACTGTCAATGAATGCAGAACCAAGTTGGGCACAAAGCGAACATTTGACGGTGATGGGTCAACCATGGAGAGCAACAAACTTCCAAGACTTCCTGTAAGTATCCCAAGTATATATATGTTTGCTGTCTGAGTTGTTGACCCCTCTCTAACAGGCGAGTGCCGCAAGCACGACGACCACTTCAAATACGAAGGGCCATGAGGCGTGGCTTGTCAATGAATATCAAAAACAGTAGCCAGATGTCCCTCAAATGCTGAAGCGAATGGCAGAAACGTTTCCAGACAGGACGAAAAAGATGAAATCAAACAGAGTTTCAGACTCCATCAAGGAATTCTCCTACCTTTTCGACTTCAAAAGTGTATGCACGTGATACGTATATCATGTGCAATAACTTTTCAATTGATTTTTTTAACTGCTTCTAGTTCATGCATGAATTCCATCTGATGACTGGGAAAACTGCCACAGAAAAAGTAGAGGCTGCAGTTTACAGAGTACTGGACATTCTTTTAAGCAAGCCCATGCGCTGCGAGGAGAGCATAAAAACTGACATCAGTGCTCTGGAGAAGTTCAAGGGAGCTGAAAGGCGGAAGAAACGTAAGTTTTAAAGTTGTTCGTCTTTGGTCCTCTTACTAATGCATGACTATATGCAGAGAACACGAAATTCAGTTGCAGTCTCAATGTGGCCAGTACCATATTGACCTGCTTGTTTTACTTTAAGATCTGCAGGCTGTGCTCACCATAAGAGGCCTGGGCGATATCTTCAAGGAGGGAAAAGCCATCGACAGTTTGTTTGTTAATTAATTGGTAGCTGCTGTCCTTACTTTACTTTTGCAGCTATAGGTATCTCAGTCTTGTGTCCGTGTCTTCACCGTAACATTACCACTGTTTCTATGTCATGTCAATGATGGCCAGTGCGGGTGAGGCACTGTATATTTTTCTTCCCCTATAGGTTGCGGCACGCCCACAGACACCACATATTTCGTACACTGGACCTTCTTTGGAGGATGGCAGCATGCTCAAGCTTGTTCTCGAAAATGTTCCCCTCTTTCACGTCATTGAAGCAATGGAAGGAGTTGTAGCCATCCTTGCTGCATACTGGATTTTCAACGCAGTGTACTGCGCAAGTCATTTTAAAACTATAAGTTTCTTTGAGCCTGTAGTTGGCTTGGAGGTGACGCCTCTCAGAGCCCCTGTGACATCGTTTCTGAGGGAGTACAGGTCTTTGAATTGATGTGGTATTATATGCGCCAAACCTAAAACCAAAGTGCCCTAGTAGTGATCACTGTACAGGGTGTTTCTTTGTAGTCACGACAAGTTTTCATAAAAAGGGGAGATGGCTCAGGAAGCTTATTTTTGTCACTGCGTTACTCGATGGGGCTGCTACTAGGAAACTGTATTTTTTTGCTCAGTTAGGGGACTAATTAACAGAGATATCTTAATTGACTTTAATTATTGGCCTTAAGGAGCACATTGGAATCGCAGTAGTAAAGCCTGATCTCCACATGCTCTGTTCGAACCACTGATGAGGCACAAAAGTAATCACCACGCGTACTACGGACTTAACTATTTCACCTCAGTCGGTTGCTGCAAACTGCAAGCGATCGCGAAAAGAGCGACAGTGACGTCGATATCTCCGACTTTACTTAACGTCACAGAAAAACGTCCTACACGATTCTGGCAAACCCTTATCACGATATGTTCAACGATCTTGATTTTGTTTATGTATTTTGCATTCTTTTCGCTTTCTTGTATCTGCGGTCACATGCCGTATCACTCCTTCATCTTGTTCGACACAGCTGTTGCCCCTCACTGGTACAAAAAGCGCTGATACGTAGTGGCGATGTGAAACATCGTGAAACGTACCGCAATAATGATTTCCTTGAATCACCAATGACGTATTTCTCTGACATTAAGTGAGGGCGGAGATATATATGCCACTATCACTCTTTTACCGATGACTTGTGATTTACAGCAGACGGCGGAGCTCATATAGTTCGGTCTCTAGCGAGCTGCAATTACCTTTGTGCTTCAATGGTAGTTTAAGCAGATGGAGATCAGGCTTTAATATTACAATTTCGCTGTGCTGCCTAAAGTCAATAGTTAAATAGTTGATTGAAACACATGTGAATTGGTCCCCAAATTCAGAAAAATATGGTTTCCTAGTAGCAGCCCCGTCGAGTAATCCAATGACAAAAGTAAAAGCGTCCTTAGGCTAACTCCATTTTTTTATGAAAAATGTTGCAGCTAAAGACAAACAACACTCTGAAAAAAAAAGGAGTCGTAACGACTCCTTTACGGGGGTAAAACGTCCTAACTCCGAGGTGCAAAATAACACCCATTTTGAAGTGTATATGCAACTCCGGGAACTACGGAGTAAAGTTTACTCCTATGGTACAGCGTAAAAGTTACTCCCATACAGCTCCCTATTTACTCCAGCATATCGGGTGTAAAAGTAACTCTGTTCATGAGGCTAGCGTAACTTCATTGGGGAGTTCTTGTTATGCTATATAAGGCATAAAAGTTATGCCCTTCACCTGGAGTGCACACTACTCCAGTCGTCTCCTCACCTCATGCAAATAAGTGTTGCAAAATAGTATCTCTAAATAAGAAACATTTATTGTGTCTCTGATACAAATTGGTAAGAACAGAAAAAGAACAGAACACCTGTAATAAGATGAGCACTTACACAAGTGAAAATGTCAGATGCACCTCCTTCAGGAGATGAGCAAGGGCATGAATTACATACTCATGCTGGGTAATAATCTGCAACGTAAATATAGGTAATGGAGTCCGAACAGTGGCGATATGTTACGTTTTCATAAGTCAAATACTTTCATAACTAACAATTTCTTGTGCCAAACAAACTATGCTAGGAAAATGAATGGTTTGAATCACGTCTGTGCGTGCAAAAAGCGATTGGTGCTATGTCGGCTAATTACTCTCTTGTTCATCAATAATATTCTCATTTATGAGCTGATCATTACTCTAACTAGTCCCTTTCTCTTCCTTGCAATGTGCATCCATCCTTTGTGGAGGTGGAGCAGCACTTTCTTTTCTCTGTCTGGCCAATGAGCCGTGCAAACGACTCGTAAATCTGAAAAAGTAACAACAGCATTAGAACTCAACACTGATGCAGTGGCGGATCCGGGGGGAGGAACGGTTGGGCGATCGCCCCCCTCAAAACAGTAGGTTTAGCAGCGGTGTCCCCCACTCCCCTACCCACTTAGGGGCTTCGACAAACAACCCCCCCCTCCCCAAACAACAACAACAAAAGCGACACGGACTGGATTCGCCCCTGCACTGACGCCACTTGTCGTCGGCAGGATACACGTGAATGATAATACAGAACGGCGGTAATACCTACCCCATTGAAACTTACCAGTGCAGGGTACCCCCTTACCACAACCTGCACAGTTGGCTTCTCATGCCAGAGCCATGAGAGTGATGCTGGCCTTTAGGTAACTTGCCACCTTCGTCATCTGCAGTGCGTTCCATCAAAGCCAGACTATTCTGCAATGCTGTTAACATTAGTTAACAAAGTATCCTATATCCAAAATACGATTTCACTTACCGTCAATTTGAAGTTTATGTTCTTCAAAGAAGTTAGACTTCTTAGGATACAAAGGCCCACTTACGAAAAGAAACTCTCTTGAAGAAGCATAACTGTGAACAGCTACCACATTTTGATAATTGTAAGCAGCATCCACAACTGAACGGACCTTCCCTTCGAAACAATGTCCCATACGTGTACGTAACACAGGACGCATACTTACCTGAAGTACATACAGGACGACACTCAGCTACATGATCTGTAGTTGTGGCATTCATTGCACTTCAGCACAACGACCTTCTTCTTCGAGGATAATCTTATTCGGCTTTGAGAACATCGTTAATAGATACAGTTACAAGTTCCCGCACGACAACAGCCAACCGCTAAATGACCGCGATGTCAGTGTTGCAATGTAATACGCAATGCAGTACGCAATGAAAAAAACGAAAACGGTCCAAGAATATGCAGACGCCTCGCGCTCAACTCTTACCACGGAGTAAAGCGCTGGTTGAATGGAGTTATTAGAGCATGAAAACATAGAAACGTAGAAACAGGGAGTTGCAATGGTGTTTGGTGAGAGTTAAACTGCATCAAGGGGTGTCAAATTGCTTAATACTCCCGTTCGACTCCTTTTTTCTGAGTGAACATGTATGTTCCGCAGTCATTTGGAGATATGCAGGTGATCTGAATGTTTCTCAGTGGTTCTTCACACCCTCACAGAACTGTTGATTGGTGAAATATAGGCATGACATCCTATATGCAGTAACCCTGACTTTGTTTGCACTTTTTTTCTTTTTTGCAGCTTGCATAGTACCTTGGGAAAAATTTGTGTCATAAATGCTGCTCCCTCACACCCTCCAATTCAGGAGGTCAGACCTTTTGATCTTGAGTTGTATTTAATAAGTGTCCAAGCAAGCACCACCAGATGCAGCTGCCTACACAAAAAAGATCTCACGAGCTACCATGCATACTGCTGAGGAATTATGGTTTGTTTTATGCATGTTGGCAGGCCTCCTATCCCAACAGTCTGCACTCCTTTAAAGGTGCACAAGGTATTTGCAACGTACGACTGTTCTTTGTTAAAATGTTAGTTCTAGCCCAGCTACATGATCTAAATAAAACGGGTCGTGAGGTGATGTTTTCTTTTGAGTCAGGCAAGTAGGTCCTTTCAGATATCAGCACGAGATAACATATAAATAGACTGCGTATAAGATAACTCATTATACTTGTGAATATCCTATGGAAAAGCGAAAGCTATACAAATATGTATATGTCATACCCACTGATATATAATAAACACAGAAAATTTTGATTTATTGCTGTATGTGTACATTCTAATTGCATGTTATGCGCTACAGCATGCTGCCGAAGCAATAACGAGCACATTTATGTCAGTGATGTTCATGTTGCGCATTTGCGCTTTTTGCAGCAGAACCCGAGGGATTCAAGCCGGTCAACTTGCGAACATCAAGGCACTCCTTGAGACAGAAGGAGCTGAGACACACGGCATGTGGACAGGACAGGTCTCATAACCAAACTGGTTGTCAGCACGGTCCTTTCCATTGCCTCAGCTCCCTCCGCCTCAAGAAATGTCTTACTGTTTGCAGCGGCATTTCAAGTTACACCCTTAACTCATTTACACCCAACAATTTTTTAGGGAGTTAAATTACACCCAATAAGGTATGCTCCATGCACATTTTTTTACACCCCTAGGGGGTGTGAAAAGATTAACAGTGTAGAGATGTATGATTTGCCTGGCGCAAGAGGGCGAAGCACGTGGGGCGAGAAGGGGTTTCGACGGGAACTCGGGACAGTATCCAACCTGTTGCAACAGGACCGCTTGCTATCGAAACAATGGTCACACAGGGGTGATATAAATATGCCATTTTTGTAACTACCCTCAAGCGGGTGCTTTTCGCAAAACTGCCATGCTGTCCTGGTGACACGTCACAGGAAACGTCATTTTGAAGTCATGTGACTTTGTTAATTCACATGTCGTTCTAGCGTTTGTCGATATGTTCCCGTCAGCATAAAGCCAATATATGAACGTACTCGTATTTTGCCAGCGCAAATTATACGGTGCTTCTTCCGCGATATGGTAGCTCAGTTCTGGTAGCATCAGCTCAGTGTGTCATAATACAGGGTCGTCGTCTCATCTTTGTAAGTCGTCAACAGGACGAGGTCTCACGTACAAAACTGCGCGTTTAATTCGAGATTATCGGATAACTATAATTACCAGTGTCAAAAGACGTTCAAAATTATGCACACAAACTGTAGACGATATTTCTTTACAAACGAATTTGCCTCCGATCGCGGACGCGGCCATCTTTATGGTCACGTGTGCGTTGACGTTTGCTGTGACGTGAGACCAGGATCTGCCCAGAATGCATTGCGTTCACCCAGCACGCTTTCGTCTATGGAACAATACATTGGAGGCCACCCCTGTGATTGGTCAAGCAAGTTGAACTAGACTGGATAGAGTCGGAATGGAGACATTCGTTGTGAATCTTCCGTACGGAAATGCTACGGCACATGAGCAGAAAGTACGTCTTTTGTGTTAATCAGGGTACATGACGATCGACACACACAGCACATTCAAAAAGCTTACGTCCCCTCCATTGTCAGATTGGAAGCCATGACTGTATTATTGCATGACATATCACAATAACAGTACTGCATCGGGAGGCGCGTGCTGTGCTATGATTGTTCCGAGTGTGGGAGCTCACTGTCTTGACGCTCCCCACGCACCCGCGCGTTATTTCTACGCCTAAGCGATCGTAGATATAACGACGCGCACAAAATATAAGAGTATAAGTTACAAATTTAGTTAAAAACAACACATCTTAGTAGCTGCAAAGTAGCATTAACTATAGTGCGGCTGCGATGTAGTTACACTAGTGGTTAAACTACAATTTGATGCAGCAGTCAGTAGTTTTAGTTCAACTGCTAAAAAAGTAGTTACAACACATCACTGAAGGGTACAAAGGTTGTTACACCACCCGCTGTCCCTCAGGGGGCCTTGAGGCTTGTGCATTCCGGGCACAGAGGTATTGTCACGATGAAGGCGTGAGCTCGGAGCTATATGTCGCGGCCGAGAATTGATGGTGACATCGAGAAACTCGTCCGTAGCTCCTCCAAATATCAGGTGGATCGCCGTTCTCCACATCGGGTTCCGCCACGACTGACCAGTCGACGGGCGAAAGTACCTACTGGTAATTGACGCCATTACCAAATGGCTGGAAGTCAGGAAAATGACAAGAAGTACGGGCGCGGACGTAGTTCAGCAGCTCCGATATATGTTTGCGACGTTCGGAATTTCACAACAAGTTATTTCGAATAATGGTTCTGCATTCACATCAGTGGACACGATGATTCTTAGAAGCAAATGGCATCGAACATCGCACTAGTGCCCCATATCGCCGAACCACGAAAGGAAAAGTGGAGCGTATGGTAGCTGAACTAAAGATATGACATGGGGCACGCTGACGGCTGCCTTGCGCGGTTCAAGCGGCATACCACAATCAACGCGACTACAGTGAAGTCACCGGCATCAACGATGTTCTCCAGCCCTGGAGCTACCGTCTCCGCTATCTTCCTTGAAAACCAAGTGAGCCTCTACACTGTAAAGTGAAGGAAGGCGAAGAGCCGTCTCGCTACCGGTTGTTAAAGGGAGACTTTTTCTTTTAAAATCCAGGAAGACTGGATTTTAAGCTTGCGGTATTCCGATCATTTACAGGAACCGAGCACAGTTGTGATGTATCTCACTTGCAAACGAAAGTGGAATCATAAAAACGACTTTTCAAATTGTAAAATGTCTTGCTCCCTCCGAGCGTCGATAAAAGTACTTCTTCTTTCTTTCTCTAGTCGGCAAACGTCACCGTGCAGTAGTCATATCATCCCTGCGCTGTTTCCTGACTCTCAGGGAAGCAGGCGACCTCTGTTTCTTTCCCTCTCTGTCTGGGTAATCTGATCCCGAATCTTCTTCCATTGTTTTGTTTCGGAAATGTAACGTAGCGGCTACGACCGGCGTACTTGTCCGCTCCATGCAGGGTGACGTAACGCGTTGGCCTTCGGAGGGGAAGTTTCTGCGACTCCCTTCCACGTTCCTGTTTCGGTTTGATTGCTCGCTTTTTTAAGGCATAATTCGTCACATGAGGAAGAAACAAAGCTGATGGCAGACACTGTGGATGTTATGTACAAACTACGATGTGCAGCAATTTTTTCACCGATCGCTCCGAAATGTCCATTTAAAGCCATTGATGAGGGTATACATTAGGAACTTCACTGGAGGTCCTCAGTGGATACCAGGTCAGCTCATATACCCGACAAATCGACGTTCGTGGATGGTCAAGATGGAGCACAGAGCGACACGACGCCACGTCGACCATATTAGGCACGTCTTGACCAGGTAATGGTGACCAGCAGCTCCGTGCCTTGGACTGTGGATATTCATCCCGAGCACGGAAGAGAAGTAAGGAGACCGAACTCTGCCGGGCCGCCGTTGATAAAGTGTGGTCCCGATTCCTCGAGTCTAATTGTGGCCGCGGTGCGGCGCTCGCGCTCCGTCAGGTACTTGCTCGTCTAAAATCACGTTCCTTTAATGCACTGTTTGAGACGTACTTGTGTGTCCAGTGCAAGCAGGAAAAAATATTTTGATAAAGAACATGGTTGTCGTGCATCAAGGAACGATCTCTCTTTGCATTTTTCGCTTGCAGTTTTTGTTGGTGCAAAGCGGGAGGCTTTCATTTTACAATGTGGGGGAGCCGCCGTCAAGGGGGTTCAGCGTTGGCTTGAACGCTTGAATGTCTAAATAAGCGTAGTGCTCTCGCAGTTAAGAAGCTTTTAAGAATCGCGGATGTAATTTTTGTGTTATTTGAGATAAAAAGACACCCGAAGTAGAACAACGGTTGTTGTTTGACATCGTACACGATGGTACGGGAATAAGTTCCATCACCGGCAACGCACGACTGCGAGACCTACATTGTTGAATGGTGTGCATTGATTATTATTACTTCCCACGAACATCTCGCAGCGTGGGGAAATTATGTAATTGAGCTGGTTAATCCACATTTGCATCCCAGCTGTTGCACGAGAGCGTCGGCGCGCGCGAATTTCTACCAGCAGCGTGTGCACAACGCTTTGAGAAACGAAAGCTTTTTGTCATAATTGTGATGCATCCGCTAGGGTAGAGAGGATAGAGTTAATTTCGCGTGACACCATACACGAATTTAGTACCAAAGTGCGTGAACGCACTTTCTGTCACAGGTTTGCACACGTGGTACAGGATTCAGTACATGTACTTCAGTTTAATAAAGAGATCCCGAAGATGACTTTCATAGTCTTCGTGTCTCGTGAGGGTGTGAAGCCCATATCTACTAGATTTGTTTTGTTTTGTTTTTAACTTTTCTGGGTAGAATACCTGGTGTAACGTTTTGAGCAGCGAGCTTGTGCTGAAGTAACTAACTCCTAAGCATGGAACAAGATGTCAGTGTTGGTCACCACACATTACACACCAGACTTTCTTTTAAGTTACGACTTTCTCTTCTGTCCGCAGAACCGTAACATAGCGATTGGTATGCATGACAATACATAAGAAACGAAATGTCACTAAAACGTCGCCATTAAGCTAACTGGCACTCATTCAGGACAATAGCCCCGGAACCTTCGGAACCCCACCGTTTCCCTCCAGCAGAGCGTACTGCACCACATTGCACTCACATACACGAAGGTTTCTTAATTGCTTCACACGTACGCAAATAAAACATTCTCAGTCCCAGCTGATGCGGCGACACACATAGAAATTCCCACATATTCCGAAAACATCGCGTCCGAAAATTTTTCAGAGCTTCAAACGTACCATTCCCTCCAGGCCATTTAAATGTGGCTTTTCAGCACATCCTTTGCTTCCTTTGAAGTAGCTCCCACCTAGGACACGGAAACGAGGCAACAGAAACTGCAAAACAGGATTGTAGCCGACTAGAAAATATTAACTAATTACTGGAGAGACCGTTGTTGATTTTTAGTAAACAAACGCTCGTTTTTAACCCTCTTTAGTAGAGTATTCGAGGACAAACAGCGCATTGCCTTGCAGGAGATTTCGCGGAGCTAGTACCGGAGGGAACGCGAGCGCAGCGCCGCGGCCAACAAGAGACTCGAGGAATTGGGACGTCATTCTCTAGCCGAGTTCGGTCTCCTTACTTCTCCTCCGTGATCCCGAGCAAGCGCCACAGATGACCTTGAGCCAGGCACAGCTGTTAAGGCGGCGCATCAGAGCCGTCACTTCGTCGTCCACAATCGACGGGTGGCGCAGCGAGTGAAATGGTTCGCGCAGTCACCGCTTTACAACATTTTGTAGCTTGCTTTGAAATGGGGTACAGCTGATGTAACGTCTTCTTTTTGTGTTATTTTTGTTTTCTCTTGGCGCGCGACGGGTCAAGCGAAATCTTGTGCAAACATATGAGCGCTCGTGCTCACCCATGCCAAGTCCAATACTGTAAACACGCATATCGCGCTCAGCCAGACAGAATAATTAGTGGCGCGGCATTTTTGAATGCGCACAGGCTGTCCAGCTGTCTCCTGAACTTCTTCGTCGATCTGTTGCTGTTCCGTGTTGTGTTGTTGTCGGGCGAAGGGTTAGTCACCAGTCTTTTCGTGTGATTTCTGCAATGCTTGCGCATATAATAAATGAAATTCCTCGTAACACAAAAAACCTACGTTGGACACGACGCGGTTGAAACACGTTGGTGTCGACATGTTATAGCCTACCGACATTACGCGGAAATTGCGAAACGAAGCCGCAACCTGTTTTCGTTATTTCCTGTCACCCTGGGCTTACAAATTTCAGACCAGGTTGTAGTGGTGAAAAACGCTTCATTTACTTGCACAGTCAACGGAAATGAAATAAAACTGCAGAGAGGCTGCATAACGTTTCCCATATCCTTGGACATCAGTGGAGAAGAAGGAAAATGGCAAAAGAGAAGAAGAAAAGGGAAGAAAAGCATGGTAGAGGAGAAAAATGTGTGTGCGTGGACCATACAGCTGCTTAGAACGTAAAGTGCGAATGGAGGTTTCCAGATCGGCCGTGTATATAATTCGGGTCTGTTGTGCTCATCCTGGTCGTCACTAACCATGGCCCTAGACTTCGCCAAACCACAGATCAGCATGCCGTGAACTGGGTCTCTGATGTCCTATTCGTCTGAAAGTGACCTTCAGCTCGTGGTTCAGTCAGTCTGGATCTCGGAGTGAGAGCATTTCATTACAAATTGTCATTGTGAGTGTCATCTTGCCTATCCGCGCAGCAACTTCCAGATATCCTCTCTAGCTTTCTCTTTCGTCCTCGTCGTGGCTGCCGACATCACATGACCTTGTCTCGATTGGCAAAAGGCACACGAGACACCGATTACAATTCTTCTGGCCTGGCGTACTTCCTTCTGTAATTGGGAACTCTAATTCGCATGCTTCGAGGATAGCGAGGGTCAACAAGCTCTGGCAGGAGGTAGTCGTTATAAATTCGCTCAAGGTACACCACCCTTTTCTCCTTCCAAAAGGCGTCGTCCAGTGCCTACAACGACAACAACAACAACGCTATTTTGAGAATGGAGAGTGGGGAGGTTCACCGCCAGAGGCTATCCTCTGCCCCATTGCTGGTGGGGAGGTGGGGAATAAAATAATGAGCCCCTTTACAATAATGATCGAAGTCCGATGGTGTCCAGAAATGTCAAAAGAGCTTTGAGCGAAGATCGTTGCTGGGCTGGATTGGGCCAGGGACCAAGCAATTTCGATAGGGAGAAGGGGCGAGAGTCCAGCTGACTAAGAGACGCGGAGATACCTACAACGAAGAGGCAGTACTGCCGGTTGGATATAGGTGGAGTTGGCCGTGGATCTGGTACCAATAGACATGCGTGCACTTCCACAGAACGCACTTTCTCAGTTCCGGTACGTGACTTTGTCCTGTACGCTTGCAACCGTCCGCCAGTTGGTCCTGATTTTTCACGAATGTTCCAGGCACTACACACGGCATGTTCTGCGCTGGACATAACTGAGCATGGGCTCAATATCGCGCTCCACTAGAGAGGACTCCCAAAACTACAGCGGTGTTCACGTCCATATGATCTTGTCCGCTGCTTGGTGGACGCTCAGTGTCAGCCCCACCCTTTAGTCTGCACATTTTGCACTGCAGTGTTAGTTCACTGCGCAATCCTTTTCTGCGTTCAGAAACGACTTTCATGTCCGCAAGTGCACAACAATGGGTGATGGATTCCGAGCGCCTTGAAGCTACTGGACAGATGCATTAGTGACAGACAGACGTAACTAAAGCCCACAATATTGACATGTAACTAAAGCCCAAAATACTGACATCTAACTAACGCCCAAAATATTGACATGTAACTAAAGCCCGAAATATTGACATGTAACTAAAGCCCAAAATATTCAGTCATATCTGAAATACGCACTTCGCTGCTGTGAAAGCGACGTCAAATTACACAAACAATTGCACATGTGAATTGCACATGTGAATTTGTATGAAAGTCCAGCCTCGGTATAATCGTGTCTCTTCACGTCGAAGTCCTCGGTACTGCGGGAGGGAGGGAGTAGAAACAATGTTCAGTTGATTCGGGAATGGTTCAGCAATGGTTCAGCAATAGTTGGTTCATGAGCCCCCAGCCTGTGCATAGCGACGCGGTCGCAATTCTTGGCGTCAGTGACGTCAAGAGGGAGTATCCTCACAACGCATTCTTTAGTAATTTCTTCGCCGTTTTCTGGTCAGGATACAGAAGCACAGATGACGGGTGATGCCAGCGCCCACGAAGGTGCACATGAAGCGAAGGAGTCGACACACAATTCCAGGATACAACGCTGTACAAAATGCATACGTGCTGTGCAACATACTCAGGATGCCTAGTTGGACCCAGTGTATTTTGCTCTAGTCTGGATTTCTGATTGGCATACTGCGGGAATGGCGAAGATGAACAAGCTCTGGTAGTAGGTAGTCGTCATAGAAACGCTGAAGGGGGACAACCATGTTGTCGTTCCAAGAGGCGTCGTCCCTGTCAATCCTCTCCACTAAGATCTTGCTGGCCCTGTCCATGGCTGACCATGCCCGATGAAATCTCATGTGCCAGGTCAACACCTTAACATAGATGAAATCTTTTTGCTGGTGTTCGTTCTTGACATAATTTTCTAGTACTTAATGATTTTAGATTTGTGATTTTCGCTCTAGTTATTTTGTGAGCGACTGAGAACTTCAAAGATGGTAGGCTCCGAGTCTTTCGACGCCGGCACAAACTTTTCTGAGCCACATATAAAAAATCCAAAGACTTTAAGTACTAGATATTCGTTCACTCTTTCATTCAAAAGAAACTCGGTGCAAATCGACCAGTTATTGACGGCGCTAGACGAGTTAGAAAATGTATGGGGATTCCCATAGGCGCGCGGCGGGTGATGCCCGGCCTTAACCAACGGGGAGAATTTTCCCTCCGTTCCTGAAACTAAGGGACCGCAAACAGCCGATCTTAGAAGGTCGCAGCGTACGCGCATGCTGCCGGGCTTGTACAGTGTTTGCTAATCTTGTTTGCAGAAATGTCTGTTATGTCTGTAGGATATTTAGGTGAGGAGAAGTGTATGTCGCAGTTATCCGCGGACCGACGACGACGAGGTGGGTGCGCGCTCGTGACGAACGTATTTTGTCCACTGATCTCGATTGTAAAAGGCTGGATCGCGGATAGGGAGCGCGAGCGTGAAGAAACCGGCCGCCATCTTACTGTACCCACAACAGCCGCCGCAGCGATCATGGCAACTTCTTGCAATTACGGTCGTACCAACCGTACTGGCAAGGTTACAGGGCCTAAATTTATACAGGTGAGTCACTCTTCATCAAGGAATAAATAGGCGTCCATTCTGTATATTTACTTGACCATTATGAAGTGTTTTTTTTTGCCCAAAAGGAGCACTGGATGCAGGTTGCTTGATCGCTCTTCCGACGTTCAATCGAGCACACTTGCATTTTATCTGGCGGCAAATACAGTTTGAGTGCATAATATGCTTGAAAGAACATGTTACACTACACAGGTAGTGTTGTCATCAATATATGTGCAAGCACTCGAGCGCTTTTTTGCATGCATTGCTAGCATGGTACACGGTGTTCTCTGCGGAAGCAAGTGCCACATTCATTTCTTTGAATTACCTTCGCGCACAAGTTCGGTATTACGTCATAATGAGACCACGATTATCACCTTTTTTCATGTATTGGTATTGTTTTGTGCCTTGGTTTGATTTGTGACAAAGAATCCTACGTAACGGTGGTGTGGCGCGACCTGAATAACGCCTTTGTGTCTGAGCTGTATCGTCAGCTTGTTACGATAGTAATAATTTGTAGCGTGTCGTGCTATTTCTAGCAGTTTTTAAGGCAAAAGTGGTCTCTCAATACAGGTTTCGTCATGAGGGCTACCCAGTGAATAATCTGTGCAGTGTGATACGGCTGGGTGTACAGGTAAGTATCACGTTCCTCATCCACTTTACATTTACATTTACATTTACAGGAAGGAACAACGTCAGTGCACGCACTGTGGTTAGCCTCTCTCAGTTTTGCATATTTTCTTACATGTTCACATCGGAAACACGCCTTACACTTTAGCAATATAATAATTAGATATTATTATTCTTTTTAGAAGAGTTCCCCATATTTTTTTTAGAAGAGTTCCCCATATTCTTTTTAGAAGAGTTCCCCATATTCTTTTTAGAATAGTTTTTAATCTTTCTGATTTTTAGAAGATACAGGGATTGTAAACCATGTTTTAAACTGATGTTTTAACATTTGTTCAATGCATTTATTAAACAACATATTCATTTTTAACTAGTTGCACCCAAACCAATGTTCTGATGTATTAATTCCTTTGTTGCCGATGCGCCATAAAAATTGGAATAATCATCATCAATGCAGGTTACTTCACAGCTGGCTCGACATACTCAAGAAATGGGTGCAGAACCTGCGTAATGCCCACAAACTTTGACTACGACAGCACCTCCAGAAAGTAAAGGCATATGTGTCACATGGGATTTTCAAAGGCATTCACAGTATATAATACCTTGTATGAACTGTTGTAGATCTAAGCAGCCTCTACAGTACACTCTCAGAAATTAAAACTTGTCAGGGAACTGTGATAATTGTTTCAGTTAATAGGCATGCACATATACGCAATAAGAAGATAATTATTTATTGAGGATGCACTTCTCTGGCTACTCATGTTGTTTACACCTACTGTTGATCACATTCATTTATCACATATTATATTCTTATATATTATTATTATATTATCACATATTCGATCACATTACATTAAAATTTAGCATATATGAGAAAATATCAGGAGGGAAGTTGCGATTCATTGCTCATTCCAACCTAAAATTGAAAGAGCGTACCTGACCATTGTCATTCCTAAAATATATATTGCCATGGTAGCAAGGTCACAAAACAATAAATGTAGTCTTTTGCGACCTCCCTGCACGTTCATCGTATCCTGAAACGCATAAGTGCAAGAAATAAATCTTGAACATGAATAAACTTGATGTTGTATAAACTTGACATAAAATGTTGAATAATATAATGAATGATATAAAATATTGAATAAACTTGAACTCGTATATTCCCTTTACTCATCATCAGTGATCTTCATTACAAAAGCATATCGTGTTAGACTTTTTTGTTTCCGTTTCACAGACTGGGTACACGAATGCCAAAATGACAACATCACAACTGTTTCAAGCTCCAAATAGTCCTGTTGCAATTTGAAGACCATACGTGGAGCTGCATTTTTTGGAACATGCTCCACATAACAAGCATGACAAAGTCAGCACTGGATAGCGGGACCCCGTCCCCAAGCAGCTTTTCTCACGCTGCAGTTGTATTCAACAAAAGCATGTGAGTGCTGGAGAAGGACATTCAGTTTGGCACAACCGCGTCTGCAAATAATCAGAACAAATAAAGGAAGAAGCAAACAAACATAGAAGGGCTGTACTTCAAAAAGAGATAAGTCCTGTGTCTCAAGGAGGTGTTACCACTTTCTAAGTAACTTAATTGATTAAGCTTACATCACTAACTGATTAACTGTCCTAACGAGTGTGATCTAATTGCGTGAAGTCAGAGGCGGAGAGTTTTCATTTTACCGGGGGGAGCAAGGGCGCACCGCGAAGTAAGTACTCTGGCGGGGGGAGATATGTTTATTAAGAAAAAAGAAAGGAAAAGTAAGCCAGGTGGATGTCGGCTTGTTATTAAAAACAACAAAAGGGAAACGAGGAAGACAAAGAATGCAAAGAAAATAACGCAAAAGAAAACAAAAAGGAAAGAAAAGGAAAAGAAAAATGAACAACACAAAACTAAAGCTGAAGAAACACGCACTCTGGCGGGATCTTATGATGTATGCAGAACTGGTATAGAAATAAGAGGAAGGGAGAACAGAAAAAAAAACAAAAAAAGAAACAGAGAGAACGTAAAACGTGAATATGTGCACAACTGAAGGCATTACGCCTTTGACAACTGAGTGCAAAAGGAACAAAATTGAATCCTCCGTGTTTGACCCGAAATGCGGGCAATATATGAATATGGTCAATGAAATGGAGCAGCGGGAGTTGAACCCGCTTCCAACGGATATGCGTTCCGAAGATCCTACCGTTACACCTCACTGGCAGCTGCTGGTACCTTTTCGACAGCTTCGTTTCATGTATCTGATTGCTTTGGGCGAAATTCAGGCTATGTGTTGTGTCATCCTCTGTGTTTCTTCGCCTCACCTTCTACTGTGATAATGAGTATGGCGGAGCGAATACATATTTTACAAATTGCAAGATGCATTTTTGGGGTTGGTGTCTCTTCGCTCTTTCGACCCGGGCACGCCGAGCCCCAAAGGTTGGTGTCAGTCTCTTAGCGGGACTTCCCGGGGGAGGCGGCGCCCCCCCCCCTAGTTCATGTTCCGGGTGGGCAAGGGCCCCCTCGCCCCCCCGCAGTCGGCGCCTATGCGTGAAGTAATTATTTGGGCTGCTTCGGTGTGTCCATATTTGCGAGGCAAAGCACCGCTGTCGTTTACTAAAAGACTCTTTCTAAGGCGATGCTTGATATAAATCATACTAAACGAATACATGGCTAAAACAATGGCTGTGATTCTACAGAACGATCTCTTTCTTCCATGCGAGTATATCTTTTCCCGGACTGTTCTTTATGGAACAATTTTTGTCCAGAACGCAGTACGGGATATTATATACATGGTTGTTGTTAACCTCAAGTCGTTTCTTATTGAAATATTGGCTGAGAAACGTGCTGCAGTACAATCCCCAGCGCTGCACTGCAGTGACGGTCTAGTTTCGGAATGCAAAACATAACGTAATTAAGAATCGAACGGCAGGACACCCGTGAAACACTGTTAGGATACATCAGTATACTGGCACCTTACAAAATTGTGTGATGACAAACTACGACCAATGCTTGCAGCGCAATAAATACTCACAATCTCTGTTGCCTCCCATTGTTTTCTATGGGCACACACAGCACTTTAGGGCCCACCAACATGGCGGCCCGAAGGCATGCCTCTCCCCACGAGCCCCTCTCCCATGCGCGATCCAGCCTTTATACATAGAGATCAGTGATTTTGTCTGAGCTCGGATCAGGACGGCTAATGCAGTGTGGAATAAACGTGTTCTTTTTTTTTTCGTTCTTGTGCCGTAAGGGTACGTCGATCAACACCTCCATCTTCAGTGCGGTTGTCAATAACTTGGCTACGCGTGCGGCAATTAACGCACCCTTTAGTTCGAGCAGGGGTAGTGTAAGCTTCTGGAGTCGGGTGATACGAGACTTTGCGAATAGAAACCGCACCCTTGTTTCTTCTGCATCACTTTTGGTTCTAAGAAAAGTGCACGCCCCGTATGCTTGTGGAGATTCCTTTGAGAAGATGTGGAGCTAATGGGAATACACCGGGCCAACGCAAGGTAGCAGGCACCCATCCGTCGAGACCACGCGCAGGCTAGGCAGCTCAGAACCACGACCTACTAGATTATACACAACCTACGATCATGTCATATGGACTCCTTCCCAGTGCCGCGTTTGGAGTCTGGCGGTGGCGCAACTCATCGGCCCGGTTATTGCTTCCTCAATTTTTACAGTACCCTGTACTTTAGCTAACGTTAGTATTTTTGTACAGGTAGTGGATTTCCCACTAGTGATGCTTCCTTCCAAAGTTGATTATCATCATCATTCTACGCGTTTCCATAGGAACTGTTGCTGCCGTCTGCTACGGTAATCGTGCGTCCGCTTCTGCGCCTTCAAAATTCAAATTTCCATCGTCCAATCAGGTGCATGCAGATCTCGCGGGTCGATGGGTAGGGCCTTAGCGGATCCTGCGGACGCTCCCCATTGGGTTTGCCATTAATGACATGGTCGCCATAATCTAGTAGGTCGTGCTCAGAACACCAGGGGTACGTTCCCTGAAACTACGCGAGCTCACGACTAGCGCTGACCACGCCCATCGTTGTCGCTGCTCAGGAGGAACACGAAAGTGCGGGAATACCATCCGCGATCTGTGCGATCAGCCACGAGGTGACGGTACTCTCCACCACAGGCCTGCTGCGGACGCACTTCGTACCAGAAATTTAGTTGAAATAAGCTCTCCATGAGACACATAATTTTAGTTAGATAAACTATTACATTGTAAGTGCGCCGCGAAACAGAGCCCCTTTCAACTGTTTGTTTTCTGCCCCAAACCTTTTTAATAATAAATAAACGAATCTAAATAGTGTATATAAATAAACTGTGACGGCCATTTTGTCGTGTTGATCGCCGGAATCGTAGGAGAACTATTTTGGGGAACTTTACCAGCAGTTGAAAGGGACAGTGAAAGTCTCTTTCCTGGAAGTCTCAAGGCCAGACGCGAAAGTGGACCACGGGACAAAGACACCACCTGCTATATAAGCGGACGCCCAACAAAAGACGGCATCTTCGGAATCCTCCTGTGAGGCAGTCCGCAAGGTTCCGCGCCGGAAGACTGCCTCTGCCGTGACCCACATCGTCCTCCATCGGCTCGCCTGCCAGCTCCCGGGCTTTGATGTTCTCCTGCCGTGTGTAGCCATCCTCCACGAACGCTTCTGTCCCAGTCCCTGGACCCAGACCACCAACTTCGTCGCCAGTACGCTTCACATGAAGACAACGAACTTCGAGGCGGTGAGCTCTCACTAGCTGTGTGTTGGCATTCCGTGGCTTGACGCGTATAGATTGTATCTCATTTCCCCTCTGTAAATACCTGTTGTATATAGCTCGGGATATTAAACCCATATTTATTTGCACTGTTGCTGTTCGGAGTTTTCCCTTACCTTGTGCTGAGTCCATCGATTTGTTTTGGTCGCGTACCGTCAGCCCCGTTAACAGGGCTACGTCACAAAACCTAATACATAAATAAATAATAACATAAATAATAAAAACCTAAATAAATAAACCTGCAAAGCAGCACGCCAATATTGGACCCATATGGGCTGCCAAGATTGGCAATATTGACCAATATGGGCTGCCTATATTGACAGGCCCATTTTGCGCCACTATTGCCAATATTTCTGTGATAGCGCCAACGGGGAGTCCGTGCAATTATAAAGCATTATCCGGTTTAATATCCACCACTGATATTACTTCTCTCTTCTTTTTGCTTTTTCATTTCTGCAGATCTCATTTATGCACGTTGCATACAATTACAAAATGAACACCGCATCGCCACAAGAACGAAGACCGGGTGCTACGTCCGTCCTGCTGAAGGACACAGACAGTCCCACGGAACTGCCAATGCGAAACGTCCCTCAAAAGCCTTCATTGGGATTGCAATAGCCTATGCACCAAAAATTCCCAACCCTCTCCGAGAGTAGAAAAGAGCGAAACACTTTCGTGACGGTGACTGACATACGCCAGAGCAACTCACACTGCTTGCAGTAACTTGAAAGCACCTAACTTTACAGAAGATGCCATCACTCTCTATTAAACATTGTGTTTTTTACTTGACCTAAGGCAATTCCGTTATCAGTAGCGGAACCAGCGACATTTTAGCCCGTATGAAACGTCCGATCCGACTGTTGCACAGGCGCATTAGTTGTAGGACGCGTGATTTCGCATAAGCGACCACGCTCGCTTTCAGTCAGTTCGACCGATTGTCATTGGCATCGCGAAGCAAGATGGCGGCTGCTTCCAGAAAGTGGAAAGTTGAGTTGTCGAGTTGGTCGAGTTCTAGTGAATGTTACAATGGGATTGCAACGTATGTTGACTGTTTCGAACAATGTGTATCATCTGCGAGAAGTTGTTGGATGTAAGGACGTATTGAACTGGGCATTTCACACGCTTCAAGGTCCAATCTTGCCGTACTGCTTTGCACTTGTACTGCACGGGTACGTACCATTTTCTCTATTTTCAGTCAATATGGGGTGTACATGGGCAATATGAGGCCCATATTGCCAGGATTTTCCCAATATTGGCTGAAACTGGATAATAGGCGGCCCATATTGCCAGGATTTCCCGCATATTGGCTCAAACTGGGCAATATGGCCCATATTGCCCAGTTTCAGCCAATATGCGGGAAATCTTGGCGAAACGGGCCCATATTAGACCCGTATCGGCAATGACCAGCCAATATGGGCCCAACATTGTGTGCTGCTTGGGCTAATATTTTTTTATGTTCCCGGAAGGTATAAAAGCGCTAGCGCTGTTGAAAACTCAGATGGTTGATAATTTAACGTAAGTGCTGAAACATGGGGTGAAAACCTTTTTGAGGCGTCTAGGACCGTCACACATATAACTCCCTTACGGGTGAAGAAGGTACTCCTCTACTGAAGGCGCTTCCTGGATGCCCCTTCACAGAGGCGTTCGCTCGTCACCCTTCACAATAGTGTTTCCTCGACCCTCTTCACAGAGGTGTTCCCTCGACACCATTCACGAAGATGTTCCCTCGACACCCTTCACAAAGGTGTTCCCTCGACACCACTCACAGAGGTGTTCCCCCGACACTCTTCACAGAAGTGTTCCCTAGACACCTTCACAGTGTCATTCTCTTTGCACCCCTCAAACCCCGAACGTGTTTCCGTGGTCCCCCTTTTCCTCGATCACTCCTGCTTACACTTCGCAAAATAAACTTCGAGAATAAACTCCTCAAAAGAATTCACGAAAAAATCCACGGTGTAAAGAAAAGCCGTAAAAATCAACTTTAAACGCTTCAGATTCCAACTTTGAAAATCAATCATCTCTGATTGGTCGACAGGCACGGGACCAGATAATTAAGCGATGGCTTTTGGCTCCCGAGTCTGAAAATAGTTCCTCGCAAGGTGTGGTTGTTTGCAGTGGACTGTGGACGAGAGTACCGACTCTGAGGGAATCGCTTCTCTATTTTTCGCCGGCTATCAGGATTCTGTTGACATTGTAGTTAGTGCTTTGTTCTGCTGACCGCCTGTCTTGAGTATGTCCAACTCTGAATTCGTGTCGTGCGTCACCAAATTAGTTCCCGGTGTTGGTTCTAGCTATGGTGCACACCTGTCATATTGTGAACATTGTCGCGGGCAATTTTTACCGTCATGGCAACGCACATCGCCATTCTCCTACAGGGCTGCCTCCGTTGTGAAATGGGAGAGTTAAAAAATGACGATCGACGAAAAAGCTAGTTACCGGCACCTTGTGGATGTGTTGCATTTGTCGCTCTCTGTGTGTTCCAGCCTCTGAACCGTACAATCGTGAAATCGGAACGTGCCTGTGTGCTTTCCTGCGCGTGGTTTTCCTTGGAACGTACGTGCTGATAAATGCAGGAAACCGTATGAGAACCAAACTGTTCATTCGGCCGCACGGTCATTGTTACGAGTCAGAAGTGGCTACGATTAATAAAAGCTACATGCTTTTATGCGCGCGCTACGTGCTGTTGTGCGTTCTTCATCGTACGACGTTCATCATCATACGTCGTCACTCATGGATGTTGGATCCTTGTTTTAGATCATTCGGCCCTTCATCACCCAAATGGACCATTTGTGACAACGTGTATGCGCATGCCCAGCCCTTGCGTCCGCCTTATTTGAGTGGAAAACATCGGTATTGCTGCACTGCTCGCGCTTGCGTGTTTCTTCATGGCATATGAAACACCTGGCGTATGGCACACGATACAGGGCAACCTCCATGGAGCGAATTTTTCCAACGAAGTTCGCGCGGCAGAATGTCACGTGCGTTCCGCCGCCAGTTGTTCGCTGATACCACCTCCATGAGGCGAAAAACCAGCGGACGGCGTCGGGAAGTCTTGCTCTGATGTCAGTGTTGTCAGAGCACAAAGTGAAGCTTAGTTACATTAGTTCATCGAAAAAATGTGCTTAATATCACAAAGTTTGCAACTAAATGCATCAACTTCAAAAAAAAAAAAAAACGGTGCGTAGTAATGTACCGAGAAGCATATTCTGTACCGCTTAGGGAAAAGGATTTTCTCGGTAAAGGACGTCTTGCGTACTACCGCAGAATACGCTCGCTCCCAAACACTGCCCTTACAAAAATAGGTTTGGCCAGACCATAGACCCCCTTTGGACATTGTATTTCCTGTATGACCTGTCTTTGGACATTTCCTCTGTTTGGACAAAATACCACATATGGTCTATAGCCATTATTTTTCCTCCCTATTGCTTTCCTGTCCATGGCATTTTTCTCCAAATGTGGTCTATGGACCATGTTTGGAAAAATATCCGTGCCACAAGCATGGACAATTTTTTGGCTTTCTTTGGCTGCACAGTGAAGCGAATGCTAATATGGAAGTATTATGGAGGTGCATTCATTTGCCGAGCCTAATGCTTTTGGTTCACTCTTTATCCACCTGTGTGACTGTTGTCAGTAGACATCAGATTTATATGCACAAAAAACTGGTTGAAGATGCACATATAAATGTGTTTCAATCCCTGAAAATATGTACAATGCTGAAATACGTTCAATCATGTCAAGAAAAAACATGTCTTTGCATGAGAACCCGACCACAATTGATCGTGCTTCATGTTGGGACTTCATCTGGATGTCGCTCATTTGAACTGAACATGGATAACAGACACAGTGCAAAAAACACAGTTGAAAGTTTCGGCCACCCCGAAATACAAATTTATAGACAGTGACAAGCCACCCCAGCCAGCTTGTCTGAGACAGCACGCAAATGTTTATATCATGATTCCCAATCTTTTTCGCCCCCCGGACCCCTTTTGCGGCTGGCAAGGTGCTGCTTCCCCCCGCTTCACGGCCCTGTTGATTTAGTGACACAGAGAGGGAGTGATAATAAGCACTTTGCCTGAAGGCCAGGACTTTTTTCAATGGCCGTGGTGACAAGTAAAACAGTTCTGACATGTCCCATGTAAAGATATAGACCTCAGGTCATCCCTCATTCCCCACTTCGGATTGCAAAATTCCTCCCCAGGGCAGAATTCCTCACCAGTTGAGAACCACTGGTGTAGAGGCTAATCCATGGGAAGGAAAGTGTCTGGGTTTGCATGAGAATCCGACCACTAAAAGTCTTGTCCCAAGTTGGAGCTTCATCTGGTCACTACCATTTGGAAATACAATTTGATCCAAATACAAATCACGTCTCAGAAATGTGATCCAATCCAAACTGTCCCCACACCTTTTGAATGCATTCTGGGTTCATAAATTGTGATCGTGTGTAACCCGCAGTGTGTAAGTGCCATCGTGTGTGTTTGTCCACTACAAAAACCAAGACAGGCGAAAACCCTGTTAAAAGAAACTATTATTTCTAGCTCAAAATGGTCATTTTATACATGTAACTTCGTGCACTGGTTGTGACACGGCTGTCTCAACAATTTCACAATTTCACACACACAATTTCATGCTTGCACAATGTTCCAACCATTCTGAGAGAAACAATTGGTGGCAATAATGTGTCAGTCAGACACAACACGCCATATGGACAAATATTGCACTAATGACAACAAATATCGTACTGAAAACAGAAAAATATTGCACTATTTACAGTCATACATTACAGTAACATATGGAGCACAGTCAATACAGTGCATAAATACTAAAAAGCAAATGTCAGTACATCTTACATGCTGCTCATGCAGTGGTTCACTTGTACATTTACATTTCCAAACATGATGAAAATTAGACAATCCAGCATTCTATATTTACGTATTGTAAAGGGTGGTGCACTTGAAACTAAAATTTCATTAGACATTAGAAACATTTATCACAGGCTTTCAGGCATCCACTTCATACAGCTTCAGCAGCAAGGCCCTCATGTAATAAACACATGTAAAACTTGCTTTCAATCTCAAAAAACATACACTTCTGCAATCCATGTCCTGAAATTTCTACATTGCCTTCAACAGGTTCTACCTCAACTAACGTGTCAACAGAAATCACTTTACTGAGCGTGGACAATATATGACGAACAACCTTGAAGGGTTTCACACGCAAACTCACAGCTTGCTTACACTGGCAACCATGTGAATGCGTTAAATCTTTGCATGCTGCTGCTATCTTTGTAATCCGACCCAGGATGCCCCCTTCTTTCACGTAAGAGTTGCTGCGACGCGACTTGTCAAGCAGGTCAACACAGAACTTGAAAGAACCACATGACATTTTCTTGAAGGCAGCACTATTTCCTGCCAATGACTGCTTTCCATAAAGCATAATGCTGCCACATGTGTGCACAAATTTGTGGGCTTTGTATCCTTTTGTCAAATCATTCAAGACATCCTGAAAAACACTAGACACTGGTGTTCGTGCTGCGAAGTGACGCAAAACCTGATATGTAAAGTATTTTTCCAATATTTGTTGTCCAACATACCGGGTACCTTGCACATACTTAAGCAACCTCCCATTCATACTTTCAAATCCGAATGCAGAGAAATTCCAAAGCGGTCCCCAATCCTTGACATTATCGACCATGTGGATGAGTAGGTGGGCATTGTATGTAATTTTTCTTTTTCCATACAGAGACTGATATTCTTTCAGGAATTCGATCATTTCTGCTCGCACAACAGAGAGCTTATGGATTGGCACAGTTTCCCCAAGGAGAACATGCATGAGCTGTACAAATTTCATCCAGTTTTTAAAATATTTCCGAGGCAGGATTCCCTTCAGTACAAAAGGTGAAAAGAACAAAAGGAAGTTTCGCCATTCTGAAGCCTTCCAGTACTTCCACTGGGTTACTGAGCGAGCGAGACGAGATATCTCCCAGATGGACTTCAGACCTCGAAGCCGGCTGTCTATTTCGGAAATTTTGTTCCCAATGTGGTATGGACATTTTCCCTTGTGGGCAAACCACATGCACGCTGTTGTTCGTACAAACCCCAAGCAAACAGCATGCATGTAGTCTACCACCACAAAAGATGTAATGTGAAAAAATGAAAGCAGGAACAGAACTGTGCTGCCTTTAACCCCACAACTGGGAGAATGAGAAGCAGCTGCACGTTCTGCGTGTTCCCTGATGCTGGCATCATTGCGGAGTGTAGGAGGTTCATCGTTCACTGGGTACACCCTTGTATGTCCATGTCCTGCTTCCACAACTTCACCCTCTTGCTCACACCATGTGCACCTATGCCTACCATTAAATTGTGCCATGTTAAGAACCTGGCATCGTGCCACACTGTCGAGGCTGCACGGCCCAGCAAACACCTTGGTACGCCTGGCTTCACCAGAATGCGATACCCACGAAAATCCCACTGATGACAATGAGTTAACCGTATCTACGAACGGCTTCAAAAAGCTGTTCATGTTTGGCTTTCCCGAGCCGAACCACAGCCCTGCAAGTACAATCTCTTGACCTCTTAAGCGTTGCGGCAGCTCATTCACCTGGAGCAACAACGGCCATATACTGCACTGAGAAGACTCAAATACAGGGACACCATCAGTGTTCCAGGTGAATGAGATGTCCCAGTTGCCTAAAGGGAGCTTCCGATATGCTGGGCTCTCTGTGATGTCCCCAACGTCAAAGGATGGTGCTGAGCATTTTTTCAAAATCGCTTCATGCTTTTCAAGCAAACGCTTTAACTGGGGAACAATATCCACGCTGACAAAAAAGTGGCCGTTGTCCAAGAGAAAGTGCTTTGCATATTTGCTCCTACAACTTGCACAATGCAGTTCACTTTCAAATGAATCATCGCAGGATGCTTGGAGGTACTCTGTACAGTTAGGGCAGTAGAAGTGGGATGTTTGGTTGCTACCTCCATTACTAAAATGCTTGTAGAACAGGTGCTTTGTGGTTGGAAAGTTGTTGGCTTCCGGCAGGTGTGCCTCAATGACCTTCAGAAGGCTATCGGTTGCCTCTTTGGAATTGTGGTACTTCAGGTTATGAGCCATGATGAGGAGGAGGCTATCTGCAAGAGTCAGGCGGGATCCCTCGAAAACATGTTCTTCCTGGAGGGAAACAGCAAAAGTCATGTAATGAAATAAGCATATCCGAGAAGAAAAACAATCACCATAATAATTAGGGGATCACAAATTTCTGAGTTTTCCAACCCGCACAGTTACAGCATGGATCACACAAGACTAAATTGGTGTCCATGTTGGTTCCTGGAAGGAACGGGCACAGGAATGATGTAGTAACAGTTTAACCAGGCTCTGATGTGTCTGTTTATTACTCCATTCCCGGGCCCATTCTTTCGAGGAAGCGTAAAGGAACGAGCCCCAAATTGTAGACAAGCGTTTCACATACAACACTTTCTGACCACAACAAAGCCAGCACTTACATATTCCTGTCTGTTGAATATTGAAGCGCGTTCAGGTAAAGCCTCTGCACTTCTATCATCTTCGTTATCCGACGGTGTATCCGAATCAGAGTGCGACTCGTCTGTTGTAATGTCGTCGTCGGACGATGCCCCGGTGTCGTGATCTGAAGCGCGTTCTTCGATACCTTCAGTATCACTGTCGTCGTCGCTGTCGGTATCACTGTCGACATTTGCGCAGCAGTGTTGCAAGTCGGGAGCCACGTCAGCGTGAAAGTCTACTGAAGCGTGTCTTCTAACAGTGTTAACGCTGTTTTCAGGACAAGGTGTTACAGAATATTCATTGTCGCTATGTCGGGGATTCACAGCGAGTCTCTCTGAGGCCAACAACCTGTACTTCGATCTTTCAGGAACTGCTGTGTTGGGGTCGCAGATATGTTGAAAATATCTTTTCCGGGGCGTCATTGTGTATGTATTTCCTTTGCCCACAAGACTTGTTGCCACGCTACATGGCTACACCGCAAAACCGCGCGCCATGTCAGCCATGTCATGTAACAGGTAAAAGTGGCAATGGCGGGGCGGCAGCACAGGAGCATGATCATGGAAGCATGTTATCAAGATATATTATGTTAACATAATAATTATCACGTTGGTCAATGATAATAACAAGGAAATATTTAATAAAATGCAATTTTGTCATCTTCATGTTTAGTTATAGTGATGGTCATCTGTAAATTATGCATTTAAGAAACATTGAAACGGAATCTACCGGAGGTGGCGCTCTAGTTGCAAAGTTTATGAACGAAGCTATGGCGTCTTCCGTGTTTTCAATGCTTGTTTGTGTCACTGTTGCGTTACACGTGGGACAGCTTGCACCAAAATGTGTGACATCCTGCATGTTTTAGTGAAGTGGCCCGGGTCCTGTCAACTGGACGTGTATCCAGTGGACAGAATGGTAGACGTTGACGTAGGGTTGCAGCTGATCAATGATCGCGGTTACCTCGACGAAGTCAGACACAAAAACTTCCTATTTACGTGGGACAAGAATGCAGAGCCTGCGGAAGCGATTGTTGTGGACGTCGGTAAGTAACGCTTTCTTTCGTATTATAAGTTACGTGGCGCCTGCACGTGTTAACAGTTCGCATCTACCACGTGTTAGCAGTTGGCAAGTTATGCGTTGACTTTCTCACCTAGGCTGGGAATACGATGTATTAATCAGATTGCACCGCTATTTTACTTTTGACGGCTTAAAACATTTCGAGGAAGTTAAAAGTAAAATTGGATTGATCACTGGAAGCTTGGAATCATTATTGATCAAAATATTTTCACCTGTCTTTGCAGGGTCTGCTGATTTGATGGAAAAGAAACGTTCTGGTGTCCTGAAAGCAATGAGGCTGGTTGAAGGATTGTTTGACAGTGCTGTGAGTTTTTCACTTTGATTTTGGGCAGACGATCATTGCATGAAGTTAAGCTAGTAGATCTTTTGTCGGGCATGCTTCAATGCCATTATTTTGCACGCTTGCGAAATGACGCGAGCACGTGTCGCTGCCATGGCCTTTGTTCTCATGTTGTCACTGTTTTAGGCTGCAGCGTGTGGATCTTGCGACAGCTACAAACGGAGAGTTGAAGACCTTGAAAGGGAAAATGAGAGGCTACAGCGTAAACTCAGTAAAGCGAAAAAGAAATGTGGTATGTTATGCAAAAATTAATTTGCACAGGTCCACTTTTAGTAACATATAATATTTTTCACTACCTTTTACTTAGATATGCAGAACATGGTCACCCAGATGTCCCAAGTGGTGGAAGCTGCTACCCAGGAACGAGCCAGTGCTATTGTGTCGTCACCAAAGGTACTGCATTGTATCGATAGCTTTACAAGAATTATCTTAAGAATGATGCTGTATGCACTACGTAATGAACGCGAACCAGAAGCGGGCTCTATGCATGACGCGCTTTTGCACACACAACAGCATAACCTACCTCTTCGCATCTTTACCACATTAGCTTAGGGTCTTTTCCCTTGTCTCATCAGGTCAGTACGTACAGTGTTAGCTCAAGCAGCAAAATGTACTGAAAGTCAAGTGCATCGAGGTGGCCGGTAGTTGCCGATCAATAGATCCTGAAGTTTTTGGTTTTTATTGTTGCCATATTTGGGGGCAAAAATTGGGTCAGTAGCTTTAAGTCGAAAATTCGCGCAAATTCAGGTGGAAAGATTTTCATCCGACTAAATTCGGGGAGATCTGGCTTTATTGTAGAATTAACGTTTCTCCTATCATTTATACGGAGTTTCAGATATACAGGGTTGTCCAAGATAAAATTTCTAATTTGTAATTCAGATAAAGGGACACAACATAGTGTTTGTGTGTCATGGTGCCGTCACAAGAAGTATTATGCACTGATACTTCACATGGAAGCCACCACGTTATGTAATTCCTCCTCGGTAAGCCGCCAAAATTGAAAACTTGTCGACCCCTTAACATTTCTTCTCAATTCCGCAGTTGCAACTGCAGTTCAATGACTGCTTACCGTAGGGAGAGATACCCTTGCAATAAAGAGGGGAAGACTTATACACATGTTTATCCAGCATTGCGATCATTACTGTTAGGGAAAGTCACAGCAATAATAACCTCTGATGGATGTTTGGAATATGCATGCTGTCTTTTTTAGGCACCCCAGATTTTTCATGAAAAATCCAAAAATGACAAGCTAATTCTGTTTTCGCACATCAAAGAAGGGTTACAAATATGTTGTTGCAATTTTTCGTAGAAGCTGATATTTAAACAGCTAAATTATCAAATTTTAGTTACTGAATTGCTTGGCAGGTACATAAAGTTGACCATTAACATCCTGCTGCGTCATGTGCAAAAACAGAGTTACCTTGTCATTTTTAGATTTTCACTGAAAAATCTGTGGCACCTAAAAAGCACCCAGTATATCTACACCCACGTAGCCACTCAATCTTTTTAACCATTCCTTGTCACATGCACATTTTAGTTCATGCCTTCTTTCCAGGTTGACATAGGCCTTGGTGTTCTAGTTGACGAAGTAATTTTGCATCGCATAGGATCAATGTCTGGCAACTGTCCAAAGAGGTATGTGTTTATTGTCAGTATTCGTTGCTACTACTTGTTTCAACATTCTTGTAATGTGTACCGCGTTTATTCCCCAGGTATGCGCGGGGGCTCATGCGTGCAGTCTTCACAACAGAAGAATTGTGCGGCGGTACCTTGACTGGGAACAGCTGCAACGCAAAGCGTGAGCTTTCTCGGAGACCTGCTCTGGACCAGACAAGGGTGTCAGCGGTGCTTGGTATGTCACACATCTACTGTAAACTGTGACTTACTTAGGGTTGCTTCTCAAAAGTAGTAGTTGAAATATGGTTGCCACCTTCTGCAAATAGCAACTTGCTGAGGACATCTCATGCTGAAGTACTCACGATCCAATAGATATCAAGTCTGTCATTTTGGAATTGCTCCACCGTGTGTTCATGCTAGGTGTGCACCTCATATAGCCAATTGCAAGCTTATTGTGCCTTCGTTATCAAAGGGATGTCAAAGCGATAGGTTCCTGATACCTCCCAGAAATTGTACTTGCAACCTGAAAAATGTCCCACAGATGAGGACACGTACAAAGAAATCGCTTTGTGATGTGCCTTGTTTGCCTTCCTTGTGACCGTGTGGCATACAAGCCGCAACCAGGTAGCATACTTTATTCCCATTGCCCAGAAGTGCAACAGAGCATTTGGTATCATTTTGCAAGGTGGTCATGTTGCTCAGCCATTAATAGTGTACGGCTTTACATCATGAGACAGCGGCTGCTCTGCTGTACAAAGAAACATGTTGGATGTGGCACCTCCATTGGCAAATGCAGGTTGTTTATTTACCTGGAACAACACTTAGGGAACTGGCACAGCTGTGACATAATAGTGAAATGTATTTGCTTTCATAATTAGCACTATACATATTTTCATGTAAGTGCAATGTCTTTTTAATGAACCAAGTGCATTGCACCAGTTAATGGATGACATGGTAGGCAGAGGCGTGCAGCGTGGGGGATATAGCGTTCACGATCGCATCCGCGTCACTTTAGACGTCTTTCTCCACGAAAGCAGTAGCATATCCAGACCCGCACGGTTACTAGGTGCATCCGCGCAAATGAACATCGTGTCTTCGGTGAAAATAAACATGTGCTGGAAGGGTACCATCATGAAAGGAGGCCTAAAGCTGGGTTTGCTTCACTGCGAGATGTGGAAGCAGATCTTTTCGAGCATGTTTCGTTAGGCACCTTTCTGCGCGGATTCCCGACCAATGAATTTTTATCCATTAGATGAGGTATTGCGCGGATATACAGTATTAACCAATCCATGGTATTCTCACTTGCTGGCAAGCTGCAGGGAATGTCGTTTGGTAGCTTGCCAACCTTCTAAGGGCTTGAGATCTCCTCTCAACATAACATTTTGCCCTGCATGCACCAATAGCAAACAGTGAACAAACAACGTCATGCCCTGCAGTGAAATTACACTGTAGTAGTGGCATAGTCTGGGTTGTGGGCATATGCGTTAAAAGTTAATAGCTCATAGCCTTTCACTGTTTCGGACAGTCTTTTGTGGGGAAGATACTTGCACGGCAAACAACTATTTTGTTTCTCATCTGCCTGCCTTTGCATTCGCCAGTGATGAATGAAACAGGGCATGGGCAAGTTCGCATACAATTTATAGCAGCCATTGTAAGCCATGCGCTACGAAACCTGACGTCATTCTCTGCTAAGCAGCTTGTCACTTTGGAAACTGTTTGCAAGACACCGGATTATCGCCGATAGATTGATTATATGTGTGTTCTGCATTACTCCTGTGTTCTTTCATTTCAATGAGACTTGTATTTCTTGTATTTTACATATCTTTCTGTATGTTCCAGGTTACGTCGGCAAGAAGTTTAACCCCGAAATGCAAGTTGTGAAGGGCAGCTTGGCTACGATGCTGGCCAAAATGAAGAAAAGCAATGTTGAAAACACTGAATAAAATGTGACTTTTAACTTCACATGGACTGCAGGGACTAAGTATTTGCATGTGCATGCTGTGTGCAGTCCTGACACAATTGCTATGCGCGGATAACAGCGGAAAAAGTGGAAATGGCCCGACCACAGACTAGGTGAAAATGGCCTGTCCAAGGACAAAGTGGAAATGGCCCATCCATAAACAGTCTATGGACCAGCTGAATTTCCTGGCCATGGCATTGTGTCTATAGACAGTTGCTGCCAATCTCCCATTCACTGTCTATAGGAAGGAAAAAGGGGGTGTCCAAAGGTCGTCTATGGGAATCTAATGGACAGTCTATAGCTTCAATGGACGTTTTGTCCATGGCTTGTCTATTGGTTGACCAAACAATTTTTCACAAGGGTGTGCAGTGGTGGCAGTGGTCGTCTGTTATCGTCTTTCTCGTGGTGCAGCAAGCTTTATCAGCCAACATCTTGACGTTTTGCTTTTGATTCTTCGTGTTGTTTCCTATATTGCTATCCGTGGTTGTTGAAACAGCGAACGACACCGTAAACACCTGTCGTTCGCAGCGACCTTCGCTGGATAGGGGTCATGGGTGCTAGCTACCGCTCGCTTCTTCTTTTGAAGAAGAAACTACTGCTTCAGAAAAAGAAAGAGCAAGAAAGAAAGAAGCGCAGGTTCTGGATACATCCCCTGTGGTTGACGAGGAAATCTGAAGGAGAGTTCCACACTGCGGTAAGCAAGTTCAGTGCGTTCCAGACCAGTTCCAGTTATAGTTCACAAGCAGTCGTATACTATTGTATGGAAATAAGTAGGACTGGTGATAGTTTTTTGGTAACATTTAATATTATTGGTCTTTCAGATGCAGCTGATGAGGGGTGACCCTCCTCTTTTCTTCAAGTACTACCGAATGCCACCAAGTAGGTTTGACGAGCTGCATCATATTGTGCGCAGGTACCTCACAAAGGCATACCTGTGTCGCGAGCCAATATCTTCACAGCAGAGACTTGCCATCACTCTCAGGTACAAGCATATCTTGTGTTATTCACACATGAACACAAGACTTACTTTTGCATACAGGTATCTTTCCTCGGGAAACGCCATCAAAGAAGTCGCACTATCGTTCAGGGTGTCACCCGAAACGTGCAGGCGTATAATCCACCACGCATGTGGGGTTATTTAGAAACGCTTGAAGCCACTGTACCTGCCAGTGAGTACAATTAACGTTCTTGGGGAGGGAGGGGTAGATTAGAAAGAGTATTTGTGAAGTTCTACCATTGAATCCTGGAGTGAGAAAAGCCCATTAACAAATCTTACTGTTGTCCTTCTGAATATAATTTAAATGGTTTGAGGCATCTGGTTTTAATGAGTAGTTGTTGTGCAGGGTTGCCACTCAATCAGTTGTCCATATGAGGAAAGCGTGTAACTTATTTTCAGATACCATCAAAGCAGCAATGGCTGGACATTGCTCAAAGGTTTCATGTACGGTGGAACTTCCCGAATTGTCTGGGTGCTGTGGATGGCAAGTACGTTCAAATCCAGGCCCCACCAAAGAGCGGCAGCAACTACTTCAACTACAAGGTACAACATGTGCTAAGTCCTTGAGCCTCACCATCTGCAAAACATTATATTTCTAAAATTATGAGGTTTCATACTTTGATGGGCATTAGCTAAGCATGTAATATTATCACGTGATTGTTATATTCCCCTGTACATTTGCAGAAGAAGTTCTCCATCGTTTTGATGGCGGTGGTTGATGCCAACTACAAATTTTCTATGGTTGACGTTGGCGCGTCAGGAAGGCACAGTGACGGAGGCATCTTCAAGGCTTGCGAGTTTGGACGGCAACTGGTGAATGGGACACTAGACATTCCGGGTCTTGCTAAGCTCCCCAACAGCAACAGAGTCGCATCGCATGTATTTTGGGCGATGAAGCATTTCAGCTTCGCCCGGATTTCATGCGCCCGGACTTCATGCGCCCCTTTCCTGGCGAGGCCCTGGGAACAAGCCAGGCAGTCTTTAACTACAGGCCAAGCAAAGCCAGGTATGAAACTACTAATGATGCCTTACAGTACAGCAACAGTTGAAGGGGGCTTTCATAGCGATTGTTGTGAAGATGATGAGGAGCTACGGAAGATGATGAGCAACGCGCCCCGCGCGCCTGCCCCTTGCCGCAGAATAAACTAGTCACTGACCCGTGAACACGTATCTGCTTCCTTCGCGCTAACATAATTGGTGGAGGTGCGAGAGCTTTCTCCCGCCCCCGGCTTCACACGTTCCTACCTGGAGCTCCGAAGTGGAAGGAAAATACCCCCAATGACACCCCCTGGGCAACAGCAACAGGCACCGGAGGCAGGCAACGGAAGCGGGAGTCAACCGACGACGGCTGCGCCGTCTCCGACTCGAGTTTGCCAAATGCTTCAACGGGACCCGCCGCCCTTCAGCGGCGCAGCGGATGACGACGTGAACGACTGGCTTGCCCAGTACAGTAGAGTGGGCTCTCATAACAGCTGGGACGAGACCGCCAAACTCGCTAATGTGGTCTTCTTCCTGAAGGCCACGGCCTTACAGTGGTTCGAGAACAACGAGACCAGCCTTACATCTTGGCCCACCTTCGCAGACTCGATTACCAAGGTATTTGGCCGACCGTCCCAGCGGAAGCATTATGCTCTCCAGCGCCTGTCCACTAGAGCGCAACTCCCTGGCGAGACCTGCACCTGCTATGTGGAGGATGTCCTCTTCTTATGTCGTCGCGTCGATCCGGCCATGCCCGTGGTAGATAAAGTCAATCACATTTTGAAGGGCATCGCTGACGATCTCTTCGGGTTCCTCGCGCCCAAGTCGCCAAAAACCGTGTCGGAACTTATCGAGGAGTGCAGCGAGTTCAAAGAAACGCGGAACCGCAGACTTTCTTCTGGGTTCCATCGCCTCCCGGAAACACTTGCAACCTCGACCCCTTGCGACACACGGTCTCTCCTTGACCTTGTCCGTCGTGTTGTCGCCGAAGAGATCAGGTCCATTATGCTGTCGGCTCCTTTTACTCTACCTGCTTATTCCACACCTTGTGACCCCCACCACGACCAGGTCGCTACCGCCGCGGCCTCTGGCGCCCAACTTGACGACATGGGCTTACCTACTGAGCCAACATACGCCGCAAGGCCGACATACGCAGACGTGTGTGCTTCCCGCCCGTGGCAACCTCCTGTCCCACATTGGCCCGCAGTTCGCCCATATTGGCCCACGCAGCCGCCTGCGGACTACCAGCCAGCATTCGACCGCTTTTCACGCACCAACACGTGGCGCACGGCCGACGGACGCCCCATCTGCTATTACTGCCGCTCACCTGGCCATATCCTGCGATACTGTCGTCGCCGCCGACCTGACACTCCCCCGTCTGGCCCGGTTTACTATTCACGCCAACTGCCGCGGGACTCTGCTAACGACGCTGATCACGCAGGTGGCGAACGGCGCTCACGGTCGCCGTCGCCGTACCCCCGTCGTCGGCGGACGTCGTCGCCCATGGTTACATCGGTCCCAAACTAATTCGTGCAGCCTGCGGTACCCTGGAAGCGCAGGCTGCAGCTCCGAATCCGCCGCTATATTCCGCCGTATATTCTTTCGGTCCAAGCTCCGCCCACCCTGTCGCTCTACGCCCACAGCGCCCCAACCATATATCAATCCTCCTGGACAGTCACCCTGTGCTTGCCCTAGTCGATACCGGTGCCACGAGATCATGTGTGTCCAGGGAGTTCTGCCGCCGTATCCGGAAAGTTTGCATGCCGCCGCAGGTCGGACAGTTCGTGCGTATGGGAGACGTCTCTCTGGTCGGCCCGATAGCAACCTGCGCCGCTAGGGTGTCTGCTTCGGGATCAACGCATGCTGTCTCCTTTCTGGTCCTGCCACAGTGCATCTGTGATGTGATACTGGGCACCGACTTCCTGTACGACACTCGGGCCGTGATAGACTGTGGTACTGGTACCATTAGTTGGGATATCTTACCGAACGAGACCTTGTTTGACCAAAATCAGCACAGCACCGTCAGATTGTGTGCCGGAAAAGATGTCGTTCTATTCCCTAACGCACTGTCCCCCGTACGTCTCCGCGCCTCTACATCTTGTCCTAACGGGCCCGGTTTAGTGTCTTGTGCGCCGGCATTGCTCTCCAAAGGCCTGCTGCTCCCTACCAGTTTGGTATGCTTGACGTCATGTACAACAGTTGGCTGGGTCCTCAACCCCACGACAGAAAAGCATTTCATCCCGCAAGACATGTGTGTCGCCACTCTTACAGCCGTCGCCCCCGACGCAATATTTCGTGCTTCACACGACGCCTCTACCAGCACCGGTCTGCAGGAGACTCCACCCTCGGCTCTCCCGTGGCTCCGTAAGGCAATCGCCGATGACTTGCCGCCAGATGAACAGCAGCAACTATTGTCTACCCTGGGAAAATTTCATGACATCTTCGATTGCGATCCCTCCAGTCCTCACTTACCGGTTACGAACATGGTAGAGCACCCTATTAATACCGGCAGCTCCCCTCCGGTTCACTGCCGCCCCTATCGGGTCTCCTCCTCGGACCGCGATGTCATCCAATCGCACGTCGCCGACATGGTCAAACGCGGCGTGGTTCAGCCATCATCCAGCCCGTGTTCTTCCCCTGTCGTCCTCGTTAAGAAAAAGGACGGTACTTGGCGGTTCTGTATTGACTTCAGGAAATTAAACAAGATCACGAAGAAAGACGTGTATCCGCTACCCAGGATTGACGACCTCCTTGACTGCCTCAATGGGTCCGAATACTTCTCCTCCCTGGACCTCCGCAGCTGTTACTGGCAGATCCCCGTCGCCGATGCCGACCGTGAAAAAACTGCTTTTGTTACCCCGGATGGCTTATACGAGTTCACCGTAATGCCATTTGGTCTATGCAATGCCCCCGCTACATTTGAGCGGATGATGGATACCATCTGCGAAGGCTGAAGTGGCAAACGTGTCTCTGTTACCTGGACGATGTAGTAGTATTTTCTTCCACGTTTCAAGACCATATCGACAGGCTATCGGAGGTCCTCTCCCGGTTGCGTTCTGCTCGGCTTCAGCTGAACTCGAAGAAATGCACTTTCGGTGCTCGCCGTGTCACAGTCTTCGGCCATGTCGTTGACCGCGACGGCATCCATCCCGACCCTAAAAAGGTGCAAGCGGTTCAGGATTTCCCTCCGCCCTCCTCACTCAAGCAACTACGAGCGTTCCTTGGCCTTTGCTCCTACTTTCGGCATTTTATACCACGCTTCGCCGACATTGCCGAACCGTTATATCTCCTCCTCAAACGCGATGCGCGCTATACTTGGTCAGCCGCTGGGAGCTCTGCTTTTGAGGAACTCAAACAACGCCTCACCACGGAGCCCGTCCTGGGATTCTTCGTTCAGGACGCCTTGACCGAACTGCACACCGATGCTAGTGGCACTGCTTTAGGCGCCGTACTTGTCCAAAAAGTTAACGGCGTGGAACGAGTCATCGGCTACGCCAGCCGTACCTTATCCAGCCTCGAACGCAACTACTCCACAACTGAAAAAGAGTGCTTAGCCATTGTCTGGGCCATCCCGAAATTTCGCCCCTACGTTTGCGGCAGGGCTTTTACTGTCGTGACAGACCACCACTCCCTTTGCTTGCTGTGCAATCTGAAAGACCCCGGTGGCCGTCTTGGACGTTGGATGCTCAAACTACAAGAGTACGACATCACCATCGCGTACAAGTCCGGACGACACCATTCCGACGCTGACGCTCTCTCCCGCCTCCATCCCTCCTCTGCGGACGACGTGACGGCTTCAGGTCAGTTCACCGTCTGCCCTTTGTCTACGGTCGATGTCGCAGCCGCACAAAGCCAGGACCACAATCTTGTCCCTCTCATACAACATTTGCAAAACCCCCAACGACCAGCTCCCCGGCGCCTTCAACGAAAAGCCAAGTTGTACTCTTTGCACAACGGTGTCCTCTACCGAAAGAACTACCATCCCGATGGGAACCGCTGGCTACTCGTCGTGCCATCATCCTTACGCAACGACGTCATTCGGACCTGTCATGATGACCCCTCCGCCGGCCACCTTGAGTTCCTCAAAACATACTCTCGCTTGGCCCATCGTTTCTTTTGGCAAGGCATGTACCGGTCTGTACGGAAGCATGTTCGTGCCTGCCTTTTGTGCCAACAGCGCAAGCGCCCACCGGGACTTCCTGCCGGCCTCCTCCAACCCCTCACTCCCCCAAGCCGGCCGTTCAATCGCCTCGGCATCGACTTCCTAGGCCCCTTCTCACCATCAGCCAGCGGCAACCGCTGTATTATAGTTGCCATCGACCATCTCACGCGCTACGTTGAGACCAAAGCTGTCCCCGTGGACACCGCAGAACAGGTCTCTCGTTTCTTCTTCACAACGTTGTGCTTCGCCATGGTGCGCCACGGACCCTCCTCAGTGACCGCGGAACCCCACTCGTCTCCACCGTCGTGCGCGCACTCCTAGACGCCTGCAGCACTGTCCACACTCTTACTACGTCTTACCATCCCCAAACTAATGGCATGACCGAACGATTCAACCGCACTCTCGCCGACATGATCTCCATGTATGTCTCCGCCGACCACACCAACTGGGACGTCGTGCTACCGTACGTGACGTATGCCTATAACACCGCGTGCCAACGCACGACTGGTTACAGCCCGTACTACCTCCTATACTCCCGGGAACCCACCACAGTCCAGGACACTCTGCTACCTTGTCCCCCACCCGAGGGCCAGCCCACTCTGGTCTCCGACGCCGTCGCTGATGCCGAGGAAGCCCGACAGTTGGCACATCTGAGAACCTTCGCGGCCCAAGAGGACGAGCGTTCTCGTTACGATGACCGCCACCGAGCTGTCGAATACCATGTCGGTGACGAAGTCCTCATCTGGGCCCCCACCAGTGTCCCCGGCCGCTCTACGAAACTCCTCAGGAGATACATTGGACCCTACCGGGTAACACGCAGGCTCTCCGCTCTAAATTATGAAGTGTCGCCTCTCGTCCCACCGCCGGACCGCCGCTTCCGGGGAACGGAAGTCGTGCACGTACTCCGCATGAAACCGTTTGTCCGACCACCCACTCCCTTACCCACCCCTTCCGAAGGAGGGGGGTGATGTTGTGAAGATGATGAGGAGCTACGGAAGATGATGAGCAACGCGCCCCGCGCGCCTGTCCCTTGCCGCAGAATAAACTAGTCACTGACCCGTGAACACGTATCTGCTTCCTTCGCGCTAACACGATATAGTTAATAGTAGTAACCGTGCTGTGCTTGTACAGAAAAGTAGTGTATCCATGAAGGTATTGCTGCATAGTACTCAGTTTATCCAGTGCTGGTATCTCTACTTTGACCCATCCCAGTAACAGTCCTTGCAGCACTGGAATTATTATTCATTATGAGTATTTTTTCATGAGTATTTTTTATCATGAGTATTCAGATCATACATCAGAGTGTCTACCAATCTAGAAAACCTGGAATCACCAGGAAATTTTTGTGAAAATAGAAAAGCCAAAGGATTGTCATGGCATTTGCAAAAAATGCTGCTGAAGTCAGGGGAATTCACAAGAAAGTGCTGTCACAACGCCCAGTGAATCCGGTGAGCCGGTTGACTGTCATGCTACAGCAATGTTGCTGTGGGTAGCCGTTCACCGGTGTGATAAACTCACAAAATGAGGGCAGCCTCACAACTACCCAATAAATGATCTGTTTTATGGGGACTTGTTACAAAAATTAGTAGCAGACTCTAACTTGCCTTTTGTTTAGGTCAGGAAATTAGCTTGAAATAGTCAGTAAAAAAAAGTCTGAGAAAGTGCTAGACACCATGTACATTTTATGTATTGAGAACAGTATTCAGCACATCCATATATATTTCAGGCGCATCGTTGAAAATGCATTTGCGATCCTTGCTGCAAGATGGAGGATCCTTCTGTGCCGTATGAACTTGCTACCACGAAATGCAGAAGTTGTTGTCCTCTCGTGTTGTGTGCTCCATAACTTTCTCTGTGCCGCACAAGACATTGCCTACATTCCACCAGGCTATACAGGCTATGACGACAGTCACGGAAACATTTTACCCGGCACATGGAGAACCGAAACCCAAACCAGTGACCTCCTCAACCTGGAAACAACATCAAGTAGAAACTTCAGCAGAAATGCCTCAGTCACAAGGAATGTTTTTGTGGAACATTTTATGAATGAAGGTGTTGTACACTGGCAGTGGGCTCATGCAGGTGTTCAGCCACAAATGCGCTATTAACAAACATTTTATTGTGTGCCCCCCACTTTGTATCGTTTGAGTACTTGCAGCATCTCAATCTGAATGTCCGGCCATGTATCTTTTGGGCAGTCTCGCATTCTGTGCGCGATACATAAGTGCCCAAACATAAAGGGCTCATCATCTATTTTTAGGAGATCGTCCACTTTCTCAATTTCGGCATCTAATGGGCTCTTTCTCTTTGTGCCTCGCCGCCTTTGAACGGATTGTGTCATGGGATGTCGTGATGTTGCAGTGGCACACGCAGTGGTGTCTTGACTTGGTTGGTGGGCTATTTGGGAGATTCCTGTGCACTGTGGTGTCACTGATTCGTCCATACACGTCTGTCTATTTTGTGTGTCTATAGGGGTGAAGAATCAGTGGTGAAACAGGAACTGTAGTACGCAATTTAATTGGCAGTATGTTATAAATACATATTTAACTGGTTTTGGCTGAATGTAACGATTGCGTGCAGGTAATCATTGTTATAGCTGTAATTAATGCACCTCCTTAATGTACTATAGGTGCAGAGTGGTCTTCATAGCAGTGTCTCATGTTCTCTGATATCAGTGCACGTTTAAGTAACTGTTGCCAGTCAGTGTGAATAATGTACAACATGTGTTTGTGTAGCTTAATATTTTGTGCGAAGGGTACTACTAAATTAATTTTAAGATGCACAGACTTGCAAGCCACTGGCTTTTATGTTTTTTGGTTGCAGTGAAATAGTTTCTTACCTTCCTGCTCATCATAGGCAGTCATGAGGAGTGACTCTACACACACTCCTTCAGAGCTGGGAGCCTGGACTGTCGTCATGTTGCTTGTCGTGCTGATCGGAAACAACACAAGCGTGGTATAATCAAGCTATTTCCGTGCACAGCACACGTGCCTTTGAATGTGATACTATTAGACCACTGTACAACATGGTCATAGCCAATAAAGTGGTGCTCTGTTTGTGTTGGTGTGGAGAGAGCAACCTCATACTTTTGCATGGTGATGTACATTTGCACACTAAAGAAATAATACACATGGCTGCAGACTCTCAACAAAAATCATGTTTATATACACATACAGAGAACAGCAGTGCCCAGGGCTGCACTACAACAACAAAGCAAGGTAAAGGAATCATATCCTGGTAGTGTAATACTACATTCTGGGAGTCTGCCAATGTAAGTGTCAGGCATAGAAGATTGACCTCTGCTGGGAGAAAATCTATTGGCGACATTTAATGTACCAATACTCTCACCTCCAACCAACCAACCATGTACCAATGTACCAACAACATCACATCCAGGTTTTGCTGTACAACACATGATAAAGTGCAACGAAGACAGGTCAACACGACACTGAGGACGCGCACATTCATTCGCCTCATTATTTTAAACTTTGTTGCTATGTCATACAATTAAGTACTAAGTAATAATTGCCAGAACCAGACATGGGACAAACGTTTAGTCAAGAATGCTTACTGAAAACTGTACTTACTTGCCCACATCGGCTTGGTCCCTTAAAAACATCAGGGACCAACAATACGGCCACCGAACCTCCTTCGTGGCACCCGCTCCCGACCCACTGGGTGCACCGGCCTTCCAACTTTTATATTTCTTAAAGAAGGTGTCGCGCAGGCTCTTCCATCGTGCCTGCACGGTCGATCCTACGAATGAAACGAAAATAATGTCTACTGAAGTCAAAGTGTTCCTCAGAGAGGTTATCTATCTCAACAGAATTCCACCTTAAAAGTCCATTTGCTTACCGTCTGGGTCTCCCCCGACTTCGGAGAGAACTTCCTCCCACACAAGGACCTTTTTCCGGTGGTCTTTATAATGCGCATTGCTGCAGTCCCACAGAATTGGCCTGATTTCAACAGCAGTAATCAGTCTGTCGTTGTACTCTAGCCTTACAACCCCAGGCATCGAACTACCCGCCCGCGATTCCATTTATCAAAACCTTGGCAAACACTTGAACATAGCAGACGACATAGCAGACGACAAAACAGCGAGACGTAGGTGGCGCAAAATCGTTGCGGAAGTGCGCTTTGATTGGCCCCATCACATTCTGCAGCAGCCGACGCTTCCGGAATTCGCCGACGCTGGGCGAAAATATCTGGCATGGGCAGATCGGCGGCGGACGCTCACATTTTTGACGCCGCGTTTAGGGCGTCAGACGCTGAGCGAAGTTCGCTGCTTGTTCTCTGTACATTCGGTCCATGGAGGTTGCCCTTACCTCAGAAGTGTTGTGCCTTCCGGTGCCAAAACATGAAAGGAATAAGTGTTGGTGTACGATTTTTTCGCTTCCCCGTGGAAAAGCTTCACACAAAGAAGCGCGATCTGTGGATTGCCGCTATTGGGTGCACGAAGAAGGACGACACGGTCTGAGAACCGACAAAAAGCTCGCGGTGTGTGGAGAACACTTTCGGAAAGGCAGACATATGCCTAAAGGTGAACCATGTGCTGGCTTTAAAAGCTGTTCCAACATGCTTCAGGCGAACCATCGGCAGTACCGTCCTACCCTGACTACGTGCCAAATGTGTTTTTAGTAGGGCTCGGGATCTAACATGTTTTTCCGATTTTTCGTTTAAAACGTTTCCGTTTAAACGTTTTATACGCCGTTTAGATTAACGTATAGTCTGGAAAACGTTTCCTTATGAGACGTTTAAGCGAACGGAACGGAACGGTTTAAACGTTTAAGCGAAAGGAAAGTTAGGTAGCAAGCGAGCTGGTGGTGTTAACATGAAGCGGTTTAACGTTATGTCAAGTCGTTTAAACGTCTTGTTAATACGAAACGCAACGCCTTTCGAAACGGGTAGCTATTTAATCATGATTAAAAGCGTTGAAACGCCAGTGCCGGGGAGGTAAAAAGACGGACACAGACACATGCACTGATAGCTATTTAAGCAACTTATTATCTTTATTAATAGGAAACATGGACGCGCCAGGCATTACGAGGACAGAGACAGAAGTTGTCCCCGTTATGCAGGCGCGTCCATGGTTCCCATCAGTAATTACCAACTACGCCAGTTTCTCGCTGTCTTATAAGTAGCTTATTACTTCAGTTCATACTTGGCTTTTAAGTAACCCTATTTGTGTTCATTTTCGTCGTCGATTTCATTATGAACCGACGTGTTTCGCTATAGTTTTAACCATGTCGAGCTCGTAATGGCGGTGATGACGTTTGAATCTTTTGGGTAGTTTATATTAAAAATTCTGTATTTATCTTCTTTACGCGAGTGGTATTTTGGTGAAAAGACCAACGCGGAAGATTGTCACCTCGAGCGACTACTTTAGCCTGAAGCATGTAGCCTGCTCTTTCCAACTGGTTCCTGGTATTGAACTCTAAAACCAGAAAATTTGCCAATTACGCGTTAAGAACCAATCGCTGTCCCGAATGATATCATTCTTGCACCAGAGTGGGAAAAAAAGGATAAGCGCGGCTTTTGTGGCATGATGCGCTGACGCGAATTCCCACAAAGAGTCGTACACCTCCCGTTATGAACAAATTGGGATGGATAAAAGGACAACACCCAGAATTGTAGTTCTGCGGGACGATGTCGATGAGATAAAGCTCCGTTTTTTTAGTGTCAGCGATCCCAATGCCATGAGTGCACGCCGAGCGGAGTTCGGTGTACGCTGCGAACGGGGTCGTGCCAACGCTCGATTAACCACCAAGAAACGGAATAAAATGAGCCCTGCGCTGTGACTGTTCTTTATTAAACATAAGACGGTCACGAATGAGCGGGACAAAGTAACATGCCACTTTAATGATACCCTGCACTGTCTTTCAAGGAAAGTAAGCTGTAGTGTTTAGAGGAGGAAAGAAAACGATTAAAAACGATTTTGTAATAGAAGGCGATTAAACGTCTCCTAGGAAAACGTTTATATACGTATACGTGCCGCTGTACGTTTATGCAAACGAAAACGTTTAAACGTATCCTGAGAAAACGTTTAAATACGTATATGTGCAGTTGAACGTATATCTAAGAGAACACGTTTAAGCGTGTTTTAAGAAAACGTTTCATCTGTGAAACATGTTACGAAACGCGTTTCTTAAGAAAACGTTTAACGTTTAACATAGAGCTCTACTCTAAATGTTTCCGTATGTTCCACGCCAGACTCTTATGTCACCCATATTTCAGCATCTTGAGGTGGAGCAGCAAGTGATAGACAGATGTTAGTGGAGAGTGAAATATTGGAGCAGCTCGGTCCGGGTGACGTAGTCATGGTCGATAAATGGTTTAAAATAGATGATATTTTTCCAGCAGGTGTTGCAGTCCACATTCCTCCTTTTAAGGGCGGTAACATGTTCCAGATGCCGAAAAAGAATGTCGCAGATACTAGAAAAATAGCAAGTGCGAGGGTGAACATTGAGCGGGTAATTCGCCGTATTAAAGCGTTTTATATATTGGACAATGGATACAAAGTAAATATGGCTGATGGCAAATGACTTCGTCGTAGGAACATGTGGTTACCACATCAACTTTAGGCACCCGCTATGATTATACGGTGGGGGGGGGGGGGGATATGTTTATTAAGAAAAAGAAACGAAAGGTCAGCCAGACGAAGGTCGGCTTGCTATTCCAAACAAAAAAAGGCAAGGGAAGGGGAAGGAAAGAAAAGGGGACGAAAAGAAAAATAAGAAAAGAAAAAGGAAGAAAAGGAGAAGAAGAAAGCAAAGGAAAAGGAAAGGAGAAGAAATGAAAAGAAAAGGAAAAGAAGAAAGAAAAAGAAGTTGTGCATTAGTTGATGTATTTTAGTTTACCGTTTTTATAAGCGCCCTGAGTTCGGATTTTACGTTTTTTATAAGCCAGGGATGTAGAAACAGTAAAATCTGACAATTATGTGTGAAAAAAAAAGGCGCACTTCTCACATTTTATCTGAACATAAGATGCAAAACATAGCATGCTCTATATCCGATATCCATGGCGGAATTTGCACTTTACCAAGTTAGTTTTTGGGTTTTACTAGGGTTTATCTTAAAACACTTGAACCAATTTGTAAGTATTCTGCACAAATTTACGAGTAACCTTTCAGGTTAAATGTATTCTTCCTTTTCATAATCAACTGCACGTAGCCTACTGTGTCTTAGACGTCAGTGACATATGCTCTGTATTGTCACGAATGAAAACAGACAAGTGAGACGGCGAATAATCGGCGAACGCTTTATTCACCTGCTTAGCTGGCTAACACAAGAGCGATAGCTCTCAAACAGAACTAAGGTAAAGAATGCTCCGGCTGGGAGCTCACAAGCTCTTATACACAGCGACGAACATTGTAGAAAACACGCGTTGGTGAAGAAAAGGAAATAGAGAAAAGGAAATAGAGAAGCTAGAGATTGATGCGAGCGAAGGAACAGATGCTTCTGGAAGCATCGCTCGCTAATCAGCGCGGCGTGTCGTGGATTTCAGCCCGTCGTTCGACGCCTCGTTGCCCGTTGTTGCTGTTCCATGTGGTCGCTTCAAAGATGATACGTGGCAGAATAGTATTTTATCTTGGGCAACCCTGTAAATTTTATGCACTTACATTATGATTTTCATCTGTAATAATCTTGATCTTGTGATTATTCTTGGTGCTTTTACTACAGAACCTGACATTTTCTATGGTTTTGCACCACTGGTGTGTAATGTTTATTATACCATAGGCCACACCTTCATTGCACTGTATTTGACTCAATTTGATTTGTTTGCGGGCCACAGTGGGGCTGCGAAATTTCTCACTTACTTTCTTAAAGAAAGAGTGCCTGCAAAACTAACGATATCAGCGACACGCAAATGAACGTTTACTACGCATTTAAGCATTTCATATTATATGCAATATTCTTGTGACCAGCAGCATGGCCAAACGATTTGAGGCGTCCCGCTCATTGGTGGTAGCCAAGGTCTTGCTGAAGACTGGGAGATGGGGGTTTCGAATCCTACCACCGGCTGTGCTGTCTAAGGTTTTCCCTTGGTTTTCCAAAGACATTCCAGACGAATGTCAGCACAGTTCCCCCATGAAGTTGGTCAAGAACGCATACTAACCCCCCTATCCCCCACTCCTTCATGCTGTCCTCTTTCCATCTGTACACTGCTCATAGCTGCAGTTGCTTCAGAACGGAAACATACTAGCTACTACATACTAAAACATACAAACATAAGTTGCTAACACGGAGCATACAGACAAAATATTATTCTGAAAATACACTGTACATAGTGATGAAATGCATAATTTATGTATTTAGTGCATCATAATTCGACATGCACTTTCTTCACTATAACCTTGAGAGATGCCCCACTTTGTAGTTGACATGTGTAATAAACATCTCAATACCGTAAAGAGGGTATGTGGCATGGGCTACAGTCGTAGCGTGGACTACCACTGCGAACTCTTCGAGTGAGAATCTCTTGCACTACAGCAGTCTTATGGAAGTACAGAAGTCCTGGAAGCACATACTCGTTCCAAAATGTAGCATTGAAATAAATCATTTCAATAGCTACACTGCGCGAAGGATCACCATTTTTTGTGAAGGCCACAAAGTCGCACCACGCTGCACCTCTTACAGCAAGCAGACCCTGTACTTGGTAGTAGTACTCATGCGTTTTTTTGCAAAGTCACTTCAGCACCTTCAGTTGTGCAGCAAAATGCCTTGTCTGTGCAAGCTTCCTTTGCGGTCATTCCCTACTTTGATGCAGGACACTTTAACCCAAACATCCCTGTTTCATCCTAATCTACCACAATTCTATCAGGTGACTCTGCGATGAAGGGGTACGTTGTATGGACGTGCAGGCCAGTGCTCACAACTTTGATGCCTCTCTCGTACAGGGCCATCAGTTCAACATGCTCCGACAGAGCAATACGCTCCATGACCTGGCCGTAGCTTCTTGGATCATTCTCCTTCATGTGTTTTGCTTCCACACCGTACAAGGTGCTTCGCACATGGCCATCAGGTTTTCGGCAATGGACTATTGCCTTGAACCTGGACGCTATGAGGCGCCCATCTCTTGCCTTAAACCACTCCTTGTTCTCTGCCTGGTCAAGTGCACGCAGTCTTATCTCCTCTCTGGCCTCAGGACTAAGGGGCTTTAATGAAGACATGTACACTCTTAATCTTTTGACGACATTTCAGCGTTAGAAAAATAGCACTTTTCTAGCGACAGCCTTCGCCGTCACAGCTTTACGCCTTCCTACATGACGCCACTGAGCCGTCAAAAAGTGACCGTTTTCAAAACGCCATTCTGGCATGACGCGTTTTCGTGTGGCGGCACTACAACGTTAAAAGCACCCGTGATTTCGACGGCTATACGCCGTCATGATGTGGCTGGCGTATGCCGGAACCGGCATCGCCGATTTACGCGCCATCATCGCGACCAGTGGTGGGACCAGTGCTCCGGTGTCTTCCAAGTTACCTGCCAAAGATATTGGTCACTCGGCTAGAAGAGATCAAGCTGAAGAGGCAAGGTGTAGAATGGGGCAAAATGAAACGTAACAATGCAAAGTTATTATGTGCATTATATTTATTAGACGCCGTTTTTACATTGCCAGAATACATGATGCGTCAACGAAGTTATAAGGGTTAACGGTTCCACGAACAGTGGAACCAAGTTACATGGGTCATTTCGAACACCTGGAGCTACAGACACAAACCATTTCGGATGCTAAAGGAACACAAGGAAGGAATATTACGTTGACTAACAAAATGACATTTCATCACTTCGTAAAATTTGTGAAACTCACCAGAAACACTGTGCCGATAGCTGCATGCATCGGGTTCAGCGCTCCTGTGGTTGGATTTGTACTTTACATTTTTAACGGGAAACAATAAACACACGATGAAATAATTACCCCAAGGCAAGGTAACTGTACCTGTAGTAACTTCAACGCTGATGTCAGCTTCATCCCTCAAGTCAGCTGTAAGTACTTCAGTAATGCACGGCGTGCCCTACAAATGCAACATGTCGCACTTAGAACGTTTTCAGAAGTCGAAATACATAGCAGAAGGTCTAGCACATGCTGTTACAGCTGCAGTGCTCGAGACAATTTTCTCGAGGTGTGCTCTTCGTGAACCAAACCGCTTACCAAAGAGCATGTGCGCCGTCTGTGGATGGCCACTGTAAATACACCAGCCAGGGCTGGGTGACGCCTGCAAGACAACAAATCCCGCTGGGTGAATTCCGAATAGTTGCAGTTCCCTTCCCTGCATCTCCTCGAGCGAAACCCTTAAGGTCTCTGTTGGTGTACTCCATATCCTTTGGTGGTAGCCCGTCACCGCATTGAAGTTGATTATGTACCTACGACACGTAGAAACCCATTTCAGACCTTTCCTTTCAATAAATATATACCCCCCCCCATTTCATTGACAAGCTTCCCTTTTTCTTCACAATATTCACCAACCTACAGAAACTGAAATTGCACTCACCTTCCTGACACGTCGAGACTGCGAGCGTTTTGAACCACCAAAAGTTATGCCAGGCCTCCATAGCTCCCCGCATTTGCGGCAGTAGAAAAATAATTCCACGTTATAGTCACGTGGTATTACTTCGTCAGGCATCATGACGGATGCTCATTGGCCGAAGGAGACTGCGCGCTCCGGGATTGGTTGACAAAATTTCGAAATAGCTGACAGTCTTTCGCGGGCAGTCGGTCAGGCGGGCTCCCGCAAGCGGGGTCGCAGCGTCTCCGCGTATCGCCGATGTCGGTTGATCACAACGATCAAAGAGCAAGTGTATTCGCGGGTTTGTTCGTGAGTTATAGGCTCCGTGCGCTAACCAGAGGGCGCGGCGAAAATTTTACACGCGCGCCACTTGTGCAGAAAATCGGTATGACTGAACTGAGCGCTGGCTGCTGTCGTGTGTTGCGCAGTGGCGAACGCAGCAGCTAGCATCAAACTCAGATGCGACTTGCGACCTCCTAGAGAAGCAAGGTTTTTCTTTTTTTTATGCACAGCGGTACAACTTTTGAGCAAGGAAGGCTTTATGAGCCCGGACACGTTTCTGAAGTGGGAGATGTCTTCGAACACCCGGTAGGGGAGAGTGCGGTAATAGCAACATGCCTTTTCTGATGACCAGAGGGGGTACCACCCAAGGACGAGGCATGCTCTCTGAGCCTTATATTGATACACCGATCCGTCTGGCCTATATAAAATAGACCACACGAAGGGGCTTGGTTTTCTTCCTTGATAGCAGCGCATGGAATCCACTTATCTCTGTATGTGGTGACCCTGATTGAGGCTGTTGCTTCTGTAGGTGGCGTTGCGGTGTGTGTGATATGTGTTTTTTGGTCACATTAAACTTGTGTTGTGAGTTGCGCTGGTGTTGTCTTCCTCTAGTCTGTGTTTTTGCGCGCATGCTACCATGTCGTACTGGCTATAAACAGCATTGTTGATTTAGTATTAAACTTTTGCTAGTTGGTTGTTTCCCTCACTCGCAAAATAGCCATTACTTCACGTGCAATTAAATCGACGCTCGCATTCGGACATCCCGTCCGTCCCGACGGAACATAGCTGCAGAAAAAATCAGTTTTAATAAACCATATAAATGTTGATAAACACACCCTGAATTGGCTTGAAAGTAAATGCCGAAAACCACAAAGTCCCTCCACAAAAGAAGGCCCTCAGTGCCGTTTCGCACCTCCTCGCCGCTTGGGTGTCTTGGGGCGCTGTCTTCGCCTCCTCGAAACACTAGCGCACGGAGCCTATAGTGAATCTGGCCATGTACCGTTCCCCGATAAAGTATCAACCTACGCCATTCAAGCCGGAACTGAAATGCTGTGGTGAGCTGACGCCTGAGGAACACTTTCGAGCGCTGTCGCATTTTCAAATACAATGACTAAGAAGACAGGATTCCTAACGATACAAGTATGTCCCGTGACTATGTGACACTCGGAGCACCGCCAGCATCAGAAGAAGATGCTCATTTGTGAAAATGCAGACACTCGTGGCTCTCCCTCGCTTCCAGAAAGAGACTGTGTATGTGTTTTGCAAGTTCGAACTTGGTTCGCTTGCAGTCTATTCAACGAACGAAACGTCCTGTACGCACGGTGAATATATGAGTCAAACATTTGAGTCTATACGTTGCATCAATAAATGTATATTTAGCCTGTCAAAAATGCCTTAGTTATTTTGGAAAAACGGCCGCCAAGCATGAAAACCAGTAGAAGTCAATGGTAGGCAGGACCGGCCGAAAGGCGAGCCAAACGGAGAGGCTGCTGATTGGCTGGCTGACGCTAGGCATCACGACGCATTTTTATTGGTCGTATGCCCAGTGTTGCCTGAGTTATCTCAAAGAATGGGCTCTATGGGGGCTGTGGGCGCCTGGTTACGCTTCCAGAACGAACGACAAGCACGCGCTGGGCGCATGCCAACAAGCCAGAGCACGCCCTCTCCCCAGCAAGTTTCGGCGTTAGTTTCAAAGGCGTCACACGCCGATGTCGCTGAGCACCTCATTGCCTTTGGTGATATGACGCTGAACCTCTGCTCGACGATGCTGATTCCGACGCTGATATGAAAAATGACGGAGAAAAATAGCGGCACGCGGCTTCTACGCGTCTCCACATTAAGAGTGTAGTCACTGCACTGCTTGAGAAAGTCCGAGTCTCATAAGCCTTTGCAAGTACTAACAGGTTCAGCAGCTGTTTATGATCCTCCTCCTACGTACGCTAGCCATACTAAGTCTGGGTCTGCCTCCTGCAGTGCTGTCCGCAAATTCCTGACTTCCTCAGTTGGTGGGCCATTGTACACTGGCGTAGTCTTTCGTTTTCTGGGCGATGAAGGGACATTTCTTCCGTTCTCCCAATTTTGCTTGGCGCCGTGATCCTTGCAATCTTGGATAGTAACTAAGTAATAAGTCACTTGTTACTGCAACTACCGTATTTTCCGGTATATAACGCGCACTCGTGTATAACACGCACCCCTAAAAACAGGCCGAATTTGAAAAAAAAGTTCCATGTATTACGCGCACCGCAATGTTACTACAAACTTCTGTTCTGCCACCAGTATACACAATAAACAGAGGCGATGTATCATATATGCATATGCTTTATTTGAAACACATTTAGTCAGAGCTGTTAAAGTCCGATGCAAAGGAGTCGGTGTCATGGTATACTGCAGTCTCTTGTCCGCTTTCGGTTTCGCGTCCCTTCTCAATCATGCGAGCCTTCTGAAATGCCTTTGAGAACGCCTTTGGGAACGGCAGCCTTTGAGAACGTGTTGTGTGTGTCCCTTTGTGCTCCTTGCCTCAGGTTTTTTATCGTTTTACAATGTATCAGCTCGCCTGCACCCTAGCACTGTTACCGTTCCGAAATGAATTCAGCATTACTGATAGCTCAACAGTATCTTTAAGCAGTACCATGTTCAGTGCCTTTGCGCCGGTTTTGTGAACTTACCCTAAGAGGTTTGGGAGAAAGCCACAGCACACCCTGGAACAGACTAGAATTTGTACGACACCGACCTGAAAAGGAGCTCTGCAGGAAAATATTTCCACGCATAACGCGCATCGTTAGATAACGCCCAAGACCTCTTCAGAGCAGTTTTTTACTGTATAACGCGAGCGTTATGCACCGGAAAATACGGTAGTTAGTTTTTGCAGTAACTACTGCTCTTGGCTGATGTAGCTGTAAACTATGACTGTAACTAAGATACGGCAATATTTAACACGCGACAGTTATCTAGCATCATTTTATCGACGACTCCAATGCCCTGCCTTAACAGGGCATTGGACCTTGCTTGGACAGTACAAGCGCTAAAACCAATTTTGATATTACATTTATGTTGCTTTTTAAAATATAACTGTGAAGTAAATAAGTTGATTTAATGTTGTAACTGTAGCAGACACACTACACTCTAAAATCGGTACCTTATAACGTACCTTATATCGAGCTCTACCTGGTAAATATCAGGTACATTGGTACTCAGGTAGATTGGGATGATCCAATATCACGTTGAAGGGAGGGTCGGTACGCACAACGGATATGTCGAAACGCGAACTCATCCGATAGGCATACCGACCCTCCCTTCAAGGGGATAGTGGATCATCCCACCCAGCTTCCAGCTGCCTATCAGCACCCAATGACACGCGCCCCGCTGGTTAGGACAAGTCTGCGCGCCACTGTACCTCGCGTCAGTCAATAAACGAACACTACTACCCCATGACATGGCTACCTCCACTGGATTCTTTCGAATCCAGCTCTCCGGGTAAGGAATAAAATTATAATTCAATACTGCAGCGAAATCCGAACGCCTTGATACATTGGTTTGCTGGAAAGTCAGGCACCAAGAGTAGCCAGTCGGCAAAATACCCATTGAGGAGAATGATGTCTTCTGTTTCCTTTTAATCTTTTTCCAGGACGCGAGAGGCGATAGTCTGCTCTTTCTCCCTCTCACATTGGGGGTGAAGGTAAGACGCTTCTTCTAAGAAGCGCAATGAAAAAATAAAGAAAAAATGGCGTTCCTTCATTATTTTTTTGCGGGCGATCTATCGAACTGATTTTTCTTCTGAAATCGGCTACGATATCAGGTGACCGAAAAGAACAGATGTTCTCACTGGGACAACTTTGTAGCTTTTATAATTAAAAAGTTAATTAATGAAAGTTAATTAAGACATTGACTTTGGACTTTGCTAATGCCCTCCTAGGGAGTGCCCTTCAGCATATGCTATATTGCAATTGAGTTCATCTTGGAAAAAGCGTTGTTCGCAGTTAGCTGGGACACCCTGTATATGTTGTGGGCGACAACGAATTCCCGAAGCCGTACAGAAAGCCACGTCTTTCGCAGCTGCTGAAATCGCCGAAGGTCAAATAAAGAGCGGTTCAGTATTTAGATAGCCTTTTGTCTTTGTCCCGCATGTGCTTGCAACACGTTGGCCACCTTCGCGTACGTTACAGATGCACACTTCGGCGAGTGTGTATTACCACTACCGATACCAAAGCGTAAACGCACAATACATGATGCTCGTCGTGCATTTTGCTGTGCGTGCGATACGTCACGTACGGATTTTGTGACCACAAACATGTTCCTCTCCGTTGTGTGTGGACTGTATACTTCTTGGACATCTGTAATCCCTTAGACGGGCGTACCTGTTAGACGGGCGTACCTCTTAGACGGGCGTACCTCTTAGACGGCTGTACCTCATAGACTGCTGTACCTCAGACTGGTGTACCTCATAGACTGTTGTACCCTTTAGACGACGATACCTCTAAAATGGCTGTACCTGTTAGACGGCAGTACCTCTTTCACGGCTGTAGCCTTTATACGGGGGTACCTGTTGGACGGCAGTTCCTTAAAAATGCTGTACCTTTTAGGCGCTTTCGTACCGCATAAAATAAAGGGTAAATTTTTGCAAAAATGTACCTTATAAAGAGGGTGTTTAAGAGGTGCAGATTTTAGAGTGTAGAAAAGAGTTACTGTAACTCAGTTACTATTTTTGCAGGGTAACTGTAACTTACTCTTTAGTAAACTACAGAAATTCATCTGCGAAGCTCAATGTCAAGTAGAGCTATTCCTTGGCGTACCTGAAGCGTCCAAGCTTTCAGAAAAGCGCAGAGTTTCTATAGTTTTTTTTATATCACATCTCCTTCACCATCACATTTATTGTTGCTGTTACAGTCCGTAAGTGATGAGTACCGTATGAACAACATCTTAGAAGTGTTGGAAGTCTTTAGTGACTGTGCTTCAATACTCATATTCACACATTAGAAACCAACCGCAGGTAGGTCCCAGTTTGTGGTCCTTAGAGCTGAGAACGTCCCGTGAATCCCACGTATGTTGGACCCATAAGCCGCAGACAGTGCAGGGCTGCTACATTTGGGGGCAGCGCTTTCGAAGGCAGTTGAAAGGGGCATTATACTTTCGTGCCCTCAGGCGGCCCTCGCCAGACCACGCGTACATACCATGCAAGAGGTGTCCTTCCGACAAGTAGGTGCACTGTTGGGAGTTGGATATCCCGAGGATTTAGCTGCAAAAGTCACCGAGTCACTGCTGAAAAGTATACGTGCAGGTGAGAAAGCACGTTGGCGAGAGTAGAGGGCCGACCGCCTTACATGCACTGGACTTCTCAAAATACCAGTCTTCTTGGTATTCTCAAGGCCGAAAAAACTGCAAAATATGAAACGGGAAGATCTCTCAAAAGCATGTGCGGTGGACCACAGCGAGAAGTTTCTGGATTGTAGAAAGAAAGCATTCCGTTGTCGCAAGGTTTGCGGGCAAAACGATGCGGTGCATGAACAACAGGCATAGGGGACATCGGGCCCCTCCCAACGGAACTCCTTATGTACACTCAAGAATCCACTATTGCAGATGCGGACGCGGACCTATGTTGCATTCCACTACAATACCGGGTGTGTGTGTGTGTTTTATCATGACAGATTTTTTTTATAAAAATGCTATTGAACAATGTGCATTTCATTTTCCCATGTGTGTTTTGGGACCAGAGGGACATGTTGCGCGCAATGTGACGCAGCCGTCAAGTGCATAAATAATTACATAAGTTAATTATTTTTCATTACGTTTTTTAGTGGGGAAAAGTGAGATAGCAGAATGACAGACGGTCTTCCTGCAAATACTTCATATCGGAAAGATAAATCTCCCACGAGCCCGTAATCCGAGTTATTATTTCCAAACTTTGGTCTGAGTAACACCGAAACTAGGATGGGCGTGCGCGAAAGGGGCGAAGGAACTGCAACCTCCCCTGGTTACCTCAGAGGGTCAGATAACGTGACGAATTTCCATCATGATTTTGAAGGAAGGCGATGACGGATCACAGCTGATAGGAGCCCTCACCCAACTGCCTCAACACTCTCATAAATACATTGCACTACTAGATAAAAGACACGTAGTCAGCGTGGGTATTTTGTCAACTTATCCACCCACCACACCATCATCCCATTTATGTGTGCGTGTTGTCAACCTAATGTTGTCAACCTAATTCAACTTGTGCGAATTACTGCTGTACAAGCGCAAGTGCCACTATCCGAGCTCGGCAAAATAACTCACGATAACTCACAATAACCGCCCGATAACTCACGATACGCACAATCACAGTCGCCGGTTGTATCTATTGCGCACGACCATCTCTATAATTATAGAGATGGTGGTGCTATGGGCATGTTTCTCTGGGTCAAGTGGCGCGAGTGAGCAGCAACGTCAGCACCCCAAATTAAGCAACACGCGGTGGTTTAGCAGACGACGCGGCACTTTCAAATACACGGTCTCGAGTTGTTCGCTCTTTCCAAGATGCACCGCTTTTTCTGTAGATTTCCTACAAGTTTTGTAGCTTTCCTTGGCAACATACCGCTTGAAACACCATGGAAAACCCACTGATGAAACTACCAAGTGTTGGGCCCGAAATGGCGCTTTGCAACAGCCACATTGCGTGAGCCCGCCGATTTTCACACACCGTGGCAGCACCTATATGAGATAATCTGCCATCATGTTGAGATGGCAACGCTATTATTGCGATCGCACTCACGCTGCACCCAGATATTGTGAGCTCGGCTTAGTGCACACATGCTGTGGCGCCCCACAGCGGTACTAAGTGGAACAACTGTGAACGGCTCCGAACGAAATCGTTTGCTTCAACGCCATTATCATGTGACTCCGTACTCATCTTGTCGTTGCGAGGTCGTTGTCTTTCGCTACGGCGTTTTGACGTTGATGTTCAAACAGCGCATTCGCACTTGCTTCCTGGAGCGTTTTGCGTAACAACATATTTATTTCCATTTTTGCCTGTCAGAGGCAAGAGAGCATGCAGTAAAGGAGACCAAGAGCGTGACTATGTTGTAACCACGCCTGACACTTAATCACTATTTTACAAATACTTTATTTCAGTTTTAGAGCTGGAGTTTTTGAATTTTAAGCAGACACTCGTGCGTAATGCGTATTGATTTGGCCAGATTGCTCAATGTCAACCGTGTATTTAATTTTACTGATTAGGTGTTGCAGTAATTTATTTCAGCGGCAACACATACAACGATTATGTATAAGTAGGGAGTGACTTTTTCAGGTTAAACCCGATTCCGCCCGGTTATTCTCCCCCGAACTGATCTCCCACCAATTCAGGTTAAATCCGATTTCTCCCCGAATTCTATTCGCTATGAAATCCTCAAATGACATTTCCACTGAAGACGAACTACGGTCGCCACGTGTTACACATGTAAGAATGGCTCACTTACGTTCCCAGCAATACACTCATATGTGTCAACACTGTCTATGCCTTCGAGGATTACCGCTGGAAGGTCACGATCCCGCAAAGAAAAAACAACAACAACAAAAACAAAAAAGAGAGATTAGGAAAGGACTTCATAGTGCAAGAGGAGAAACAAAAACACCCGATAACACCCGAAGGTACAATCATCGCCCAATTTCTCCCCGAATTACAGACTTAAAAATAGCGACCGATTTTTACCCCACGAATCTAAGAAAGGTACTTAGCCGAAAAAGTCACTCCCTATGTATAAGGAACCTCAATTAGCGAACTGTGACATACATAATAATCTCTGTAGAGCGAGCCACAAATGACAAAAACCCTCTGGACAATATATGACATGGAAAGATTCATGATCGTAGTTAGCTACATCACGTCTAGCAGAGAGATGCTTAGAGAGAGAGATGGGGGGGGGGGGTTAGGCTACTGATTGGATTTGTGGCTGTCGACGTTCAGTTTTTCACACGTTTGGCATGCAAAATCGGCTCTGATCGGTAGTTACTTCGGCGACATTTTAAATTAGAAGGCGGAAGGCGTATTAAAAATCGGCGGAAATCATAGCAGGAATGCCCTATGTACGCAACAAACGCACTGCTCCAGGGTCCAGCCAGGCCGCCTGGGCTGGTCCGTAGTATCCCCCTATACAGTTTGACACTGTGACAGGCGGGATAGACTACTTGATTACTTATTTGACTGGGAATGATTTCATTTCATCTGTCCATTGTAGTTCGACATGAACCCAAAGGAAATAAGATTGATTTATTCTATGCGCTCATTCCGGATATAAAGGTGTATAAATCATTTTAATGGACCGCGTGAAGAATTAATGGTTTACGTTTATCGGTGCTTTTCACTAAACATTGAGAACCAGAAGCCCTAGCTATACCTAGCCCGCAAATGGATTTCTAATTGCTCAACATTGCTTTCCTCTCCAGCCAGAAGGGGATCACTATTTCATTTCACGCATCACCACCATCAATGGGGTAGAGTATAGACCCTGGCGATGAAACTCCCCGTTCATAATCTCGCAATAAAGTTATTGTTCTTGTTGTGTCTTTCGAGTACAGGCTATTGAGTATTGCATTATTGGTATTAAATTAGTATGCACAAAATTTTATTTTTCTTGTCGCTCTCACACTGCATATTTGGTCGGCTATTGCCATCATGCATTAGGGCTTTTCCGGAAACATGCGAAACGGAAGAATTATTAGAGAGTTGTAGTACGTACGTACATCGTACGCTATCGCCTTACGCTTTAACACGAACAAAGCTTCGCGCAGTGTGCAGAACCACCAATGCTATCCCTTACGTACGTAAAGCGATAGAGTACGATGTACTAAAACTCTCTATTATGTTCCCAATTTGTTTATAATGATTCGGAACCCTAATGCGCGGTTTTGTCAGCGTGGATTAACATTTGAACCGAGATCACTGGTCCCTTAACGCTTAACTCTGGTTAATGAAAGGGAGTTATTATAAGTGAACCATTCAATCACGTCACCGACTATTGTTTGTAAAAAAAAAAAAAGAATTGAGCGTTAACTTCAAGTTTTACAAACCCCTGATCTCGGTTCAAAGTTAACCAGCGTTGGTGAAACCGGCCTATGTGATTCATCCTTCATCAAAGATATGCATAAACAAGAGATATGAGGTTGAGAGCATAATCAAACATCTAAAAAATACTAAATCGGCTGGAGACGATAGTATATCGGCTGCCGTGTTGAAGCGGTACTATAATCTGTTACCTATACCGGTAGCAACGCTTATCAATCACGTGTTCACGGACGGCACTTTTCCTAGCAAACCGAAGATTGCAAATGTAATTCTGGTCTTTAAGAAAGGAGATAAGCTATCACTTGAAAATTTTCGCCCCATATCTTTGCTTTCAGTTTTTAGCAAGATCGTGCAGAAGGCTGCTTTTGTTCGGTTTGAACAACGTTCGGTTTTCAATACAAAAATTACTATCGTCGACGCAGTACTGATTCACGAAAATGAAATCTACTGAGATGGCGTTGGTGGACATAGTTCAATACTTAAAACAATATATGAATAACAAACTATTATTATTGGGTATCTTCAATGACTTGAGCAAGGCTTTTGAACATATTTGGCAACACGACATTCCAACTAGGTCCTCTTTGGGAAGTGTAGACCCAACGCTGTCATACCGGCTGCCCGCGAACCTTCCTCGTCCTCTGAAGTCGCTCATCCACAGGCTACGTCTGAATGTGGCCTTCACTCCGTCCTATCGATACCAGCTAGGCTGTGAGGCTAGCCCTATGTGCAACGAGTGTGGTGTACTTGCCAACGTTGAGCACATACTCCTCCGCTGCCGGATCTATATCAACGAGAGTGTAGATTGCAGTCACAGCTTGCCACCCTTGGCTGCCGCCCCTTCAACTTGTCGACCATCCTCGGCCCTTGGGACACCGCGGTCGACTCCAGGGCGGCCTTACGTCATGTGGTTGACTCCTTTGTGGCGACAGGCCTAAAGGACGCATTATGACCCCAGCAGCGCCCTCGGACATTCCCACCATCACGATCACGTTCAGCATCGCCATCGCCACTTCGATCATCCCGTCATCTCTCATCGTCATTACTCATCATTGTCACCACTCATATTATACCCCATGGGGTAGCGTTCCACGCCTACAGTGGAAAACCTCCCCACTTCATCATCACAATATATGTGTTGTTGTTGTTTGAGCATATTGCTCGAAAGTCCTTGTTAGGAAAACTATATTATGTAATCCGTGGTCCTGGCTTAGAATTTCTAGAAACGCTACTTGACCGATAGAAAACGGTACGCAGCAATCCGAATCTCTCTGTCAAGAAATATGTGTCTATCTGTGTCCAACGGCAGTTGAGTGTCGACTTAATACATGACATCCAAGACCGAGTGGTAGTATACACAGATGGCTCCACTACAACGACCGGATCGATAAGTGCCTTCGTTACCTTCGATAACTGCCTTCGACATACCCGCCTGTGGCGTTGAAAGTGGAGTGTGTTTGTCCCATGCGACATCGTCGACAGCAGCTGAACTGTACGTTCTGCTCATGGCTACGGAATATATAGCGTCGGCTCACTCACGGACCAAGTGGATGATTATATCGGATTCCAGGCTGTTCTGCAGTCCCTTGTGTCTGCAGGAACTACCAGCGCTGTCAACCCTGTAGTTGATGTCATAAAACTACACGCAGAGGCGGTGGCTGCTGTACATGAAATGTTCTTTCAATGGATCCCAGGACATTGCGGCACACCTGGGCATGATACGGCTGGTGGTACGACACATCAGAAGCGTGTGTCACGACTTATGTATTACAGCAAGACCAACGCTAGGGGTCATGTTAACTACTTTGTGTCGCCAACTGGCTGAAGCACAATGGCTCTCTGGCGTGGTTCGCGCCTCGCTGCTACACCGCGTTGACCAGGAGCTTGCCTCTACTTTCCCAACATCGTTCCCTAGGCCGTTTGCGTCACTTTACCACCGGCTCCGCCCCAATGTGTCCTACAGCCGACGTCTTCTTCACAAGCTTGGAAAGGCAGATTCACCTAACTGTGGCATCTGTGGGACTGTTTAGGACACTGAAGATATCTTATTATCCTATTCACGGTATCATCAGCACAGCCTATCTCTACAAGCTTCTTTAGCTCGGCTGGATGGCAAATCCTTTGATGTTCGACGCCACCAGAACCATCAGTTCCACACCATGCAGGCATTTGTGTGCGCAGACCTCAAGTTGGTTGGCGTGACTGACAGTGTGTGTGAGTGACTGACTGAGTGTCTTTGTCACTCATTGTTTTCGTTCTAGTTAGCCATTTTTTTGTTTTCCTAAGGTGATCTGTAGTAGCCGGCTCTCGTGATGAGTGCCTATTTCCACATTTTGTTCCTTTTCTTGTCAATGAAACTCAACTGAAGTACGTTGCATTGTTGCAATAAACAATATGCGCTCTTCCTGTCGCTATATCACGTGTGGTGCACCGCAGGGCTCCACACTGGGTTCATTTTTATTCCTAGTATGTCAAAGATCTCCCCGTGTGTTTAGGCTCTGCTCTGGTGCTCTACGCTGATGACACGAATGTTTTCGTTGATGGTACTTGTATAAAGGAAATACTTCGAAAGGCAAACTGTGTACTTTAAAGGCTTTCGAAGTCGATTATGGGAAGTAAGCTAAAAATAAATTGTTATATAGTCTTTCATCCACGGTAGAGGACAATTGCTCATCATAATCCTGACCTTATTAGCTGTGATGCTAAGCTCAAACAAGATGGTGAAGTAGAGGTTTTGGGTATGTGTCTATATTAACGTTTGGCTTATCAACCTCATATCGTACATTTCAGAAACAAAGTCTCCCAGCGTTTATTTGCTTTATCAAGGTTAAAGCACCTCGTCCCCACAAGTGTGTTATTACATGTTTCTTTTGCACTAATCCACAGCCACATTTCCTATTGTCTGGAAGTGTTTGCGATCACATACAACACAAGTCACATCTGCAGCCTACATATCTTCTGCAATAAAAGACACTACGTATAATGATGGAAGGGAGTTGCCTCAGGACAGAAGCCGCCGATATTTCGAACAGAGACTGTTCTTCTTCTGGGCACCGTCCTCATCATTGATGGGTCTTTAACCTTCTGAGTTTGGCGACGTTTGCGTTCTCGGGTCTTGGTATCAAAAATATTTTCACGTTTGCCTTGTATAAGTGCCTTATTCTCATGTATAAACTCTCGCATACTAGGGCCCATTCTTCGCTGCTATCTGTGAATTTTTTCCACTTTAAGGAGTACTGATCTTTGTGTTAAATTACCACAGTCATGCGTCAATTACGGCCTTTATTCCTTTCTATATTTTGCATTAAATCAAAGAGTGATAATAAACGGTAGGAGCAACTTATTTATCTACACATGGCAACGAGACTTTCGTGCGCTAGACTGCACTTCTTCAGGTTACAAAAATATGAGCATTGTACAGGAACGTATATACAGTTGACGCGGGAGTTTTGGGATGAGAGGGTAAAAGGGTGATGGAAAGGATGCAAATACAGGTAAAAATGAAAAGAACATAAATACAAACCCAGGGTTATCAGAAGCGCAACATAATTTCTGATAACCCTGCGTTTGTATTTATGTTCTTTTCATTTTTACCTGTATTTGCATCCTTTCCATCACCCTGTTACCCTCTCATGCCAAAACTTCCCCGTCAACTGTATATATGTTCCTGTACCATGTTCATATTTTTGTAACCTGAAGAAGTGCAGTCTCGTGCACGAAAGTCTCGTTACCATGTATAAATAAATAAGTTGCTCCTTCCGTTTAATATCACTCTTTGATTTACTCACCACCGGCAAATTGACATTGCCTATTTTTCTACCTTCGTATCTTCTATATTTTGCAGCAAAGAATTGGAACACTCTGTCAATAGCAGTTAGGAGGCAGGTAGTCTGAGCATGTTTAGATGTGTGCTTTCAGGTGTGATGTGACTTTCTTTGCTTAATTGACAGGTTTTTGTTATCATGATGTTGGTACTGTGCTATCTATGTTCATTACGTTTTGTGTCAGACTGGACATCAAGCGCGCATATGATACCGTCTCGCACGTTTGCGTGCTCCACGCCTTGCGGTTTTTTGGAGTATCTTGTCGACTCCTCAGCTGCCTCCACGATTTCCTTTCGGACCGAACTGCGCTGTCCGCACATTCCACGGCCAAAGCCCTAAGCATCCTGAGTATAATCATAGCTAAAGACGTCACACCGCCGGACGCCACTTGGTCTCTGCCTGTGCCACCCACCTTCGTACGTCTCCCGGACCTCCAGAACCGAAGAGATCAGGTTCCCCCTGTCGGATCAAATGTCCGGATACCCTCCGACAGAGGGCGCGCTGGGCATCCGACGAAGGCGACGGGGGCGTGACCGGATGAGATAAAAGCGGGGGGTTCGTTATCTCGGGAGCCTCTTTTTTGGTTTGGATTGCCTGCTGCCGGGAGGCTTTGTTCCGAACGGAGAATAAACCTGGTATGTTTCCTTGAATCTGCTGTTGTGCTGCTTGTTCCTTCGCGCACGGAACGGACGGGCTGACGCCCCTAGGTTGTGGGAACTTAGGTTTCCACAACTGGCGCCCAACGTTTGGGGTTCGGGCTCGTCTGTTCCGTGGCGGGGAACACGCTGCACTGTTTGGTTCTACTACTTTTTGCGTAGTTGAGTAGTTTATAGTAGTTGTTGTAGTTTGCAGTTGTTGCTGTTAGTTTTTTTGGGCGTGTGTTCTTGCGTGTGTTTTTTTTGTTTGTTTTTGAGTTTTTTAGCTCCAACCCGGTGGACGAGCCCTCGGAGCTGATGGCTGACAAGGCGAAGGTGCCCGCGCCGCAGTCAGACGCTTTCGCAACGGCAGAACTCCTGTCACGCATGACGGAGTTGTGCTCGTTGGTGGTACAGGGTCGGACACACATAAGCGTATCGCGGGAGCGCATGACCTGCAAGTATGCCAGCGCCGCGCAACGGATGTTCCTGGGTTTGAGACCTCGCGCCTAGCGATCATTCGCCACCTCTCGGTTGGGTCCGTCATTGCTCTCGTGGCGCCGGCGGGCGGGGCCACCCACCTGCTGTTGCTATTCAATCTCTGCTGACGATGTTTTGATCAGTGCGTGGCGCGGCGTAATCTTTGTCTTATCGGAATCAAGAAGAAAAGTGAAACAGGCGCATGTCGTGGCATACTTGCATTTATTGTAATGTATAGTTATCTGTTCGTTTGCGAAGGATGCATCGTATGCCATCACATCCGTCTGTTTCACTTTCCTTCTTGATCCCGATAAGACGGTGATGTCGTAAAAGATTACACCGCGCCACGCACTCATCAAAACATCGTCAACAGAGATTGAATAGCAACAGCAGGTGGGTCTCCCCGCTCGCCGGCGCCACGAGAGCAATGACGGACCCAACCGAGAGGTGGCGAATGTTCGCTAGGCGCGAGGTCTCAAACCCAGGAGCATCCGTTGCGCGGCGCTGGCATACTTGCAGGTCATGCGCTCCCGCGATACGCTTATGTGTGTCCGACCCTGTACAACGCCTGGATGCCGGGTCGGTTTCGCCGAAGCAGGCACAAGCACCTCTACGACTCAACTTGCCGGTGCCTACCTTCTCAGGTTACCCCGATAAGAAGTCTGTTGCCGATTTCCTGGATGACCTCGCCGCCTATCAGACGGGTATGGGAATTTCGGATGAAGTGCTAATCCAACGCATCCTGCAGGTTGCTTTGGTCGGAGACGCCGCCCGCTGGCTTCGGTTGCAATCGGAGTTTACGTCCTTGCAGGACTTCCAGTAGTGGTTCAAAAACGAATTCCTTCCCCCGGATTACGAATACCGTGTCCTAGAGGAATTACATAAGCGTACTCAACATCCTGAGGAAAGCTTATCTGAATTCGTTCGGGCATTGCAGGATCTGTACAGCAGAGCGGATCCCACTGCAACGGAAGAGCAGCGCGTCGCACGGGCGATCCGTCAGTGCCACCTGCGCTTCCGGCCCTACTTAAGAGCCCACCGCTTTGAAACCCTTGAGGCGTTGGCCCAGGAGGCTCGTTCAATACAAGGCGACCTCCTGGCAGAGCTTGAATATCTGCCCCCTCCGCTCCTGGAGCTAGCGTTGGAACCGCGCTGCGCGTGGTCGGGAGGAGCCGCCTCGGTCGAACGCCTGCATGCAACAGGTTTGGGTGACAACCCCCGTAATTCATACAATGCGGAGTCATCCCACCGAGCCCTAGATACGTTCCTCTATGACCAGAGGACGATCCCCGCAGGAACGAGCCTTGACAGACCCGTCCCGCCCCGAAGTCGCGGTCAACTTGGCCTTTCAGCTAGCGAAACCCCACGGCAGCGGGAGCGGCATTATCCTGCGCCCCCGCAGCCACGAGCGCCGAATGGCTGTTGGAATTGCGGCAGCCCTGACCATTTTCGTCGGGAATGCCCGCGACAAAGACCAAACATCCGTAATGTGCCATCGGGAAACGGTCGCAGCCGGCGTCCATGAATGCTCGCTCATCGACGTCGGCAAGTTGCGAAGAAAGCGAGCCGACGGTTACTATCCGTGGCCTTGATCAGTCAAAAACTAGCTTTGCAAGCGGTCAGATAACGCAAAGAGATGCTTTGGCTCCTCTTGCTTTTTCTGTCCGAGATTACATCGAGGATAAGGAACCAAACATCGGCGTTCGAATTTTGGGTAAAGATTACATCGCCCTTATCGACACGGGAGCTACGCTTTCCCTTATCGGGGACTGTTTTTACGAACATTGCGTATCACGGCATGTGGAATTGCAATCCACGGATGTCACTCTTCGTCTTGCTTCCAATGACGCCGTTCCAGCACAGGCAGCAGTTATGCTCTGGGTACGTTTGGATGGGAGACGACGAAAGCAGCGCTTCTTCCACCTTCCTGGCCTGGCAGTTCCTGTTATTCTGGGCAGAGACTTCATCATCCGGCAGAAGTTGGTGCTGGACCTGCCCAATGGAGGATACGTGTACCACGGCTCGTCGGGATTCTTCCGCTTCGCCGCAGCACGGGAACACTGCACAGCACAGCAAGCTGTGGCAGCGTCCGTTGAAACGTCTGGGCTGCCGACTGTCTTGGGGTCATTCCATGGTCCCGAGGAGCAACGCCGTCAGCTTGAACAAGTACTGCGGCAGTTTGACGGAATCTTTACCGAAAAACCGGGTAAGTCGTCTGTGTTACAGCATAGCATAGACACCGGTAACGCTAGGCCCTGGCGTTGTAATCCGAGACCATTGAGTGTGCATAAGCGTGCTTTGTTAGACGCTGCTCTTGACGAAATGCTCCAAACCGGTGCAGTTCGAAGGTCCCAGAGTCCTTGGGCATTTCCTGTTGTTCTGGCTCCGAAACGTGATGGTACGGCTAGGTTATGCGTCGACTACCGTCGACTTAACGCAGTAACTGTAAGGGACTCTTACCCCTTCCCGTCCATTGAGTCAATCTTGTATTCCCTGGGCAATGCAACTGTGTTTTCAACGCTTGATTGTAGTAGAAGATTTTTGCAAATCCAAGTTGCCCCGGAGGATGTCCCAAAAACAGCCTTTACGTGTCATAGAGGTTTCTTTGAATTTGTACGGATGCCTTTCGGTCTGTCTAATTCACCCGCCAGTTTCCAGCGGTTGATGGATACAGTATTGGGAGATGCGAAGTACAATTTCGCAATGGCATACATGGATGATGTCGTAGTGTTTTCTACAAATTTTCAGGAACACATGGAACACCTATCAATCGTCCTTGCAAGGATGAATGAAGCAGGCATAACGATCAACCCCCGCAAGGTGCAGCTGGCATCGTCTAGAATCAGCCTTCTCGGCTTTGTGGTGGACGGAGGTACCATCCGTCCTAACGACGACAAGCCAAAGGCGATCACGGACTTTCCGGTTCCCGGTAACGTCAAAGCCTTGCAGCGCTTCCTAGGTATGGTTAGTTTTTACAGACAATTAATTCCTAATTGTGCCGAGCTAGCGCAGCCGCTTAACCAGTTGTTGCGCAAGGACACGCGCTGGAATTGGGCAGAAGAGCAGGAACAATCATTTCGTGCTCTATCACAAGCAATCGCTGATACGGCTAGGCTTTATCTGCCCGACCTCAACAAACCATTTGTTGTGCAAACAGATGCAAGCGATTATGGTGTTGGCGCAGTTCTCTTGCAGGAGCATGACGCTATTCTTTGTCCAGTGGCTTTTGCAAGTCGCACGCTGACTCCGGCAGAACGGAACTACTCCGTGACGGAAAAGGAGTGCTTGGCGATCATCTTCGCTTTCAGGAAGTTCGACCTTTACCTGGACGGCAGTACCTTCACTGTCCAGACTGACCACCAGGGACTTTCTTGGCTGCAGCGGCTCCATAACCCGTCTGGACGACTTGCCAGGTGGGCTCTGAATGCTACAAGGCTACTCCTTCAACGTGGAGTACAGGCGGGGCTCAACGAACGTGGTAGCGGACGCATTGTCCCGCGCGCCCCTACCGGAGGGGGAAGAGGAAGGCACCGAGGCGTCTTCTCAACTTATGGCAGCAGCACAGGTGGCACGAGACGTATCTTCGTCTTGGGGCACGGTCGTGAGCAGAGAGCAGCTCCTAGACGCTCAGAGGGCGGACGGCCTTTGTCAGCGGGTGTCTCAATGGCTAGCTGAGCAGGACTCTGCAGGAACCGGAACGACTAACGGACGGCACGACTCCTATCTGCTGCGCGAGGATGGCATCCTGTTCAGATACATACCCCAGGCGGATGACGATGACGGCTCATCTCCATTCAGAGTCGTGGTGCCACGGAAGTTGCGTTACTTTCATGATTCGGGCTTGGCAGGTCACAGCACTGGCAGGAAAACCTATGAAAAGTTGTGTCGTGTTGCGACATGGCCAGGAATGAGGCAGGATGTAACAAAGTATGTTCGTACTTGTCCCGTATGCCAGAGAGCGAAACCTCGTGGTGGTTTACCCCCTGGGCGCTTACAGCCTGTTCAGAGCAATACACCCTGGCAGATAGTTGCTTGTGATGTGATGGGACCATTTCCCCGTAGTCCTAGAGGTAACCAGTATTTGTTCGTGGTTACTGATCATTTCACGAAATGGGTTGAGCTGTTTCCTCTCAGGACACTGACTTCCCAGAGAGTGTGGGAAAAGTTACTCGATACCTTTTGCCGGTTCGGGTTTCCCGCACAGCTGATCACCGACAACGCAACCTACTTTACAAGTAAGGTGTTCTCAGATTCTTGCGCTGTCTTAGGCATTCAGCATAAGAAGACTTCCCCGTATCACCCTCAGGCTAACATTACCGAACGTGTTAATCGGAACCTGAAAATGATGTTGGTTGCTTTTACTAGTCAGCACCACCGTGATTGGGATCTTCGCTTGGCTGAACTGGCGTTCGCTACATGAACGACGGTCAACAGATCTACAGGCTTCACCCCGGCGTTCCTGAACTTGGGACGAGAGGCCCCCTTTCCAGTGGAGAATGCTCTGGGCCTCCGGGATGGTGCTACCCGGCCTCCTTATTCAAGGTTTGCTGAGGACCTCCGGAGTCGGCTGGACGATGCAGCCCGGACGGCTCGGGAAAACCTGGACGTTGCAAGGTTGGACCAGGCTCGCCAGTACAACCGTGGATGTCGAAACCTCACCTACAGCGTCGGTGACCTCGTCCTTCGACGGACTCACCCGCTAAGTGATGCGTCACGAGGCTTTGCAGCTTCACTCGCAGAGAGGTGGGATGGCCCCTTCGAGGTAAGTGCGTGCTCCTCCGGCCTCACAGGCTTCGTCGCTGCGACACCGACGAAGAGACTGGGCCAGTTCACATCTCGGACTTGAAGCCTTACCACCTCCGAGACACTGACGGAGAGGAGCCCGACTTGCAACCTGCCTCCCTCCAGGACCTGGACCCGGATCCCGTTCCCGGACTTGCGTCCCCGCAGGCGGCGCACGTAGCTGCCACTATTTCCATCGCTAAGCATAGTGCTTGTGATTTAGTGCTTTATGAGTGATTTCTGTTCCACAGTTTTCCGCTATCTGTTTTGGGGGACGCCTTCTCAGGCGCCCACGGTTTGAGGCCGCCTTCTTACCGTTTCCCTTCCTCTCATACAGATGCGTCGACGATGCCGGCCCCGCCAGCCCTGGAAGACCCCGGGGTTCTGCGCGCAGTCCCCCAGGCCGGACTCCCGTTCACAGGGAAGTTCCGCACGCGCACCTGGTCCTGCCTCCTCCCAGTGTCACTCCGTGGCAACGTGGACCATCGTTGCAGACGGGCAGCCAGTGTCGTGGGCATCCCGGTCGCGTTGGACCAGCCAGCCGCGGCCTCTCCGAGGTGATGACTTGGCCCTCACCCCAGCTCCTTTTCGGGGCCACACCCTGACAGAGCGGCACCCCGCGGACCCACTCCAGCCACTCACGGCAGATGAGAAACGACAGCTCTGCCCAACCTGCCACGTTCCCGAGTTGCACCGTGCCACCCATCGCAGGGGTTCCCTCCACCTCGCCCGGGTCGAAGCCGCCCGCAAGGACAGCGATGTCAGCGCGGCCCTATCAACCCTAAGACGACTCAAGCCAGAACTACTCGCAGAAGCAAGGCCTCCTCCACCCCAGACAGCAGCCCCGCAGTCACCATTCGACGAGGCAGTCCTAGACCTGACGGACGACCTGATGACCCTCTAGGGGGAGGGGAAGTGTCGGATCAAGCGTCCGGATACCCTCCGACAGAGGGAGCGCTGGGCATCCGACCAAGGCGACGGGGGCGTGACCGGATGAGATAAAAGCGGGGGGTTCGTTATCTCGGGAGCCTCTTTTTGGTTTGGATTGCCTGCTGCCGGGAGGCTTTGTTCCGAACGGAGAATAAACCTGGTATGTTTGCTTGAATCTGCTGTTGTGCTGCTTGTTCCTTCGCGCACGGAACGGACGGGCTGACGCCCCGAGGTTGTGGGAACTTAGGTTTCCACACCCCTCAAGTCCTTCGAGCCAATTTCTATGCTCTGGTAGACGCGATGTTTTCTACCTCTGCCGCGGCATACACCGGTGGCGCATCTTGAAATGGCAAGTCCGCCTCGGCATTCGTCATCCCATCCGAAGACGTAATGGAAGGACGTCGCCTTTCGCATCAAACCTCATCCACAGCTGCGGAACTCTATGCCATACCAGTGTTGCCATATCTCATTCACAGGAAGTCGTTAGTGTTGTCCCGAAAATTCGCAAAAAGTCGCTAAAAAAGTCCCTGCCGCTACTGTGGCCTTTTCGTTCATTGCACGTTATGGAACAATGTGGTCACAGACCTACCAAGATGTTTCAGCGAATGAGGGTACTAGACGGCCAAGAGAGCGCATGGCAAAATTAGTCTTAGGTGGATAAGAATGAGAGAAAGTAAATGAAATTCGGAACCTTGGACATCTTCTGCGGAGCTTTTTATCATGTTCTCATCGGAGGCACGGAACGCGGTTTATTGATTGCTTGCAAAGGTTCCCATGCCTTCTCGTGTTTCTGTAACATATTATGCTTCTATATGTCTTAGTGACAACGCAATAAATCCCGAAATAGATCCCTTGAATACTAGCAGCGTCACCTAGCTCTTGCGGTACAGCTTGGGACAAAAGTTTACGGAACACGGCACTGGCGTATTCATGGGAGCGGCCGCCTACTATATATCAGGAAGAGATCGAATAAGTAACGGGTGACCGGCAATTCTATCCATCTCTCAGTGTGTGTGTCTGCTCCCGTTCGCATTTCAGACGTCGCTCCAACGGAGAAGTGCGACACCCCGGTGTTCCGTAAACTTTTGTCCAGAGCTGTACTCATTCTTGTCTTACTTAGGTGACATTATGGAAAGCGCTCGCATCTAGTCCACGCGGCGAGTAAGAAAATGGGTAAACTGGAAACAGCTCCAAGAAACTAGCGCTGGGAAGAGCAACAACGAAAGTGCACGCTGTAGGGAGCACGATGGAGCTCTCCCTGAGAGGTGATTTGCCCTGAGCAGTTACGGCAGGCGAAAGGTGGCGAGATATATTATTCTTCGCCAGAGCTTGTCGTCTACGGAAATGTGACAGAAAAATCACGATTCTTTCTCACTTCATGAAGTAATGTTGGAATGTTTGTGTCGCTAAAAAGTCATTGAACATGCCAGAAAGTCACAAAAAAATCCGCTAATCCCAAATACAAAATTTTGTCGGTAGACAGACCTCAAATCCGCTAAATATAGCGATTTTTACCAAAATTTTGCAATACTGGCCATACTTTTCTTTCTGCAGCACATCGTTCACTTTGCCCCACGGGAATGGATGGTATTCACTGACTCAACATCTGCGTTGCAAGCAATTGGCTATTCGGGCATCCGGGGCCCATCCGCAGCGTTGGTTATGGATGTATTAATGGCTTACAACCTTGTCTACGAAGCAGTGCACAAGCTGGTTCTCTAATGGGCTCCGATGGGTGTCGAAGGGGATGAACAGGTCCACAGCGCCGCAGAAGCAGCTCTCTCGTCTCGGAGACGGACGTGTATTGCACTGCTGAGAGGAGATCATCTGTCTGTACTTCGACACCTGATGACTCCTCTGGCTACCCGCCAATTGACCGCTGACATTCTCCCCCCAGCCATGCTGAGCAGAGTTGGTCCAGCGCTCGCTTTCCGCATGCCTTGACATACCCCTCGTCAAGATGGCGCATTAGTTCATCGAATGCACCTCGATGTGGTTTCTTCTAGCAAGCCTTTAGGCCTGAGGTAAGTTGGCTCACCCAATGCAGTCACTCCGGTGCTGTAGAAGGTCTAGAACACATTATTCTCCATTGCCCACACTACGAACCTTCCCGAACCGCACTATCCGGATCGCTTAACGAGCTAGACACTCGCCCGCTCTCTCTCAGAAAATTGTTTGGTCCCTGGCCGCATCCAGCTCACCAACGCTCTGCCCTCAAAGCTCTCTTCACCTTTCTAGATACCATAGGACTTCGATCCTTATTGTAAAGGGGCTCATTATTTCATTCCCCGCATTACCACAAGCAATGGGGTAGAGTATCGCGATGAAGCCCCTGGCGATGAAACTCCCCATTCATCATCTTCTAAAAAAGCTGTTGTTGTTTGTATATTTTGAATGCAAAATAGGACCGCAATACAGGGTTCCCTAGCGGTCCTATCTCAATATCATGAAATAAAATGGTATGACATAAAAAGAAATCTTATCCAATCCGAACCCAATCCAATTTAATACACTCTGTCGAACACCACTACTGCATGACATCCGATCTTGATCAAGGTTGCTACAAAGAAGCTTATTTATGAAGTAACTAAGCGGGCATTTCCGGGTGTGATGTATTACATTATCTATGGCGGGCTAGAATGCCCGCCATACATTATCTCGTGAGCGCACTAATATGCCGTAACCGATATGTGTTCTAGGTTCTTGATATTGTCATCGCGAAAGTGTAATCAGTCATAATCACTCGTCGTTGTCTGCTATCACCAGCTTTTACCGCAAAAATTGTGATGCGACAATATCGAAATTTACATATCGATAAATATCAACATCGTAAAAAAATAGTGGATAAAATCGACAAAAATATCGATATATTCTCTCTCTCTCTCTCTCTCTCTCTCTCTCTATATATATATATATATATATATATATACGAGGGGTGTTCAAGTCAAACCGGGACTTTTCATATTTCGCAAAAGTAAAATGAACTTACAGGCGAGAAATTAGTTTTATTTTTAAACGTAATCTCCAGCTGGCACTAATGCACTTGTCCCAATGTTTCACGAGGGCTTGGATGCCAGCAGCGTAGAAATCCTTACCGGCGCCTACGGCGCGTAGCAGCCATGATCGGACCGCGTTCTTGACCTCGTCGTCGCAGCTGAAGTGGCGGACCCCAAGGAACGCCTTGAGTGGCCCGAACAGATGCAAATCGCTGGGGGCGAGGTTTGGACTGTAAGGGGGATGTGGCAGCAACTCCCAGCCAAGTTCCTGTAAGGTGCGTGTCGTGAGTTGCGCGGTATGCGGGCGTGCATTGTCCTGTAGGAGGAGGACTCCTTTGGTGATGAGGCCCAGCTTTCCGAAACTGGAGGTGTTCATGAATGATAGTGTTCAACGTTCCCACAGAAAGGTCCGTCTTTCGAGCGAGTTCGATTCATGTTATCCGTCGGTCCTTGAGGATCAGTCGCTCCACAAGTTGGATGTTCTCAGGAACTGACACTGACACTGGACTCTCAGCCGCCCCGGCCGGGATCGTCCTGCACTGACGTACGCCCGCCTCGGAACCGTTTGCACCACTCAAACGCTTCGCTGCGGCTAAGTGTATCGTGGCCATACTGAGCCTGAAGTCTTCTGTGAATTTCAGGTGACTTTACGTTTTCATTCACGAGAAACTTCATGACAATTCACTGTTCGATGTGCGCGCTCACCTCGTTGTCGGCCATCTTGTCCAGCACCTGTCTTCTGTTTTGGACAAACTTTGGACCACCACGTGGTGAACGCGGAGGCCTGTCGCGTGTGAAAATGACGAAGAAGAAGTAGCGCGAGCCATTTGTACACTCAGGAGACAGAAAGTCCCGGTTTGACTTGAACGCCCCTCATATACACACGCTGAAAGAAATGTGTTCGGGCAATCGCGGAATTAAATAGGTAATTGAAAAAAGTAGAGGTGGACAACGAAGGTGTAGGAAGTGGAATTAGAGGAGAGAGAAAGCAGTAGTCCGTTGGTGTCGGTTACCAGATTCCAACTGGCCCGAGGATGTTTATTTACTTGAGCCACGGAGCAGGTGCTGGATGCTCTGTCAGTCGTGATGATGGATGGTGCACCGAAACGGGAGATCCAGGTGTTGATAAGAGCCGATGCAACATCTGGAGCAGTGGAGTCAAGAATGGGCAGCGCTTCGAACCAGCGGGTGAAACGGTCAACGGCAGTCAAGATGTAGTTGAAACCCTGGGAATGCAGAAGTGGACCGACCAAGTCGATGTGAACCTGGTCAAAACGGGCGTCAGGTGGCAGAAAAGGTGCTGGCGACAGACGGGTGTGGCGCTGGGTCTTGGTTCTCTGGCACGGCAAGCATGTGCGCACCCAGTGCTTGATATCAGCGTGCATATTCGGCCAGACGTACCGGATGCCTATGAGCTTTCGTGTGCCTCGGACTCCGGGGCGGGAGAGAGAGTGAAAGTGATCGAAAAAGGGGACGGCGTAGTGCGAGGGGGACGAAAGGTCGTGGCGAGCCCTGTGAAGTGTCGCAAATCACGGCGGCCGTCGACCCGGGGAGGTGAACATCTTGAAGCTTGAGGCTGCTGGACGCGGGCTTCGTGCGCAGTACGGCCAGCTCCTCATCAGATGACTGAGCAGTGACAAGGAAGTCCAGAGACAGAACGGCTGAGCACTGCGCTGTAGTGGGTGTGAGCAGGGTGGATATTCTACTGAGAGCATCGGCCACGGGGTTGTTGACGCCGCTCACGTGCTGTATGTCAGTGGTGAATTCTGAAATGAAGGCCAGGTGCCGGATTTCTAGAGGTGTATATCCGGTACCAGAAGATGAGAGAGCATGAGTAAGTGGCTTGTGATCCGTATATATGGTGAATGATCCTCCTTCCAATAAGTGCCGGAAGTGCTTCACTGCTAGGAATATGGCCAGGAGCTCGCGTCCAAGCGTGCTATATCGCGTCTCTGCAGGTTTGATCTTGCGCGAGAAGAAAGCGATGGGCTGCCAAGCAGAAGAAACTCGCTGCTGCAGGACGGCGCCGGCAGCACTGCTCGAAGCGTCCACCATGATGCAAGTAGGTGCATCGTGCCGGGGATGGACAAGAATAGTGGCGGCGGCGATGTCTTGCCGGATTTTGTCGAAGGCGGCGATAGAGTCGTCGGACCACGGTAGCGTGGCGCCGTCGCGTTTTCGGGAAGAGAGTAGAGCTTCCAACGGGGCCAGTGTGGCAGCACAAGATCGTATAAAGCGCCGATAGAAGTTGGCGAAACCGAGGAAATGTCTCAACTGTTTGACGGACGGGGGACGGGGGAAATCCTGGATGGCGGCGACTTTAGAAGGCAGAGGAAGGATGCCGTGCTGGTTAATTAACGCGGTGACCCAGGAAGTCAAGCTCCGGGACGCCGAATTCACTTTTCGCGGCGTTGATTACAACGCCGTAATCTCGTAGGCGAGCAAAGAGGGTTCGTAAGTGCTCGGCGTGCTCTTCTGGGGAGGCGCTGGCAACCAAAATATCGTCCATGTAGGCATAGACGAAAGGGAGGCAAAAAGTGACAGAGTTCATAAACCGTTGAAATGTCTGGGCTGCATTACGCAAGCCGAACGGCATACGCAGGAACTCGTATTGGCCAAAGGGTGTAATGATGGCAGTCTTCGAAATATCGTCTTCCGCCATGGTTATTTGGTTGTAGGCGCGCACCAAGTCAATTCTAGAGAAAACAGTGGCGCCTTCGATGTTAGCGGTGAAGTCTAAGATGTTAGGGATGGGGTATCGGTCGGGCACCGTTGCGCGGTTTAAATCACGGTAATCACCGCAAGGGCGCCAGTCTCCCGTCTTCTTGGACACCATATGGAGGGGGGATGCCCAGCTGCTGCTTGACGGTCGGATAATGCCAAGCTCGAACATGTGCTCGAATTCAGCCTTAGCGATGGAGAACTTTTCGGGAGCCAAGCGACGCGGGCGAAAGTGAATGGGCGGGCCTTGAGTGACAACGTGGTGTACGACTTCGTGCTTGACCGGGCGAGTCCAGTCGGGGGGCTTGGTGAGCTCAGGGAAGTCTTCCAGAATATGGGAGTAGGGCGACGCCGGCGCACAGTAAGAAAGGCTGTGGCAGGGTGGAATGCGAAGCCGGATGCCGTGAACCTGAAGATGGGTGGTGGCGTCGATAAGGCGTTTCCGAGCGACGTCAACGAGGAGTCGGAAGTGCGTCAGAAAGTCAGCACCAAGGCCTGGGAGACATCGGCTACGTGCAAAGTCCATCGGAAGTCTCGTCGTAGGCCCACGTTCAAAGTCAGGGACTGCTGGCCAAATACCGGGATGGTGGTGGAATTGGCGGCGCGTAAGGTGAAACACAGTTGTCGGCGGCGATGGGCTTTGCTAGCGGGCATAACGCTGACATCGGCACCCGTATCTATGAGAAAGCGTCTACCTGACACACGGTCTACAACGTAGAAAGGGCGACTTTCGATTTGACCCGGTGCACTTGTCGCCATTAGTGACTGGGCGGGACGTTTCCCGACCACGAGCAGGGTTGGAAACAGTGCCGGGCCTCGACGCCAAACCGCTGGTGGCACCAGCAGATGCCGTTGGACCGAGGGCTTGGGCTGCGCCGGCCGACGAGGGAAAAGCGATCGGGGGCTTGGCGAACGGCTCCGCGCTGCCAGTGTCGCGACAAGATGGGTTAGGTTGTTCACCTGTTGCGTCAAGCTTTCAATGGCGGCCATGTGCTGAGAGGTGTCTTGCGTTGGTGCGGGGGTAGATACTTGCGAAACGGCTGAAGGTGTGGGCTCTGGAAAAGGAGGGTGTGGTGTCTCCACATGCATTACGGAGGGTGATGGAATAGCAACCTCCATTACAGCGTCGGCGAGGGTGGCGAGTTCGTCCGTTGAAAGGTTTGTCGTACTGGCTAGGAGTATTTGCACATTTCTCGGAAGTCTTTGCAGAAAGAGTTCTCTCAGGAAACTGTCGCTTGTGGAAGCGGCTCCGTCACTGAGCAATTGCTTCATGCGCCTTAATAGCTGCGTGGGGCGTCTGTCCCCGAGCTCCTCCGCAGACAGAAGCTGCTGAAGACGTGCGCGGTAGGAACAATGTCGTTCGCTTGAAAAGTGCGGACTTCAGCTTGTCGTACGGGCAGTCCGCAGGTGGTGAAGCGATGACGTCATAGACCTCTTCGGCGGCGGATGGAGAGAGCGCTGCGATGACGTAATAGAATTTCGTGGTCTGGGCTGTGATTGCGGAGAGATGAAATTGGGCCTCGGCCTGAATAAACCAGGTGGCTGGGTTCCGGTCCCAAAACGGTGGAAATTTAATGGTAACGGCGGTCACGGAAGTGGGCTGTTGTACCATGCTGGGTGTACCGGGAGTCGTGGTGACGTAACCGTCCCCTGTAGACATGGTGAATGGCGTGGAACGTCAAACGTTCAGGTCACCAATTGTTGGAATTAGAGGAGAGAGAAAGCAGTAGTACGTTGGAGTCGGTTACCAGATTCCAACTGGCCCGAGGATGTTTATTTACTCGAGCCACGGAGCAGGTGCTGGATGTCAGGGACTGGCGATGCGACTGCTACAGAAGTAAAGGAAAAAGGGGAAGTTATTTATTTACAGGTGGAAAGTTAAGGGGAAACGTCGACGTTGAGGCGGAAGCTCCGGCTTCGTCAGGGATGACAATGACATCAGGTGACAATGATTCTTTGGAGCGTTTACACGTGTCTAGAATGACGTCACAATCAGGAGGGCCCCGCCACCTGGCGGCTGTCAGTAGGTCAAATCCGGGAGTGCTGGGTCAAGTAAGGGTGGTGTCATCGCCCATGGAGTCGGGGAGGGGGGCGTCGTCAGAACCCCCTCTGAAACGAAAAGAAAGACAGAAAAGAAGTACAACAACAACTTTATTTTGGCTTTGGCGAGTGGGGCGCTTCATCGCCACAGACGATACTCTACCCCATTGGTGGTGGGAAAGTGGGGAATAAAATAACGAGCCTCTTCACGATAACGATCGAAGTCCGATGGTGTCCAGAAATGTCAGAAGAGCTTTGAGCGCAGAGCGTTGCTGGGCTGGATTAGGCCAGGGACCGAGCAATTTCGATAGGGAGAAGGGGCGAGAGTCCAGCTGACGAGGAGAATCGGAGAGTGTGGTTCGGGAAGGTTGGTAGTGGGAGCAATGAAGAACAATATGCCCTAGATCCTCAAGAACACCACAGTGGCAGCAGGTGGGAGAGTCAAGTTGTCTCAAAGGGTAACGCCAGTGGGCTGTAAAGGCCACATCGAGGCGCATTCGGCGGATTAATGCAGCATCTTGACAAGAGGTGTTTCGTGGCATGCGGAAAGCGAGCGGTGGATCCACTCTGCTCAACATAGAGGGGGGAAGAATGTCGGTTGTCCATTGGCGGGAAGCCAGGGGTGTCACTAGGCGTCGGAGAATTGAACGGCGGTCTCCTCTCAGCAGAACAATGCTGGTCCGTTTCCGATACGAGAGCGCTGCTTCTGCGGCACTGTCGGCCTGCTCGTTCCCCACGACACCACAATGGGCTGGAACCCACTGGGGAACTAGTCTGTGGCCTGCTGCGTAGATAGTGTGGTAAGCCATTAACACATCTGTGACTAGGGGTGCTGATGGGCCTCGTATGCCCGAATTTTCAATTGCTTGAAGTGCAGATTTGGAGTCTGTGAAGACTGCCCATTCCCGCGGTGTAAAATCAGCGATGTGTTGTAGAAAGAAAAGAATGGCATAGAGTTCCGCAGCTGTGGAGGAGGTTGGATGTGAAAGGTGTCTTCCGTGCACTACGCCTTCGGATGGTATGACGAATGCTGAGGCGGACTTGTTGTTTCGGGATGCGCCATCGGTATATGCTGCCGTAAACGTAGAAAACTTCTCGTCTATCAGAGCGTGAAAATGGGCTCGGAGGACTTCAGGGGGGGGGGGGCTGATCTCTCCTTTCCAGAAGGTTTGGAAGGCGTACAAAAGTGGGCGGTACCGGTAGAGACCATGGTGATTCCGGTGGTATAGTGTCCTTAGTTATGAAGCCAGTGAGAGTCTGGCGTGTCCTCGGCGCTACTCAATAGAAGTCACTTTCAGGGCGGTATCGAATTTTCCTGAGGAGCGGGTGGCGGGGAATGTGAGCACGCAAACGGAGGACGTGCAGAGCCGTTTCAGCCGAGGAACAGCCGAAAAGAAGTAGTACCTTATCTAAGTAGTTAAACTTCTTATTGTTTGCAGTGCACCAGGGTATGGCGGACTGGAATTTGTAGATAAGGTATGACTCCCGTTGTTCTCGAGATCGATCTGTTGTGAAGTTTGATTAAAGGAGAAAGATTGACACATGTTGAACTGAACCCAAGCAGCACAATATACTGAAAGTTGAGTGCAATAGGGGTGGACGGTATGTGTCTTATCAATGTTCTTTACTTTCACGAGTCTGTTCAAGGCCCTCCAGCTACCCGTCCACCCCTATTGCACTCGACTTTCAGTACATTTTGCTGCTTGGGAATGGCGGAACTCGAGTATCGGCCCCCGCCGCCGCCTGAATTGGCGTTAGAACCGCGCTGTGCGTGGTCAGCGGGAGCAGCCTCGGTTGAGCGCCTACCTGCAGTGGGACTGGATGAGAACAACCGCAATTATTATGCGGGGCCATCATGCCGAGCACCTGATCTCCTCCGTTATGAACAGAGGGCGATCCCCGCAGGAACGAGCCTTGGCAGACCCGTCCTGTCCCATAGTCATGGTCAACCCGGCTATTTAGCTGGCGAAACCCCTAGGAGGCCGCAGGAGCAGCGGCATGTTCCGCGGTACCAACGCAGAATGCCCGCCGACTGTTGGACGTGCGGCAGCCCTGACCACTTTCGTCGAGACTGTCCACAGCAAAGACCAAACCCCCGTAATGTGCAAACGGGAAACGGTCGCAGCCGACGCCGGTAAACAATAGCTCAACGACGTCGGCTATCTGCCGAAAGAGCGAACCAACGGTTACAATCCGTGACCCGATAATTCAGAAACTGGCTTTGCAAGCAGCAAGATAAGAGGAGACGCCTTAGCTCCTTTTGCCTTTGAGGCCTACATCGAGGACAATGAACCAAATGTCGTTGTTCGAATTTTAGGGAGAGATTACATTGCCCTTATCGACACGGGAGCTACAGTCTCCCTTATCGGCGATTGTGTTTACGAGCACTGCGCATCACGGAATATCGAATTGAAATCCACAGATGTCACTTTACGTCTTGCTTCCAATGACGTGATTCCAGCACAAACTGCAGTTGTGCTCTGGCTTCGCTTTGATGGGAGACTACGAAAGCAGCACTTCGTCCACCTTCCTGGCTGGGCAGTGCCCGTCATCCTGGGCAGAGACTTCATCATCCGGCAGAAATTTGTGCTGGACCTGCCCAATGGAGGATACGTTTACCACGGATCGTCAGGATTTTTCCCTTTCGCCGTGCCGCAGGACAGCACTTCAGCTAAGCAAGCTCCAGCGACTTCTGTCGAAACGTCCCCGCTCCCGACTGTCTTGGGGTCCTTTCATGGTCCCGAGGAGGAGCGCCGTCAGCTTAAACAAGTACTGCGGCAGTTTGACGGTGTCTTCACGGAGAAACCCGGTAAGTTGTCTGTGTTACAGCATAGCATAGACACGGGTAACGCTAGGCCCTGGCGTTGTAATCCGAGACCACTGAGTGTACATAAGCGTGCTTTGTTAGACGCTGCTCTTGATGAAATGCTCCAAACCGGTGCAGTTCAAAGGTCCAAGAGCCCTTGGGCATTTCCTGTCGTCCTGGCTCCGAAACGTGATGGTACGGCTAGGTTATGCGTCGACTACCGTCGACTTACCGCGGAAATTGTAAGGGACTCTTACCCCTTTCCGTCCATCGAGTGTATTATGTATTCCCTGGGCAACGCTGCAGTGTTTTCAACGCTTGATTGTAGTAGAGGGTTTTTGCAAATCCAAGTTGCCCCGGAGTATGTCCCGAAAAAAGCCTTTACCTGTCATAGGGGTTTGTTTGAGTTTGTACGGATGCCTTTCGGTCTGTCTAACTCTCCCGCCAGTTTCCATCGGCTAATGGATACCGTATTGGGAGATGCGAAGTATAACTTCGCGATGGCGTACATGGATGATGTCATAGTGTTTTCCAGGAACTTTCAGGAACACTTGGAACACCTGTTTGTCGTCCTTGCAAGAATGAAGCAGGTGGGGCTAACCATCAACCCCGCAAGGTGCAGCTGGCATCGCCTAGAATCAGCCTTCTCGGCTTCATGGTGGACGGAGGAACCATCAGTCCTAGCGATGGCAAGCTAAAGCCGATCATGGAGTATCCGGTTCCCGGTAACGTCAAAGCCTTGCAGCGTTTCTTCGGTATGGTTGGTTTCTACAGACAATTCATTCCTAATTGTGCTGAGTTAGCGCAGCTGCTTAACCAGTTGTTGGGCAACGATACACGCTGGCAGTGGGGAGAAGAGCAGGAACGATCCTTTCGGACTCTTTCCCAGGCAATCGCTAATACGGCCAGGCTATATTTGCCTGACCTGCACAAACCGTTTGTTGTGCAGACAGATGCTAGCGATTATGGTGGTGGTGAAGATGAAAACTGCTCGCCGTGTTGGCGCAGTTCTCTTGCAGGACCATGACTCTATTCTTTGTCCAGTGGCTTTTGCAAGTCGCACGCTGAATCCGGCAGAATGGAATTACTCCGTCACAGAAAAGGAATGCTTGGCGATCATCTTCGCTCTTTCGGCACCACTTTCACCGTCCATACTGACAACCAGGCACTTTCTTGGCTGCAGCGGCTCCGCAACCCGTCTGGACATCTTGCCAGGTGGGCCCTGGCGCTACAAGGCTACTCCTTCAACTCGGAGTACAGGCGGGACTGGACGAACGTGGTAGCAGAGCCGCTTTCCCGTGCGCCTCTACCGGAGAGGGGCAAGGAAGTCACCGAGGCGCCTTCTCCACTCCTGGCAGCAGCACAAGTGACACGAGATGTATCTTCGTCTTGGGGCACGGTCGTGAGCAGACAGCAGCTCCTAGACCCTCAGAGAGCGGACGGCCTTTGTCAGCGGGTGTCTCAATGGCTAGCTGAGCAGGACTCTGCAGGAACCGGAACGACTGACGGACGGCACGACTCCTATCTGCTGCGCGAGGATGGCATCCTGTTCAGATACATACCCCAGGCGGATGACGATGACGGCTCATCCCCATTCAGAGTCGTGGTGCCACGGAAGTTGCGTTACTTTCATGATTCGGCCTTGGCAGGTCACAGCACTGGCAGGAAAACCTATGAAAAGTTGTGTCCTGTTGCGACATGGCCAGGAATGAGGTAAGATGTAACTGTTCGCACTTGTCCCGTATGCCAGAGAGCAAAATCTCGTGGTGGTTTACCCCCTGGGCACTTATAGCCTGTTCAGAGCAATAGGCCCTGGCAAATAGTTGCTCGTGATGTGATGGGACCTTTTCCCCGTAGTCCTAGAGGTAGCCAGTATTTGTTTGTGGTTACTGATCATTTCACGAAATGAGTTGAGCTGTTTCCTCTCAGGACGCTGACTTCCTAGAGAGTGTGAGAAAGGCTACTCGACACCTTTTGCCGGTTCGGGTTTCCTGCTCTGCTCATCAGAGATAGCGCTACTTACTTTACAAGTAAGGTGTTCTCAGATTCTTGCGCTGTCTTAGGCATTCAGCACAAGAACACTTCCCCGTATCACACTCAGGCTAATATTACCGAACGTGTTAATCGGAACCTGAAAATGATGTTGGTTGCTTTCACGAGCCAGCACCACCGTGATTGAGATCTTCGCCTGGCTGAACTGGCGTTCGCTACACGGACAACAGCAAACAGATCCATAGGCTTCACCCCGGCGTCCCTGAACTTCGGACGAGAGGCACCTTTTTGCAGTGGAGAATGCTCTACGCCTCCGGGATGGCGTTACCCAGCCTCCTTATTCAAGGTTTGCTGATGACATTCGGAGTCGACTGGACGTTGCAGCTCGGACGGCTCGGGAGAATATGGACGTCGCAAGGTTGGACCAGGCTCGCCAGTACAACCGTGGACGTCGGAATCTCACTTACAGCGTCGGTGACCTCGTCCTTCGACGGACTCACCCGCTAAGTGATGCCGCACGCGGCTTTGCAGCTTCGCTCGCAGATAGGTGGGATGGCCCCTTCGAGGTAAGTGCGTGCTCCTCCGGCCTCACTTACAGGCTTCGTCACTGTGACACGGGCGAAGAAACTGGGCCATTACACATCTCGGACCAGAAGGCTTACCACCTCCGGGACCCCGAGGGCGAAGAAGCAGACGATCAGCTTCCTCCTCAAGACCTGGACCACGATCCCTTTCCCGGACCTTCCAGTCGCTACAGTTTGCGTCCCCGCAGGCGGCGCAAGTAGCTGCCACTATCTCCATCGCTAGAACCTAGTGCTTGTGATTTAGTGTTTCGTTCGTGTGACTACTGCTTTTAGCTTCTCACGACATATCACGACACGGCAGTGGCTGTTCTCCAGCGGCACCGCCCGCTTGACGCCACGCCATATGGCTTGACGCCACGCATCTTCAAACTATTTGACATACTCAGCTTATCACTTTTCGTTTCCTTTTTTTTTTCGCGTATTGTTTGGGGTGGATAGCATATTGAATCCTAAGTTGTGAAGATCCTAAGATTTGCCTTCGAGGAGATAAAAAATCGAAAATTTGCCTCATTTGTAAAATATGGTACGTTTTGGGAACCTCACAACTCGTCCCCCAGTTGTGATACCCGAAAATAATCTACATCTTTGTGTTCGTCTCGAAATGCCCTTTCTTCGCATAGCGAGTACGTCGTATTGTGAATTGGGGCAACGCCCCCAATAGGCTTTTTGTGAGGGATATCTACGAAAAATGCGTAAATTCGACACCGCGCATCCCATATATTCCTACTCGTAACATCGTTCATTTTGCTCGCAAGCGTTCATCATGACTATTCTTAGTTGCCGTACCCCAGACTAAATGGCAATAGTTTAGGTGAGACATGAACAGTGAACGGTATCGTAGTAGCTTATTCGAAAAGGAAACACGAGTTTATGCCTAGCGGTCATGCCTAATATTTTGCACAGTTTATTCTGAACGCATTCAATGCGAACGTAGGATGTCTCTTGTGTTTGTCCTCGTTCCTGTTTGGATGCATCGAAGGATCACGTATCAACCTGCCCATCTAGTAACGAACGTATTCAATGTGTTCATCCCATAGCAACTGTTCGTTAAAGATAAACATTTGATGCATTTTACAATATCAACAGGACTATTAAGATATACTATCTCTTTATTTAGACTAACACTCCTGTTTTTGGTCGAAATATGATTGCTTCAGTTTTACTACCATTAATGCGTGAAAAGTTTAAATTAACTAATTTTTCCAAGTTGAAAGGCATCTCGCTAGCAGTAGTGGCTATTACATCAATATCAGAGCCGCTGGAAAACACGCTTGCATTGTCCGCATACGAAATAAATTCACAATTGACATCAATGTTAATTATGTCATTTATATATCGGGTATCAGATCCGGGTATCTCAACTGGGAGCCGAGTTGTGAGGTTCCCAAAACGTACCATATTTTACAAATGAGGCAAATTTGCGATTTTTTATCTCCTCAAAGGCAAACCTTAGGATCTCCACAACTTACAATGCGATGCTACCCATCCCAGACAATATGTAAAAAAAAGTGTTAAATAGTTATGAAGATACATGGCGTCAAACTGCATAGGAAACGCAATGGTCGAAATGTCCACATCAGAATGATAATTCATTGAAATAGAACCACCGATTATTTTCAGCTCCTTTTAGCGCCAATATGCCTCCTATGGACGAGGTTTTAATATATGTTTGAAAGAAAAAAAAATTCACCACCGTGCATGATCCGGCGTGAAATCACCATATAATAACTGAAGTACACAGGGTGTTCAAAATTAAGCTTTCACTAGCACTTTATAAATAGGCGAACAACAGAAAACTGGCTGCTATTTTTCTGTTCCTTGAGCAAGAAACAGGTGCACATAATTAGCAGCAGCTGTTTCTTACACAAGTAGCGTAAAGTTATCATCCGGTTTCCTGTCATCGCTGTGTTTGCGTAGCGCTCGTGAAAGCTTAATTTTGAACATCCTATAGTTCACTGTATTGCAGACGTTGCATTTATCGAGCAATTCATCATTACTCATGAAGCAGTGACAACTTACCAGTCATCTTTACAGGTGTGTTGTACTGGTTGTACATGCGTGAGGGAGTAGAGTCTTGTGTGTTTCTTCCCAGAATGTGTCGCACAGTAGAAATTTTAGGAGCACCACCTAATGCAGCTGACGGTGCATGCGTGGCATTATGCAGTCCAGCACTGCTACGAAGAGCGTGTCGTGTCCTGTTCCTTGGGATGCTGGACATAGAAGTTTATTGTCATGAGCGCAAAATAATGTGCTTGCTGATATTGTAAAATGGCTACGCATGTCCGTTCAACAGTAGATTCCAAAGATATGGTATTGCATTTCAATGAGAAAGTGGACTACATACATTCACGTTGGGTGGACCTGCTGTTGTTTCAAACACGTTGATTATTCAAACACTTCTTGTATCACAGTAGGCTCATAGCCGAAGAGCCAAGTCGTTGTTGTGGACAGACGTTCTACATGGCGGAACCGTCTGATCATGGACTCTCTCAGGGTACGAAAGATAGCTTTATATGCCCGAACATCTCTTTTTGTGTGTGTGTGTGTTTTTCTGTATCAAGTTTTCCGTTAATTTTTCCCGCCGGCCGCAAAAGGACAAAGACAAAGCACTTTGCGGCTGTGCCCATTATTATTGTTAACAAACTTCAATTCTGGCATAACGTGGGGACGGCTGCGCCAATGGACACAAAAGTACAAAGACAACTCTGAGTCTAGCAGTATACCCTGCATTTTGGGGTTGAGGTCAGTGAACGTGACAGGTCAATGTTGATTGGAAAGCACAGTCAGACAATATTTTCCCGCACGGTCAGTAAAAGAATAGAATAACGTGATAAGGGTGCGGGGCAATGAAAAGAACGCGACAAGGATGCGACCTATGATTCTTTGTAAGTTGAGTTCAATATTCTTGGTAAGAAGCATCCGTTCTGGCAGAGCGTGTTACGGCGCTAGGGGCAATGGACATAAACGCGCAGAGGCAAAAGGGGGACTCGCCGCCGTAACCTAACAACCTTAGACAACTTGTTCGTCCGAACGAACAACGAAATTAAGATTTTCTCACTTCGTTTCTTTTTTTGTGTGTGTGTGTGGTAAGAAGAGAGAAAACACCGAAAAGTCTTCACTGTTACCGGACATATTACTTCCTAACTTAATACTACGTACAGCGCAATCGTTCTGCAATGAACATGGTAAGGGATAGACTTTCTTTTCTGTCGGGAATGCTGACCAGTATGACGCTTTGACTGGTTGGATCTCTTGACTCGCCTGTCACGTGACCGGTTTGATCTGACTCGATGGATCTGAAGGAAACAGGCGGGACAACCTTCATGTTGCGTGATATTCAAGAAAGTGATTTATTCGAGAGGAGATCGTGCCGGAAACGGCTCGGCGCGAGAGAATAGCGATGGCGCTGTATGGCGATGGCGCTGGAACCGCTACAGTTGCCCCCCTCCTAGTGAATGGGCGAAGTCCATGAATGGTGCGTGCAGAGTACTGGCGCCCAGGACACGTGGCGGCGGGGCGGAAGCTGGCGGACGGAGGCTGTAGGGCAGGGACTTGCGGACGCTTGGGGTTGACAAACGGTGTAGCGTAGCTGCGAGCAGGCTTCCGTGTAAGCCGGCTTGAGCCGATCAATAGAAACTTGGTCGTCCTTCCCGTTGATGCGGAGCATGAAGTGCTTCGGTGTACGGCTGATGACGGGGTAGGGTCCGTTGTAGGGCGGTTGAAGGGGCTTGCGTACGGCGTCGACACGCACAAAAACGTGCGTGCACGTGAGCAGGTCCCGATGAACGTAGACCCTAGCGCCAGAGGTGCGACGCGGGGGCGTCGGACGCAGGTCGGCGAAAACGGCTCGCAGCCGAGAAACATAGTCTGTGGGGTCGGGAACGGTGGTGGCGGACGCAGGCGCGAAGAACTCGCCAGGAAGGCGAAGGGTCGTGCCGTACACTAGCTGCGCGGTAGTGCAGCCCAAGTCGGACTTGAAAACCGACCGTAGGCCGAGAAGGATAACTGGTAAGGCTTCAGTCCAGGCTGAAGAGTTGGAGTGGGCTCGCAAGGCGGCTTTAAGGTGACGATGAAACCGCTCCACCAGGCCGTTAGACGCGGGGTGGTAGGCGGTGGTGCGAGTGCGGTGGGTGCCAAGGAGCGCAGTGAGGGCGGCAAAGATGGACGATTCAAATTGCCGTCCCCGGTCGGTAGTCATGGTGGAAGGGACCCCGAAACGGGACACCCACGTCGATACGAAAGCAGCGGCGACAGTGCTGGCGGTGATGTCGGGAATAGGTGCAGCCTCGGGCCATCTCGTGAATCTGTCAATGACAGTAAGCAGGTAGCGGTGCCCTTGCGAAGGCGGTAAAGGGCCCACGATGTCGACGTGTACCTTGTCAAAACGCTGATCTGGCGGAAGGAAACTTGCGACAGGTGCCGAAGTGTGGCGGTGTATTTTCGCCCGTTGGCAGTGCAAGCAGGAACGTGTCCACTGCTTGATCTGGGCGTGCATGCGAGGCCAGACGTATCGCGAGGCGATCAACTTCTGCGTTGCCCGTATGCCCGGATGAGATAACGCGTGGAGGGTGGCGAAAACTTGCTGGCGGAGAGTGACCGGGACGAAAGGCCGAGGGTTACCAAGAGAGGTGTCACAAACGATAGTCGATGTGGCTCCAGGAAGCAGGAGGTCCTCAAAATGGAGCGTCGAATTGGGATCCGCGCGGAGCGTGGCCAATTCTTCGTCTACAGCCTGGTGATTGGCCAACCCTTCGAGGGAGAAACGGTTGTCGGGGACAAGACGCCGGTCGCGTGACAAGGCGCTGATACGACTGAGGGTATCCGCTACAGTATTGTCCGTGCCGCTGATGTATCGGATGTCAGTGGAGAATTCAGAAATGAATGAAAGTTGGCGGATTTCTCGAGGGGTGTAGTTGGTGCCGGATGACACGAAGGCGTAGGTTAGCGGCTTGTGATCGGTGTAGATGATGAAGGACCGACCCTCGAGAAAATGGCGAAAGTGTTTCACGGCTAGGAAGACTGCAAGAAGTTCACGTGAAAACGTGCTATAGCGCACCTCCCTGTCCTTGAGCTTGCGCGAAAAGAAAGACAGAGGCTGCCATTGGTTCGAAACTTGCTGCTGCAGGACAGCACCGACGGCTGAGGCGGAAGCATCCACCATGAGGACAGTGGGCGCGTCGGGTACCGGATGCGCCAGAAGAGTGGCGTTCGCCAAGGCGAGCTTAACCTTGTCAAATGCGTCGATGGCGGACTGCGGCCAGTCGAGGGTGGCAGAGCGACTCTTGGCTGAGGCGAGTAATGCTTCTAAAGGCTGAAGAGTTGATGCGCAGCCGGGTATGAACCGACGATAAAAGTTGACAAGGCCGAGAAATTCCCGGAGCTTGCGTGCCGAAGGCGGTTGGGGAAAGTCTCGGATGGCTTGAACCTTGGTTGGTAGGGGGGTGATACCGGCGCTCGTGATAAGGTGGCCAAGGAATTCGAGCCGCTCTACGCCGAATTCGGACTTAGCGGCGTTGATTACGATGCCAAAGTCGTTGAGCCGGGCGAAAAGGGCACGGAGATGTTCGACATGCTCCTGCGGCGTAGAACTTGCGATGAGTAGATCGTCGATGTATGCAAACACAAACGGTAGGCCCCTGATGACTGAGTCGATGAACCGCTGGAAAGTTTGTGCCGCGTTTCGCAGGCCAAACGGCATCCGCAGAAACTCAAACAATCCGAACGGCGTGGTGATTGCTGTTTTGCCGACATCCGCGGGCGCGACCGGTATCTGATGGTACGCACGTACCAGGTCGACCTTCGAGAAGAGTCTGGCGCCGTGCAGATGAGCGGTGAAATCTTGCACATGAGGAATGGGGTACCGATCCGGCACCGTGACACGGTTCAGGGCTCTGTAGTCTCCACATGGCCGCCAATCCCCGGTCTTCTTGGGGACCATGTGGAGAGCTGAAGACCAGTTACTGGAGGATGGTTGGACGATGCCGAGGTCGAGCATGTGCTCGAACTCTGCTCTGGCCACTTTCAGCTTCTCCGGGGCCAAGCGGCGAGGGCGAACATGCACAGGCGGCCCGGTGGTCACGACGTGATGCACGACGTCGTGCTGGACCGGCAACTTCCAGTTAGGGGGTTGAGTAAGCGCCGGAAAGTCTTGAAGAACGGCCTCGTACGGGGTTTGAGGTGGCGGCCGCCGGAGGGTTGGTCCGATGGTATGCGTTGAAACAACGGCGCCCTGAACAGACAAGTTAGTGGTGGTGTCTATCAAACGGCGGCGGCTCATGTCAACAAGTAGGCCGAAGTGGGCCAAGAAGTCAGCTCCCAGGATGGCGTGGGGGACCTTGGCGAGGATGAAGACCCAACGGAAAACGCGTCGTAGCCCGAGATTCAGGGTCACGAGTTTCTCGCCGAACGTGGTCTGACGGTCAGGGCGTGCAGTACAGGTTGATGAGCCCTATCACCGTGTGATGGAACGTCCTGCCCGGGAGGGATGCTTGGAGGTGCTGGTTGAGATTCCATTGAACATCACGTTCGGGTCACCAAATGAAGGAAACAGGCGGGACAACCTTCATGTTGCGTGATATTCAAGAAAGTGATTTATTCGAGAGGAGATCGTGCCGGAAACGGCTCGGCGCGAGAGAATAGCGATGGCGCTGTATGGCGATGGCGCTGGAACCGCTACAGATCTCTTGACTCGTTGGATATCTTGACCGGGTTGGAACCCTTGACGCTTTGGATCTTTTGACTCGCCTGTCACGTGACCGGTTGGATCTCCTAACTCGATGGATCTCTTGACTCGTTTAGTCTCCTGACCGGAAGCGGTTCAGTCTGTGGCGCTCCCAAATCCTGTAGCAGCTGACGTACCCAATCTTGAGAAGCACTCGCTCCGGCAATGTATTCAGCTTCGGTGGATGATAATGCAACACAGAGTTGATTTCGGCTGCCCGTAGACACACTGCTCTCACCAAGCTTAAACAAAAACCGGATGTTGGTTTTTGTTTAACCGATTTTGTTGCGGTGACTGAGAAGGAAACTCCCGTGCGCTTCGCGCTCAACTTCAATTCAAAGTGAGTGTGTAACTCTCCAATATCCTTTGTTCCGAAGTGGTGATTCAACAGTTCTTGTAGCTCTTGAATACTACTGTCATTCTCATGAGCAATGATTATGTTGTCTACATAAACTAGTACATACAACCTTCTGTCTGTGTACTTCGTGTAGAGGCAAGGGTCCGCTTTGCTACTGCATAAGCCATATTCAAGTAGCACTTCGTTGAGCCTATCGTTCCAAGCTCTAGCGGCTTGTTTGAGTCCGTAGATGGATTTCTTCAGTCTACACACGAAGTGGCCTTCTCCATCTTTTACGTAGCCCTCTGGTTGTGACATGCAGAAGTCCTCTTCAAGGTTTTCATACAGAAAAACTGTGTTTACATCACAATGCTTGACCTTCATCCCCTGTGCGGCTGCGACTGTTAGCACTGCTCTAAAAGTGGCCTGCCTTGGTGCAAATGTAGCACCGTAAGCAACACCATATGTCTGAGAGTAGCCTTTCGCGACGAGTCTTGCCTTGTTCCTTTCAATTTTCTCTTCTTTGTCTCGTTTCTTTTTAAAGACCCACTTGCAGCCCATCGCTTTCCGCCCCCTCTGGCAATGAGACAAGCTCCCAGGTTCCCGTACTGTTTAAAGATCGCATTTCTTCGCCTGTTGCCTTTATCCACTTCTCTTTTTCATGTTGTGGCAACGTTTGTATGTCTTCCCAACATTCTGAATCTGAGAGATCTGCTTCAAAAGTGACATAGGAAAAGCGCTCCACCGGTACACCCTTGTTAGTCCTTTTCGATCGCCGAACTACATGCTGCTCGTCTTGCTGAACGGATTGTTCTCCTACTGTAACCACCACACCGTTAGTCACAGTGTCTTGTTCCGCTTCAACGGGTCTGTGAAGGTCTGGGGCGTCCATTACGATAACGTTTGGACCCCCGTAAAAATTCAGTTCTACGGAACTTTCGTCGATTACGACAGAACGGCTAATAGACACTCTGTTGTCAGGATGCAGAATCCTGTATCCTTTCTGTCTGTCGCTGTACCCCACTAGGGTACCTTCTTCCGCGCATTTGTCCCACTTCCCGCACTTTTCCTTCGGAATATGTACAAAAGCGTTGCTGCCGAAAATTCTCAAGTCACTGATATGGGGCTTCGGCCCAGTCCAGAGTTCAAAAGGTGTCTTCGTTGCAGCCCTTGTAAGTAGCCTATTCTGTAAGTAGCATGTAGTTGAAATGGCGTCCCCCAAGTAGATCTCGCCTCAAGAAGTTTCGCCTCAAAAAGCACACTACGAGCTCTTTCACACAGCGTTCGGTTTTTCCTTTCTGCGACACCGTCTTGCTCTGAATTGTAGGCGGTAGACTGGAATTGAATTCCATGCTTCCTGAGGATTGCTTGCGTTTTGCTGCCCGTGTACTCCGTCCCATTATGACTGCGAAGTACAATTTATCGTTTTTCGAATTTATTTTGCACATACGCTATATGCTTATTTAGCCGATCCGGAACTACTAGCTTTGACTGTAGCAAGTAAATAACCGTTTACCTTGAATGGTCGTCAACAAATGAAATGAAGTAACTCCTTTTGCCAACTGTGGCGGTCTACATTGAACCACATACATCGCTGTGTACCAAGTCCATTGACTCGGTCCAAGAGATCGGGAATTGCTCACTTTTTGAAAGGGTTTGCTCGTCATCTTTCCGTTCAGACAACTTGATCACTTCAAAAGCTTGTCGCAGTCCCGTATGTGGGTGCCTTCCGCAAGGTCAAGGTGCCTCCTGCCTTCCGCGGACGAGCGTTCTCACTGCTTCGGGATCTCTGTGACCAAGCCTCCGGTGCCATGTATGAACGCACTCGGCGTGATCTCTTCGAGTTGCAGCACATGTCTCTTCCTTGCATTCCAGCTGATAAAGACCATTGCTCAAAGAACCCTTTGCTGGAAGAATGTCGCCGTTTTTGACAGTCAGACGCCACCGTCGAATGTCACCCTGTGGCCGCCATCTGTAAGTTTCCTGTCCGAGAAGAGATTTATTTCAAGCGATGGAACATACAGTACGTCGTGTACTTGTATTCGGCGAGTTGTTGATACTGCGGCACACTTGATAAAACCGCTTCCTATGCCTTCTGATGCAACACGCTGACCATTCGCCACAGTCACTGAATCTGACTTCTGCTCCGTAAGTTCAGTGAAAAAGTTTCTGTCGCTAGTCTTGTGACTCGTGGCTCTGGAGTCTATACACCACCCACCGTGGAAATTAGCAGTAGCGCTGGCGAAAGTTGCTTCTTCGCCCTGGTTGATTGCGCTTCTGGCCTTCGAAATACGTTGTTTTCCTCTCGCTTGCCTTCCATCTGTAGCAGTTCTTCTTGACATATCCTTGTCTGTTGCAGAAGGAACACTCCCTAGTTTCTTTCTCTCCTTCGCTGAAACCCTTGAAGTGCGTGGTCTGTGCCTTCAGCACTGACTCCGTGCATTGCGAGTTTTCTGATCGCCTTCTGAACTCATCTGCGAGTGTTTCCCTTGACATACTCTAGTGTCAACTCGCTTTCAGGACGTGCATCAAGCGCTGTGATCAAGGTCGCATAATCTTGAGGGAGTCCGCTCAGTAGCAGTGCAGTCACTTGGAAATCGAGATCTCTTGCTCCATCTCTCATAAGCGCTCCACATGACTCAAAGTCTCCCTAACGTACTCTTGCATCTCTTGTCCGCCACTGAGCCGCGACTGGTAAAGCTTACGCAACAGGCACAGTTTGTTGCTCATATTTATCCGCTCATGGAGCTTCTGTTGCGCCTTCCACATTTCTTTCGCTGTCGTCGCATTGCAGATATGAATTATTTGATTGTCCTCGATGGTGTGCGATATTGTACTCTGTGCCTTTTGATCATTCCATATCCACTCCGCCGAAGGTGTTGTGTGCGCCTCTTCTTCGACATACTTCTAGGTATCTTCCCTTATCAGAAGCATCCGCATCTTGAACTTCCACGCCTGATAATTGTCGTCTCTCAGCTGCGCTACGGTGAATGTACTTCCGTTCCGCCACTCCTGACTACCATCCAACCTGGAGAAATGATAACGTAGCCGAAGCTTGACTGAAACCGTCCTGGAGATGACCTGTACAGCTAACTAAGAGCTCCTGGGCCCATAACCTGTTAGCAGAACGTACTTTAATAGAACAATGTGCAATGAGAGCGAGCCTCGCACCACATATAAAACAAATAAAAAGAAAAGCTTCAATCCGTGGTTGTTAGCGTTATTGAACAGAAGGTCACGTGGAACGTGATGTCCTCCCGTCAGGGTGGGAGACTCACCCCTGAAAGCCCAGTGCAGAGCCAGTGAAGTATAAAGGGAAAAAAATAGCAGAACCTCTTTGCATGCACGTTGAACATATGTTTATAAGTCCCAAACGTCGCCACACCAGTACTTGACAGTCGTTTCGGCCTTTTTGGGCCATCATCAGCAATGCGTAGGTGGACGATGTTTGAGCGAGCAGGCGTCGGAAGGTCACGTGGAACCAGAGTTGTGTGCTACTCGTTACCCAGTAACCAGTTACTTTTTTCGGTAACGATGTAATCACCTAGTTACTTTTCTAAAATTGTAACTAATAACGTATTCGGTTACAAAAATCGGTAACTCGTTACTCACGTTACTCGTCCTTTCCTTCGTTTACGCTCGGCTTCAACATGGACGACATGGTCAATTACTATGTGGAAAATCCCGAAATCTCGTACGCTTCTAATACGAGGTGACCTGACCTGGATGTTCAGCTCCTGGGAGCCTCTGGTCGACAGTCATTCTTTTGTTGAGTCCTAAGGTGACCGGCATGACGAATGCCGCAACAGTTCCCGGTCGTGCCATTGACCATGAAAGCATTCTTGGAAAAATACCCTGGATTTGTTTGTGTGTGTGTGTGTCATCTCCCAGCAGCTGGCAATGGATATACTAGCGTAACTAAGCTCGCCGAAAGTCGGATCCTGAGATGGCATTGTCATTCTCTGCTGATTTGCCGTGTTGTTGTAAAGTGGGTCCACCCGACGTAGACCACGAAATCCCGGGTTTATTATATCCAGCTCGCGCGTGTCATTGGCCTAGCAGCGTATCGCGAGAAGAAACGTTAGTCCCTGTATTTTCGCTCCCACCTCCACACTTGTGGGCTCCAGTGAGGATCACTCATTGGATTATAAGATGGCACAGATCATAATCCCGTGAGTGTGGCCTGGGTTGGACGAGACGTTCAGGGTGAATGCGGCAAAAGGTGACGGGAATGTAGTATTTTAATGTATTCTTTGCCTTCCCAAACTAAAATGACCGAATGCATCCCACCCGTCGCATTCGAATTTGGAGAAGCGTTCTCAGGTAAGCGTCTTCAATATTTTAGTGAGCTGTAGCTGTTACCGTATCGAGGATTATACGTTAAGGGCAATGCTTCTCACGAATCAATCGAATACCTCGTGGAGCCAACGCCATGTTGTTAAGAGGTAGCTCGAGAACCTTGGCTGATTTGATGGCTTACTACGGCGGGGGGGGGGGGATGTTTATTAAAAGAAAGGAAAGGCTAGCCATGCAAAGAGCCAGCTGATACAATGGCTTTTATACGTTGGTGTAGCGTTTATCAGTTCACATAAACGCACAATATCGCGCTGACTTCGTGTAGCAACCTAACAGTGGTGCCAAAATAAGGGAATAAAAGCAGCTGTTCACCTTGAATTCACTGAACAAACAAATAACTAAAATGTCTCGTTACTAATCAGGCGCATCCAATACATGCATCAAACAAAGGTGGCTGTATTTGATGCAGCCATGCCTTTCCACAGCATTTTTTGCAGTCTTGCCACAGAGGCTCTCTCGAGCAAACGCAAAAAAATAACCGATGCCCATTTCGAGTACCAACTATCCTTCAAAGCGAATTCCATGGCAATTGTCGGACCAAATAAAGCACGTGTCAATTTTGATTTTGACATGGTAGTGGCTCTGTGATAGCGTGGTAACATAAAAGTAACTCGTTACTATCAAGTAACGGGAACGCGTTCCTTTTGTTGCTTTTGTATCGTGTACAAGTCTGCGTGGAACGTGATGTCCTACCGTCAGGGTGAGAGACTCACCTCTGAAAGTCCAGTGCAAAGCCAGTGAAGTATAAAGGAAAAAAAATAGCAGAAGCTCTTTGGCTGCACGTTGAACATATGTTTATAAGTCCCAAACGCCGCCACACTAGCACTGGACAGCTGTTTCGGCCTTTTTGGGCCATCATCAGCAATGCGTAGGTGGGCGGCGTTTGAGCGAGCGGCGTCGGAAGGTCACATGGAACGTGATGTCCTCACGTCAGCGTGAGAGACTCGCCTCTGAAAGCCCAGTGCAAAGCCAGTGAAGTGTAAGGGGAAGAAATATAGCAGAAGCTCTTTGGCTGCACGTTGAACACATGTTTATAAGTCCCAAACGTCCCCACACCAGCACTGGACAGCTGTTTCGGCCTTACTGGGCCATCATCAGCAATGCGTAGGACATGCAAAAAACGCATACTCCTTTTCTACACTAGAAAAGAAAACGTAGCAACAACATACACAGAAAATAAAAAACAAAAAAACATGACAACCATGACAATCCACTAGGTAGGAGGTTAATGCTAACAAGGTCAAAACCACCAATGTAAGCTACATCATACTGCCATCGTCTGTGTAGAGATATACTACTATATTTTTTGCTTCGCTGTCGCGTCGAACTACAGGATATATTTTTTAACAGCTTATTGTTTACAATATGTTTTACAACGATATTTTTCGTGGTGCATTCTTCAGCGACTGCTTTTTGGGCGGGGATTTTTGCGCAGTTGATTCTTTATCGGGGAATGTTACGCAGTTTGTCGTAAAGCAGTGTATTTTAAAAGATATTTTCTTGAAGTATTTCTTCTGAAATATTTATTACTGTAACCCCCCGGCCTCGCGTGAGTTGATAGTGAGAGTGAGGGTGATGCGCCTTTTCAGGTGGTTATGATCGTGAGTGATGGTGAGCCAAAATGACGACATCTGGAGTCTAGGCATCTTAGCGCAAGCCTTGCATAAGGCACAGTTGCGTAGAAGTATGACAAAGCCCCTAATTAGTAAACAACGAGATTTGGCCGAGACAGACCACAATTAGGGACGATACAAGCAAGTAAGCCTCAAACGCCCAGAAATCAACGAATGCAACAACTTGAGCAGGGAAAAGAGGCGTTGACGCCAGGAATCGCCAGGAATCCTGAGTTGTTGCTTTCGTTGATTTCTGGGCGTTTGAGGCTTACTTGTTTGTGTCGTCCCTAATTGTGGTCTGCCTCGGCCAAAAAATCTCGTTGTTTACGTCGTTAACAAATCGCCCTGGCCGTGTATGAATGAGAGAGTGAGTGAGATAGATGTAAGAGAGAATGGGAATAGCGTGGTTGGTTGTCCGTCCACCCCGTACTTGAGGCACTCAATGGCTCAAGGGGAACGGCGTGCTGGTGTGGTGTAGTGGTTAGCATATCTGACCGGAAATCAGAAGACCCAGGTTCGATTGTTGGCGTCAGCGCCTCTTTTCCATGAGTTGTTGCATTCCCCTAATTAGTGTTGCCTTTGTCTTGTCATGCAGTGTTTTCTAAAAACCATTTAACTCATTGCTTTTGCTCACCCTAATGAGAAAACCCACGCGTCCAAAACAAATATGGAAACCCAACCCATTTGTGTCTTACACTAATGAGGATTGGATAAATTACGTGCAAACGACTCGAAGTAAGACTGAACTGATTTAGCAGAACAAAACCCACGTGTTTTGCGTGCACAATAAACACATAGAGACAAAGTGATGATGATGAGATGGGGCGTTTCATCGCGTAGCGATACTCCATTCAAAGATGGGACAAATATATGCCGAGATGAAAAGGAAAATTGAGAGAAAGAAAAAGACCCCGCTACATGTTTCTTCTGTGGCAGTGTAATGTTTTTGTTTTTCTGCGTGTGCTGAGGCAGTTGGATGAGCCCTCATCCAACTGCCTCAACACACCCGAATTACCGAACACGAAATTCTGGAAAGAAATTCGTCACGTCACCTGACCCTATGGGGTAACCGAGGGATTGTACTTCCTTCGCACCTTCTGTGCACGTCCACCTTAGTTTCGGTGTCCCGCAGACCAGAGTTCCGAGATTGATAACTCGGATCATGGGCTTGTGGTAGAATTTTTTTTCGGTGTGGAGTCTTTGAAGAAAGACCGGCTCTCATTCTGCTATACCACTTCCCCCAAAACAGCCTAATCAAAAAAATATTTATTAATTTACGTAACTGATTATGCTGTTGACGGCTGCGTCACACTGCGTACAAGATGTCCGCCTGGTCCGAAAACCCACCTGAGAAAACAAAAATTCGCTTTGCTGTAATAACCTTTTTATAGAAAATCTGTGCTGATTAGAACAAAAAAAAACGCCCTGTATATATGGGGGTTGAGAATAGAAATAATAGCGGCATATCAAATAGATAAACACAGGGATACGCCCTGTATCAGTATGAAGTAAAGAGCTAGAACTCCTATATAAGTACATCTCGTAACCCGCTTTTTGCAAATATTCCTGGATGAACTTCTTAGGTCACGTGGTCAGGTTCATTGTGTTTTCTTTGTTACCTTTACTTAACTGTAGCATTTCGGTAAAACTCTGGAGATTATGGTTAGCGCTGGTGGTGTGTGATAGAGCACTGCACGACCGGGCCAGGTTAAACCCTTCTTGTATGAACACGTCCGCGGGTTGTGCAGGTGAACTGGCCTTACACGCATGCAATCTTTCGTTACCCTAACTTTCTCGTGAACTTTAGCAATTTCCCTTTTTCAAAAAATACCTGACAAAACATACTTTTTTTACATATCCTGTAGTCATTTGATATTTCACCATAGCTTCTACTTAATTAGATGACAAATTCGACATCGAACATTAAGCGAAACAGAACGCAGTCATGAAAATTCCTGTTGTTCCTTTGAGCTCAACTCTACCGAGCAGCAGACGAGCTGATTGCACTAGCTGTCAGTCGTTTTCCCACGCAGGCTCTACAAAAACAAAGCTTCACCACATGACTATTCAGAACTTACTGTAATTCAAAACGATATTTATTTCGCGGTTTTGTGATTTGCGAGCAGAAATTCTGCGACACGGCAGATTGCGGGTAAAATGGTGGTGTACCCGCACGGCGTGTGCTAATAGTGCGGGTATTCGCGTTTTGCATGACCTGTAGGTGGCGCATCTAAACTCAAACATGGCGGACGTATCCAGGTTGTCGCTTAGTTTCGATTTTGAGATTTCTGAACTACAATGTTAATTCTCGATGCGTTGAAGGGGAACGAGTATTAGACGCTGATCATATATTTTTGACAGACGTAATCGAGTTGTCCAAAGAGAAGGCTATGGTTGTCGCGTATTATTCGCGAAGTTCCGGTGTGTTTGATCAACCACATTTCGTGAAGGTGAATTTCACGTTTAGCGGTTGCGAGGCCGAAATAGCAAGCAGTGAGTGTCCTGTGGTGCTCGACAACTGTGGTGCTGGTCTCTTACAGGTAAGATCTTCGAAGTGTGTAGCACGTGTACGAATCTACACTCTTAATCTGGTTGCTTTTAGGGCCACGTTGAAAATGCTGTAACACCTAATTTAAAAGTTACACTACTTTTCTGACAACGTTACACACCTTCTATATGTCACAGTAGAAGGTACTCGTCGGTAACATAAGTGACTGGCCGAGTGCCAGATGGTGTAACTTGTAAATATTTGTGTTGCCTATCCATAGAAGTAACGGTGATGTTGTTTTACCCTCACATGAGCGTCCTTAGCCGCACGTGGTTCCCCCCCCCCCCCCTCGTTCTTCATCATTCGCCCCTTGACATGCAACTGCCTGTAGATCTTGGACGCCATTTTTTTGACACTGAAAATTTACCAGTTTTGACATCGTATGAGCTTCTTCATATCGGAGGTTTTCGGCTGTCACCAACTCGAACTCTGCTGACGGAGGTCGTGCTGATGTGTCGAAGGTAAACTGTTTCTATGCTCAACATGTTCTGCATGTCACTAAACGCAGAAACTGCTTTTTCAGGCATCATGCTGTTCTCAGGTACGGACGTTCGCGGTGTTCGCCATGGAAGGTGCACAGGAGATGAATACGACTGCACAGTATACATCTCTGAGACAGAAGAAACTGGAAACCATAAACGCATATTGTGCTGTTATACTGATAGCAAGGACCCGGAAGGAACTTGGCACTTTCTGTAATCGGTAGGAGTGTCGATTTAGTTGAGGCTGTACCTTTTCTTAATAGAATAGAATAGAATAGATAGATAGATAGATAGATAGATAGATAGATAGATAGATAGATAGATGGATAGATGGATAGATAGATAGATAGATAGATAGATAGATAGATAGATAGATAGATAGATAGATAGATAGATAGATAGATAGATAGATAGATAGATAGATAGATAATAGAATAGATTCTTAATAGAATAGATTCATAATAGAAGAAGAGAAATATGTAATTTTTATGTGAACAATTTCATTGACACGTGAAGAGACACAATAGCAGCGCGCACATGTGCGCAGCGAACATGTCCGCCTAACGACCATGTTTCCTCATGCCGTGTAAAAGCAACGCTTAACACCGCGTCAGTCTCTGAAGGAAGAACAGGCAGGTAGGTTTTAATATCGTACCTTGGAAATATATAATTGGATATAATGTATAAGCTTGAAAGTTGCTTCAGGTGAGTTTCAGTGAAATTCATTGTCCTTCAAGAACTTCTAGAATATTCTCTTTTTTGCAGCGTAACGATTCTGCCGTCCCTTGACTAGATCGCCTGCTATTATATTAAGCGACCAAGGCATCGATTATATTAAGCGACCAAGGGCATCTTCCCTCACGCCATGAATGTTTTTGTCTGTTGATTTTATTGATTGAATGAATGCGTTAAAAGTGAATTTACAGACAAGCTGACCTGAAAACATGGGCGTCAAAGTGTAGCTACATTCGCAAATAAGTTCTTTCTGGTGCAGCTTTCGGTGCAGTTCACGGTGCGGTGGTCCATAGCGAAAGCGAGATTCATTGCGTGTGATATAATCCTGCATTACGAACTTTTCTTTTAATTTTAGTTAGTAAAGTAAAACAACCTTTAAAGTTGATCATCGCCTTTAAAATCTATTTCGCTCAGAGGACGCGTTCAATTTTTTTCCGATGATTGCTATGTTCTGTCGTTTGAGTAACTTGAGTGTCACTTGAGCCTTCCGTGTGTGGCAGAGCCGTTCCAAAGACTGTTTTCGGATTTTGTACCGAATAATGGTTGTAAATATATGTAAGGAAAAAATCTACTGCCTGTCATTCCTTGTGGTCTGTGTACACTGACATCAACATCATCGCCACGTTACACAGGTCGCTATTGAAAGCCAGTCACAAAGCTGACGTCTGAGGTGGACATGACTACCTCTGATAGTTAGTCCTTTTGTGGTTAGCTAAGGGTCTCGCATCAGTCTCACACATCAGTTTTTTTTTATGCTTTACACTTGTCCTCACGTGTCGGCGGCGGCGCTGTCACGCTGAAGACAAAGTACGCCGACCCTGCGTCCCGTACACTTTTGTCAGGCACTGTATCCTTAACAGAAAGGTAACGGGAATATACTTCTTTAAGGCTACGTTGGAGTCTCTAAGGAGAGGGTACAGAATTCAGGGCAACAGTAACCTTAACAGAAAGGTAACGGAGATAATTCCATAAGGCTACTTTGTAAAAGGGACCGTACTCTAAACATCAAGGTAACCGTGATATTTTAAGAGGTACACCGTAGCTTTCATTGAAAAGAAACGAAAGGGAACACCTAACACTTCTAAATAGAGATAATTTCTTCGGCAATTTTTTGCCTTTACTATATGGGTACGAAGCTAAGAGCGTAGTTTTTGAACTTACAGGGTAATGTTGCGTCACCTGTGTGTCACTGGTGCGCATGTTTATGAGAAACCTTAACCAAACGTCGCATTCTTTCTGCATTCTTTCCCAAGTGATCTGACGCGCTGATTCAAATGTACACTTACCAAACCGACTTGGTATGTCTTCTAATGGCTGAACCCCATGCCTCGAAAACCTGTCCGAAAACTGACCGAACCGAAATCGGGATCGAACGTTTTTGTCTGGTACCGAAATGCAACCCCCCCCCCCCCCCTTGGCTGAATAGACATTGGATGCTTCTACTTTTTCAGTTGGCGTCACTTCCCATTTCGGAGGAGAGATCTGGCTTGGCCATCGGGCCGAAATCGGCCCGGATTTCTGTTCTCCGAAAAATGTTCGGTCCCGAATTTGGTTCAGAAAGAATTCGGACGCTTTCCGGGCCATGCAGTGCCCGCTTTACACACAATTGGTACCCAAGTTTGAAACAAACTTGTTCTCTTTTACCTAGACAAGGTTTTGCTTTCCTTCCTGAAGTGAGCTGCACAGATCTTGAGTGTGCTTGGAAAACAAAGGCAGTATTGCTCCGAGAATTCTGCCACACACACAAGCATTGTTGATGGAACATGTTTTCCGATTTTGACTCGCTCTATCCATCTCTTCCGACGATGGGTCAAAGTAAGCGTCATTCCATGTGTGGAAAGAAGAAAACGCGGAAAGACAAACTGGCTGTGTCTTCGTCGTGCAGAGTCGCATTGTGGCACGGAACAAAAGTCGTTTGGTTTAGATTGCTGTTTGTTGTCTGCACTGTCTCCTTCATCCACGATCTGAACAGCAAACTACACGTACAGCTCAGCGACCTATGCAAAAGCAGCAACTTTTCCGCAAGTGAACGCGCGGTCGGCCGTGTGAACCTGTATCAGCTGTTTCCACTTTTGGCCGCTGCGCGGCGTTGCTTTCATGAAAACCGCATCGCACGCTGCGGGTTGGGGGTGCGGTTGCGGGAGGCACATCTGCGGGTGCGGTTACAAATTTACTTACCCGCGCTGAACTATACCTATGATGCCAGTGTGCGGATATGCAAACTGCAAACATTATATTATAGTAACAAATTCACCGTACTAATGCCAGCAGTATTTTGAAATGTGTCACATTCCACATCGTTTCTTGTTACTGTTGGCTGAATATCAAGATTCCTGGCCGTCGCCCGACACTTCCAATTACAGTAAAAGGTTCAGGTTGAGCGATTTCCGCCTACATCAATAATTCTCGGCCTCAAACGGGAGGACGTGACGACGAAGCAGAAACGGTGTGAGCTGAAAAAAGAAATTCAGGAAGGGAGGGCTAAATTAATCAAGCCACGATCCTTTGTATTTTTTCTCTTTTCTTTTATCTCTTGTTTTGCGCTGCACTGGCAATTAAATTATTCTCTGTGCGGGACCTGAACAAGAAAGGCGCAGTGATGCGTCACTTGTTTGTTTCCTCCCGTGTGTTTTTCGCATGCTTGCGTTGTACGCACTTCTCTATTTTCGCGCTCTTACAGATAAGAGTAATATTTTTTCCTCAGTAGGGAAACACATCAGGAAATTAGATTGCATGCTAATGAGGTATGCCTCATTATGTCGTGTATTTATTTATTCTCTCTTATTAGTGCATGAATGAAGCTTTGCGGAAGCCTCGTTGTAGGTGCGTGTGCAGCTTCAATTTGTTAGGTGCATGCTGTCATGCAGACACAGAAAAGCACTCTTTCGAATTGTAAACAAAACACGACGGCCACAGGATAGTTTTGCGATTTGTTGTTTGCAGCTTGATGCGATAAGCCTGCCTCGTATGAAACCCAACGTGCGAAACCGGACTACATTAGTCGGGTTTCGTGCGGTAGTAGACGCTCCTGTAGATGAGGCAGCAAGTCTGTGAAAAATAATTGAAATAACAGACATATTAGAGCCAAATGCACTGTTAAGCGGAACAGACCATTCTGCAGCACAATTTTACGGATAAGTAACTGTAAACTCCCGCGTACACAACTTTTACAGACGTCTGCTCAGATAATGCCAGCCATTTCTGATCCACCGTTCAAGCAGCACGGAAAGCATTTGTGAATAAACAAAATAATGCTATACTTTTAAACAGTATAGTCTGTTAAAATACTTTTTTGTGCGCCATGTGTATTGTCTTCCGCGTTGAGTGAGGCACGCAATCGGTCAAAGGGGACATTCTCGAGTTCGTTGACTAGACTGTGCCGTTCACCGGGTGTGCACGTTTCCCTCGATTTCAACTTGCCCGTCCCGATTCTCGACCGCGACCAGCCGCAACAAAATATGTAAACCGAAACCAATTAATTATAGCAACAAATGACCCGCTTCGGTGGCAGATTTTTCTCTAAAAGGTGTCCACTGAGGGTTCCAAAAGGGGTAGTACCAATTTTAATGCAGACAGCGCCCTCCTTTAGAATTTGTTTTTTTTTTACGAAACTCATTTGAGTCTTTATGTAAATAACGAGCGCCTCACACTCATTCACACAGTGCCCAGCTTGTAGGTGGTATCGGACAGATACTTGTAAAAAGAAAGTTTGTCGATTGGTGCACCCGTTCGCGAATTAAATAATTCGCGAACGGGTGCACCAATCGACCGGGGACTTAACTGGAACACCCGCTATGGATCCCCACTGAATTTCAAGCACTTTTTATTTTGAAAAATGTTCCCTTTAATCAGATCAATTGATTTTTTTTCGATGATTAAGATCAAATCTCCCCAGCTTAAATTATAAAACTCATTCTGCACCGATTTGAACATTTGAGTGTGTTCCAAGAGTACGCATACAACATTTTGCATTTCACGCAAACCTGAACTGCAAAAGGCATGACGTCATGTAGTACTACTGAGTACGCAGGTTGGAACAGTTATCTGTCTTTCTCGCATGATGTGTGGCTGAGCCCCTGCTCATTTTATTGTTTTATGACGGGCCGTACATCCTAGTTGGCACACACGAATTCTGTGAGAGCGTCGTCGTAGCAGCATCTTCAAATCATTAGCTCATTGAGGTTGCGATACAAATGTCACTTACCTCAGGCAATATCATGCTAAGTTGTTGCCTTTGTTCAGTGAGTGTTGTCGCCACGGCCTCAACTCAAACGCTTTCTTTTTACTGTACTCCTTCCCGACATTGGCATAATGTCAGTTAACCTGTAGGCGTCTTCCGAAAAATGAAAAGAACAGACGTGTAGTTTTTCGTGTAGGTCAGGGTTTGCACAGGAAATTGTATCTTCCCACTTTTGCTTCGTCTGGCGATCCCTCGGCTCGTGAAACACCTCTGGGTTAGTGATGGACGTCTTCATATAACCAGGAACGTAACAACGTGCACTTCCCGACATGATCACTTCGGAGCTTCCAGAAGTGAAATAATTATCAGCGAATTTCCCATTCTTCACAAATGTCGAAAGCAGAGCAGACGAACTTGGAGACAATAACAACATGATCGATTACGCGCAGAAAGCGCAGCCCTCTGGTTCGCTTAGATAAATTTTCACCAACGCCGATTAACGCTTGAACCAAGATCAACGGTCCCTGAACTTCAATTAAACGCCGAACTGTGCGTCACAAAAGAGAAACGCACATCATATCACCAACTAACGCTTGGAAAAAAATTATTAAGCGTTAACTTCAAGGTTTAGCAACGCTTTATCTCGGTTCAAAGTTAACCAGCGTTGGCCAAACCGCGCCTAAGTGGATTAAGTTATTATTAGAACCCGAGTTGTTAGGCACGAAAAAGCAGTGTTTTAGGCAAGATGGTAATTTATGTTCGGAGGCGGAAACATAGAATAAGGAACAACAACACACGAATCCTGAAGTGCCCAAGAACAATGAAAGAAGAAAGTCACTGAAAAGGTCAGCCAGCAGTAGGACTCGAACCCACATGCTCCGGATTACAGGTCCAGGGCACTACCAATGGAGCTAAGCTAACACACCTTCCAAGCGACTTCCAAGGGTGTGCCATCTGTACGGACGAGCCACAACCACTCTCTCATTCATTCCAGTTTCGCTCTTACATGTTTTTCTCACTGACACTCACGCATTCATACGACGGGGTCACTGTAAACTGGTTGGAGTTTCCTCCTTACTTCCAGCGCTGAGCGCACATGCGATAAGACTTGTGCACACATGCTAATGTTGACGACGCCGTCGCGATCTTGGGAAAGTCTCCACCGTACAGCTGACGCTGTAATAAATCAGTTCCATCCGCAAGAACAATACCGTAAACGGGTGTTTTGACTGTTTCTCTAATGTTTCTGCTGCACGAAGTGCATAACTGATCCATCCTGCTGCGGCCACAAGGCTTATAGCCATTACCGTTGGTTCCACTACACTTCTCAGAACGACTTGTCGCGGGCAGCATACTGACGATATGCAAGATGGGTTTCGCGCATCGGAGGCTTTAGTCTAACGTGCAAATTACTTAGTACTCGTAATTTTAAAGCTTCGTCTTCTAGATTTCGTTCTCGGCATTAACACCAGGCTTCCAATAGCAGGCACATATGGGGGATCAAGTCTGCTCACAGTGGACGCGGCGTCTCTTTCCTTAGTGTCCCTATGGACCTGACTGCCGGCCAGGAGGACAGCTTCCTCAGGTTGTCAAACTGTAGGGTTTGTACCGGACCTGTACCTACATTCGTACGTCACGTCCCCTCGTTAGCATTCTACCGTGTCAAATTCGTTCCACAAACAAAAAGAACAGAAGAAGAAGAAGAAGAAATTACAATAGCTTCGGGGACTGCTCTGGATGTAAAAAAGCTGTTACAAGATGCAAACAATGTAGCTCTGCGAGTTCTAGATTGCAACAAAACCGTTACGAACCGTGCCTATATTTTATAATAACGACCCAACAACCCAAAGAACACAATGCTGGAAGGGACAGAATGAACGAGTAAGCGACTGTACCGAGTAACCGATTTCCAATTATCAGCTTACATACTAGCACATTTGAGATACTTGCTTATTTCAAGTGATGGATGGTTTCAAACAATGCAGTGGCGATTTCTCGGTAAATGCGAGAGAAATACGTTTTTATTAAGTGCCTTTTACGGTCCATACTTGACTTCCGGTTATTTACATCCAGTCTAAACCCCACTTCCGGTTGTCCACTTCCGGTCTAGACCTTACTTCCGGTTGGCTGCTTCCCGTCTATATTTGACTTTCGGTATCCACATCTGGTCCAACTCGGCTTCCGGTTCTCCACTTACAGTCTAACCTGACTTCCGCTTGTCCACCTCTGGTCTATACTTCACTTCCTATTCGACACTGTCAATTACTATGTGTAAATCCATTAATTAGCCTCAATTGCTTTCAACTATCCTGTAATTACCCTTTTATTACCCTAGGTGATCACAAGTAAACTTGAACTTAATTTAATTCAGTTTAATTGTGTTGCATCAATTACTCTCAATTCCCCTTTAATTTACGTTAATTACCTTTAATTACATTTAAGTACCTCCGGTAACCTGCGGTTACCTTCGGTAATCTTTAATTTGATTTAATATTTCTCTTAATTACATATATCTTACATTCACTAGCTTTAAACTCAACTTTCTTGCTTTAATTAACTTTAATTCCGTCTAATTACCTTCAATTACCCTTACCTCTTACTCCTAATTACCTTCAAGTACATCAATTTCAAATCACATACCTCCATTTACATTTTTCCTCTTATACCCCCTTTACATGTCCACTTATACGTCTATCTCGGTGAGGCTTCACCATGGCACGCACGGACACGCACATACATATACAGGGTGTCCCAGAAAACGTGTAATTGAATTATAATAAGAAAACTACACCGCCTAGAGTCATGCGGTCAACGGTATTTGTTCTTACTGGGCTTTTGCCACCTCCTCATGTGAATGTCGTGTAACTATGTAAATTTTTGCGAGCTTAAGTCGGAAATTTGCCTAGTGAAGGTCACTTTTTTACCCCACCAATATGAAGAGCGTGTCTAATTTACTCCAATTAATGATAATTGACAGGGATATTCAGGAGCTAACCCATCGGAAAAAATAGCCGAACATCATGCTCTACGGAGGTCGCACAGAATAGCGCACGATGAATTTTTCAGCGCAGTCTGTGTCAGTCCGACGAAAGGAGGTTGGAAACCCAGCCCACCCCGGCATCGCAGAACGAGATAACGCAGGCATTACTTATCACGTCCGACTTTCGCTGGGATAATGCTTTCCCTCTCCCAATTTTAGGAACTGTTACTTTTTATACTATCACTCTGTGGGCTGGCTTCGGAACCTCCTTTCGTCGGACTGCGAGCGATTGCGTTCAGAAAGACATCGCGCGTTATGGTCCGGTGCTCCGAAAAGCATGATATTCGGCTATTTTTTTCCGATGGGATAGCTCGTGAATATCACTGTCAATTATCATGAATTTGAGTGAATTCGGCACGCCCTTCATATTGGTGGGGTAAAAAAGTGACCTTCCTTTGGCAAATTTCTGAGTTCAGTTCGCAAATATTTGCATAATTAAACTTGGGGTACATGACATTAACTTTACAAGGTGGCAAAAACCCAATAAGAACAAATGCCGTTGATCGCATGATTCTAGGTGGCGTAGTTTTTTTATTATAATATAATGACACGTTTTCTGGGACACCCTGTATACAGCTGCTTTCCATTTTGACACTCCCAATATTAACGCATTAAAAGGACATGCGACGTGACCGATGTCAGTTTCGCCTGGACAACACCAGTTTCGCCACCGCTTTAGGGACATTTTAGGCATTTGTCGATGTTTAATCGGTGTCTTAGGCATCTACGCTGGTGGTGGTGGGTCTACGCTAAGATAGGCACTAACGCCAGAATATCCAATCCGTACAGGAAGTTCCCCAGCACCCAGCTCGCGGTGGTGTATTGACAAGGCACTATTAGATCCGCACGAAAAAAATGGGCATCTGCCTAAGAATCCGTGGTCTAGTCATTGGTGGTCATTGGTTTGCTTGGGCAGCGATTGTATTTGCCTGGACGCCCTGACGCCCTGACGAGCGTTCCTTATCTTCTGTCACTCCTGTGTGCCAACAAGACGGAACAACGCGAAATTGACAGCTGCATAGCTGATCGAAAGAGCGCATTGGTGCATGCTCGGCGCAAGAAATATGTGAACTGAAACCGATTCACTACTCGAAAAAATCACACTGTGCCGACGCCTTTTTTCTTCTTGGAATATTTTTTGCTGAAGGGTCCGATACAGAAAACAGTGGTTCCGAAAGCGTGCAAAGTAATATTTAAAAGTCAGGATATGTATTGAATTAGTGAGGGCATGCAAATGAGCCGCTCACTACAGTTCATGGACGATGTCCCAAGTATGCTTTCCAAAACAACAAGTTATCCGTTGGCGCCACCTGTTTACGAATTATTCAACAGCGGGACCTTCGTGAAACACTCGGTATTCTGATGGGAAGCCGTACTTAAAAGAAGGTAATATTATTATCATCAGATGACTTGACAGATTACACAAAGAGACTTATTTGAGGGTTATAATAGCCAAACTTAAACAAATTAGATACTTGCCTTTATATGCTAGGAATATTTTGATACCATCTAATATATGGGGCAGACATAATGTGGCGCTGTACATATTAGTTGTGTGTATCGTAGTTAATTCTATTTAAATCAGAGAAACTTAAACAAATTAGATGGTTGCCTTTGTGACTAACGGGTAGCAAATAACAGAGACAACCGTTAACCGTGACAGCCAATGCAGACTGATCAATGACTTGCGCCACACCGTTTATTCTCCACGCGCCAGGCGCTATTGGCGTTGATAATGATGGTTCCTCTACACCTTCATATGCTAGGATCTTTTTGATACCATCTCGTACTTTGGGCAGATATGATGTGGCGCTGTACATAATAGTTGTATGTATCGTAGTTAATACATATTGTTACGGCGTTGGCGATCGCCGTAGAAGAGGATAAAGGGCGCGAGGGCTTGGGAATTCATTCTGCTTGGTGTTGGATGTTCCTGTTCTGTTTCTCGGCCTGTAACATTTTGGTGGCAGCGGTGGGATGAATCTCCAAGACCCAGCAGAGCCCACTGGAGAGCGCGGACATACAACGAGGTCCAGGTCCCGACAAATCATTTCGTCTCAAGGCGAGGCGGCTACAGTAGCGCCGGCACAGGAAGAGGGTGCTCTAAGAGGGAGCAATGTCCAAGAAAGGGTCTCGCAGTGCATAATTGCGTTGTGAGATGTTTTTGCCTGACAATTCTCGGAGCTCTCGGCTGTCCTTACGGACGCACTATCAGAGCTGGGACGGTGGATAACGTCAAGGGTTTCATCGTCCAGATGCCCTCGGACAGCACGAAGGGTTACCACAGACAGTTGGTGACCCGTCGCTGACACGTCCCCAACCAGCGAATCCTGCATCCCAGTCTCAGCCAAGCGCCGCATCGAAAGATGCAACGTTCGACAGTAGTGGAGTGCTCGATGCTTATCTAGCACAGTTCATCCTTGTTGCCTGTGCCAACAATAGTAGTGAAAAGACTAAGGTGATGGCGTCAGCGGTACACCTTCGCAGATCAGCCTCCGAAGTTTTGCTTACAGCCACAAACGCAGTCCATAACTTGACCTTCGGCGTATTAGTGGACGCATTGGACCAAATGTTCGGCGAAAAACACCTCCAGCACGATAGCAATTGATGTTCTGAGCCTGGAACACATAGAAAGGACAAATACGTACAAAGCCTCAAGTGCCTAAGAAATTAATGATGAAAATGAGAGTGAGAAGATGAGAGTGAGAAAGAGTGAAAGTGGGATGAGTGAGAGAGTGGTTGCTTTGTCCAATTCAGATGACGCACTCTTGGAAGTCGCTGGTGAGGTGTTAGCGGAGCTCAATTTCTAGAGCCCTGGACTGGTAATCCAGAAGATGTGGGCTCGAGTCCTCCAGCTGGCTAACCTTTTCAGTGACTTACTTCTTTCAGCTGCAGCAGCTCCACCACGCTCAACTTCGCTGGCCTACTCAGCAACCTGGAGAAGCCCTCGCCTCTGACGTTGATCGCTTGACCCGAAAGGCTTCTCCATCCGGCGGACCAGGCCCGCACCGCAATTCTCCGGTCTCAACAACTTCTTACAGGTAAGCACGGATTCCCGGCGACCAGGTTTCACACTGGAGATCTTGTCCTTGTGCGGCGTCGACTCAGACAGCTGGATAGAGCCCATAGACTACTACAACGTTACATTTGCCCGTTTCGCGTCGAACGCCAGCTCGTACCTGCGACCTATGAAATGCAAGAAACCCAAGGCCAAGGACCCGGGGTGAGGCCACGCCGGCCATTTCCGGCACACGTCGGCCAGCTGAAGCCGTATCTGATCCGAATATGAAGCTTGTACTCTGCCATACGCGTCATGTAAATGTGCCAGACGGTTCTCACCAGGGTGTGGGGAGAGTGTTATGGCGTTGCCGATCGCCGTAGAAGAGGATATAAGGGGCGCGAGGACTTTGGGAATTCATGCTGCTTGATGTTGGATGTTCCTGTTTTGTTATTCGGCCTTCAATAATATGTGTTTTTTTTTTTTTTTGCATTTAAGCTTAGCTTGTGCCTTGTGCCTTACATTGTGCCTTGTGCATTCCATGTACAGCATGTGATGTTCAAAGAGCCAGCATTAAACTGTTTTTAATTTTTTAGCCAAAAGCTAAAGAACATAGTTCACCCCGTTTCTTGTGTAATGGCTGTCACTGTTCTTACAATGTCACGGCATCGCCCTGCATATTGTAATCAAGAGTGGCCACGCCTTACGTCAGCAGAGTGAGGCATGTGTTTACGTTTATTTACAACGTGTACCATGTCAACAAGCAACAAGAATTCCTAGCCAGTAACGTAGTCACTGAAACACTGTGCACAGAATTCCTAGACACATGGCGTCATGATAGGGTTTTGGTAATCACTAAGTAGGGCACATTCTGTCCACATTAGGATAGCAATAGGTCCTAGAGCGATGGGATGCGTCTGTCAAAGATGTGGTAGGCTCCAATACGCTGTATGCGTGTTTCTACATATATTCTCAAGGAAGCGACCCCTTGGGAGGCGGCCGCAAATTCTTCCTTAGTCAGCCTCCCTTCTTTTGTGAAGAATGGAATTTTGAGTTTCACTCCCAACGGCTTCAAAAGATCGCTAATCTTAAACTGCGTACTTGCCATGACAGGCTCTTCTTTTTTAAAATCAAGTGACAGAAATCCACTCCTCTTCCCTAATTATTTGTACGAGATGCAACCGCTGTAAAAAGAAGAAACAAATGTGACATTCGCACCAGGAGTGACTCCAATTAGGGATTTCATTGTTTTGGAGGACTTGTACCTTGAGTAAGTTTCCGACTTCTGGACAAATGAAGTGGGGACGTCATACTTTACTTCGGTAGCGTCGATGATGGCTCTTGTGATTGGATATGTTGCACTAAATCAGGTCGCATGTTTTTAGCAATCACATTTAGGGATGGGCACTGTGGCAGTTCTATTAACTATCACATCCGGGAAGGTGTGTATGGAACCGATGCGGTAATGTTCGACATGGTTTCACAGTCTACTCGCACTCCCCCTGCAGCTAAGTCAATATGATGCGAATGGGAGCGCAGCGCAGGTGATCGTCTCCAAGGTCGCCTGCTTTGCGTTCGCGTCGCAATCTACTAAGTCAGAAGACCGCGGTAGGTTCGCCAACTTTCACTTACTATTGCTAGTGCTGACGTACTGACTCCTACGCTCCTGGCTCTACAACAACTACAACTACTACGAACACGGCTGTACAAGCACGTACGACGCTAACCAGAAACAGGATTCCACGAGCTGATCTCAGACTTCTCCGCGACCTACAGACGCAGACCTACAGCCGCACGTGGTCGAACGCAAAAGTCTCACAGCCGCTCCTTTATTGGCATTGTCCAAATGACGTTTATAAACGCCCCCTAGATACAGAAGACCTGCTTAATGGCTCCTCTCCCTCCTTCGCTACTTGGCCATATAAGTCCGTATTCACCAGCCGACTTAAACCATTGCTTTAGTGACGTCGGGTTTAAATCAGTCACGTGATCTCACCGGCTATGAAGATCGGTTCACCAAAGGGTTGACCACAACCCATGCGCACTATTAACATTGTCATGAGATGGTTGAGGGAAGGGAGAAAGTAGGAGACGACAGGATTGCGAAGAGGAAGACAGGAGGGCTCCCGTTTTTTTTATTATGAAATTGTTAGCGGAAGAAAAGTTCAGGCGAGCGCTGGCGGTGTACATAGAGAGCGTTTGCCATGTTATTTGAAAGGCAGCAGTATGTATCCTCGCGCAGGTAAACGTTGTGCTTTTGTCGGTGTTCGGTCGTCGATAGTGGTTGCGTATAATAACTTCATCCGCATCGACCATCGCTTTTTATCGTCTGTTGTGCGATCTGTGTGGTGAACTGCAACGATCAAGATAGCCTCTCAATTGATGGGGCATTCCAGCAGCGTCTTTATACACTTTCGAGAATGATGTCATGTTCACAACGTGTGTGCAAGTTCTTTATCAAGGCTATGTAAGCAGAAAGAACATTGATGCAAGGGTGGCCTTATCCTGCAGGTGTCTCCCACACGCATAACTTTACGGTATTATAGTTTTAAGAAATAGACGTGGTACTTTCAGCGTGTCACAAATCTGCAACGCGTTAGAGCATTTCTTTGCTGAGTGTGTTTCTTTGGAGTGCGGCTCATACGGAAAACGTATTCAGAGTGATGCCGTGTTTACGTCCTCGTCCTGCGTGTGTGTTTTTCTTTGTTTGTTTAGCGCTGTTTTCGTCATGTTACCCAAGGCGTCCCTGCTTGTGAGCGAGGAGGTTGCCAGTGTCGTGACCCCCTGTCAGTGCGGTGCTGTGCTTACCTCTGACCTTTTTTATTTCTGCATTTCAGCATATAAGATTGTTGTACAAATCATTAAGCACTAAACTGATTGTTCTGTTGAGCCAACAAAGACTCATCATTACGTTGTGACAGTTTCTTGTTCTGATGAAATTTCACAAAGTGGGAACATACCTAATCTATATACGAGGGGTATTCAAGTCAAACCGGGACTTTTCATTTTTCGCAAAAGTAAAATTAACTTACAGGCGAGAAATTAGTTTTATTTTTCAACGTAATCTCCAGCTGCACTAATTCCCTTGTCTCAGAGTTTCACGAGGGCTTGGATGCCAGCAGCGTAGAAATCCTTACGGGCGCGTAGCAGCCATGATCGGACCACATTCTTGACCTCATCGTCGAAGCTGAAGTGGCGGCCCCCAAGGAACGCCTTCAGTGGCAGAAGAGATGGAAATCGCTGGGGGCGAGGTCTGGACTGCAAGGGGGATGCGACAACAACCCCCAGCCAAGTTCCTGTAAGGTGCGTGTCGTGAGATGCGCGGTATGCGGGCGTGCATCGTCCTGTAGGAGGAGGACTCCTTTGGTGATGAGGCCCGGCCGCTTTTGCTTCAGCGCCTTATGCACATCCCTGAGAACCTGGCAGTAATATGCACTATTGATCGCACTATATGCACTATTGATGTCGAGACATGTTATCCGTCGGTCCTTGAGGATCAGGCGCTCCACATGTTGGATGTTCTCAGGAACTATGGCACTGGGCTCTGAGCAGCCCCGGCCGGGATCGTCCTGCATTGATGTACGGCCGTCTGGGAACCGTCTGCACCACTCAAACGCTTTGCTGCGGCTAAGTGTATCGTGGCCATTCAGATGACTTTACGCCTTCATCCAAGAGAAACTTCATGACAATTCGCGGTTCGATGTGCGCGCTTACCTCGTTGTCGGCCATCTTGTCCAGCAGGTGCCTTCTGTTTTGCACAAACTTTGGACCACCACGTGGTGAACGCGGAGGCCTGTCGCGTGTCAAAATGACGAAAAAGAAGTAGCGCAAGCCATTTGTACACTCAGGAGACAGAAAGTCCCGGTTTGACTTGAAAGCCCCTCGTATTTGTCTTTGCTTGTCATCTGCTATGATGCACTTGACATCGCAGACGTAATAATTGCTAAAATAAACGGCCACACTTTAATGCCATTACACTGAATCCGTGCCATTCCGAATTCATTTGTAGTTTATTGAGACCATATACACAAAATATAGATGTTAAAATGAATCTCTCATAAAGAAGGATGTCTTATACCAGTTTCAATAGTGGTGTTTCAAGGATGGACCCAAGAAAACACACACAACAGCTGCAACATCAGCTACAAACAAGCCTGTGCTGATATTTTGTTCAATAATTGCATTGTGCTTATTTGTTCAAAGCCATATATTATTAACGAAAGAACACTTCTACACACCTGGTTGGGGACGTGTCTATCTGTCCATGCTCATTCTTTACAAGCTTCTCTCTCGACTCCATACTGGCATTGTAAGCAATTTCACTAGCATTATCATCACACCATTACATGCCAAACCATCACCACCACCAGTGCCTAAAAACTCCCGACAGCTCATGTGATGCCATAATACGGCTGCCAACAGCATATCGTGCACTAAACAAGCGTATGAAGGCGGGGTAGTTGGTATGAATTCATGATGTATAGACAACAAAAAGACGTGGACAGAAAAAGGATGACACGGAGGATTGCATCATGCACTACGATCTTTGAAATCACTCCTTATTCAGGTTTTTTTTTTAATTTAGGCTTCTTGTTCAGAGAGAATTTGCATAGAGGTGCAGTTACAGTTTTCACGTCACTCTGACACGAATCACTCAACTTTGACTGTCAAATGACATAAGAGGCCTGTGTGATGCCATGAGAAAGATAATTGCCACTGTACAATTGTGTAAACTTATTTAGTGAATTTTTACTTCAGCTCTTCACCGCTTTCTTGACATTTTTTTTAGTTTTCCAGTCATGCAATAGTTCTCATACTATTCCCAGTTTCCCGTGCTTTACTAGATTGCAGACCTCCTGAAATACAAACGATAATTGAAGCAACTCAGCAACTGGACGTTCGAGGCTTTGTTTGTATGGTCCATAATTGTGGACTGCTTCGACTAATTTTCGTTGCTCACACAGATGATTACGCTACGAAAAATTATTGCACAGGCTCCATTTCTGCACTGTGTGGTTATGCGCCTTTGTACTGAGACAACAACAACTTTATTTCGGCTTTGGAGAGTGGGGAGCTTCATCGCCACAGGCGATACTCTACCCCATTGCTGGTGGAAAAGTGGGAAACAAAATAACGAGCCCCTTCACAATAACGATTGAAGTCCGATGGTGTCCAGAAATGTCAGAAGAGCTTTGAGCGCAGAGCGTTGCTGGGCTGGATTAGGTCAGGGACCAAGCAATTTCGATAGGGAGAAGGGGCGAGAGTCCAGCTGGCGAAGAGACTCGAAGAATGTGGTTCGGGAAGGTTGGTAGTGGGAGCAATGAAGAAGAATATGCTCCAGATCCTCAAGAACACCACAGTGGCAGCAGGTGGAAGAGTCAAGTTGTCTCAAGCGGTAACGCCACTGAGCTGTAAAGGCCACATCGAGGCGCATTCGGTGGATTAATGCAGCATCTTGACGAGAGGTGTTTCGTGGCATGCGGAAAGCGAGCGTTGGATCAACTCTGCTCAACATAGAGGGGGGAAGAATGTCGGTTGTCCATTGGCGGGAAGCCAGGGGTGTCACTAGACGTCGGAGAATTGAACGGCGGTCTCCTCTCAGCAGAACAATGCTGGTCCGTTTCCGATACGAGAGTGCTGCTTCTGCGGCGCTGTCGGCCTGCTCGTTCCCCACGACACCACAATGGGCTGGAACCCACTGGAGAACTAGCCTGTGGCCTGCTGCGTAGATAGTGTGGTAAGCCATTAACACATATGTGGCTAGGGGTGCGGATGGGCCTCTTATGCCGGAATTTTCAATTGCTTGAAGTGCAGATTTGGAGTCTGTGAAGACTGCCCATTCCCGCGGTGTAAAATCAGCGATGTGTTGTTGAAAGAAAAGAATGGCATAGAGTTCCGCAGCTGTGGAGGAGGTTGGATGTGAAAGGCGTCTTCCGTGCACTACGCTTTCGGATAGTATGACGAATGCAGAGGCGGACTTGTTGTTTCGGGATGCGCCATCGGTATATGCTGCCGTAAACGTAGAAAACTTCTCGGCTACCAGAGCATGAAAATGGGCTCGGAGGACTTGAGGGGGACCTGATCTCTTCTTTCCAGCAGGTTTGAAAGGCGTACAAAAGTGGGCGGTACCGGTAGAGACCAGGGGGCTTCCGGCGGTACAGTGTCCTTAGTTATGAAGCCAGTGAGAGTCTGGCGTGTAATCTGCGCTACTCGATAGAAGTCGCTTTCAGGGCGGTATCGAATTTTCCTGAGGAGCGGGTGCCGGGGAATGTGAGCACGCAAACGGAGGAAGCGCCGAGCCGTTTCACGTTCACGGAGAACCTCAATCAGGAGCTCACCATCTTCAGCCAGTACTTGCCGTGTTTCAGCCATTCTTGGAACTCCGAGGCATCGACGAAGGCTTCGAGCAAACAGGGACCGAACTGTATTTAATGAAGTGGTTGATATCCTGTGCAGAATAGGAAGGCTGTAAAGCCAGTCGCCCTCCCCAATGCCGCGTGAACCGCGAGCAGGGAACGCTGATCACAGCCCCATCCTGAGCCAGAAAGATGTTGAATTGCGGGGAGCCATCGCTGCACTTTAGTTTCAAGGTGTTTAATGTGCCGAGCCCAGTGCAAATCCGGGTCGATTACCATGCCAAGGAAGCGGTGGAAGCGTACCGGGTCAAGCTTCTTTGTACCAAGCCAGAGAGGGAATTTGGCCATAGCTTTGCGCATGAAAGGGAGCTCGACACACTTTTCGGGTGAAAGGTCCATCCCAAGGTGCGTGAGGTACGTATGGATAATATTTAAAGCGAGCTGCAGGCGGCGCTGTATGGCTGGGCGTGATTTGCCTACTGTCCAAAGGGCGATGTCATCTGCATACACGGAAAACGACACTTTACGAGGAATTACTGATTGTAGGCCGGCCATCACCACGTTAAAAAGTGTCGGGCTGAGAATGCTTCCTTGGGGGACTCCTTGTGGAACAGGATGCTGAGGGCTTTGGCCTTGGGACGTACCGACAGCGACAGTTCGTTCCGTAAGGAAGTCTTGGTGCCAGATGAAGAGCCGACCGGATACCACAAACGAGCGCAAGGCGTGCAGCAAATAAATGTGCGAGACGGTATCATATGCGCGCTTGATGTCGAGGAAAACCGATGGGACGAACCGTCGATGGGCACGAGCATGTTGAACTGTTGAGACTAGGTCGAGAACTGGATCCATGGAGCTTCGGTGGCGACGAAATCCAGCCATTTCGTGAGGGAACGCACGTTGTTTTTCGAGCCACTAGTCGAGGCGATGCAAAACCATTATCTCCATCAGTTTCCCCATACAGCTTGTCAGGCTCACAGGGCGAAAGGAGGATAGGGCATTTGGGGGCTTGCCCTGGTTTCAGGACGGGAACAACCAATGCCTCCTTCCATGTATGTGGTAAAAATCCTTGTTGCCAAGACGTATTATACACATGAAGGAGAGCTTGGAGTGACCGCCTGTCAAGGTTTCGCAGGGCGGCATACCTAGGTGATTTTATCGGGTCCAGGGGACGAGCCGGCGTTCACAAGCTGCAACGCTGCCTTTAGCTCGATTAGGCTGAAGTCGCGGTTCATAACTTCCGGAGGACGGGGCCAGTCTTCGTGAAGTTCAGTAGTCAAACTGTGGACAAAACTACGGTGTAGTGGCGTGGTCCGGCAGCCGCCGGAGTCGTTAGTACCACACAGAAGTCCGTCGCTAGCGTGTTTTCGTCTACACCCTTAACGATAGCCAAGGCCGCGAGAGGATTCTTTTGAGGGGGCGCCTCCTTCAGAGATCGGATTGTCCGCCAGATCTTCGTGGCCGGATCAAACGATGAAAGGTGGTTGCAAAACTTACGCCAACGCTTCCTGTCCTCTTTCTTAAGTTCTCGTGTAACTTTAGCTTTCATTCTGCGGTATTCCAGAATGTCCGTAAGTTGCCCTGTCCGACGAGCCGTTCTTTCTGCTCGGCGACGTAATGCTCTAAGGTGGTTAATTGCTGGGGAATGACCGACATGGCCTGTTACCCTTTTAGACATGACCACCGCTTCCTGAATACCGCGGGTAATGGCTTGAGAGAGAGCCTCTGGGGACATACCGGTGTGCACAGATGTTCTGAGACCCGCACGAAAAAGTCTCCAGTTTGTGAAAGAAGTCAGTCCAGTAGTTGCTGAGAGGGGCAGTCTGTCGTGCGAAATATATAGAGGAAAATGATCGTTTACCTCTAGTGTCGACGTCCGTGGCGCACGACAAGTGGCGAATGTCGGTTGAGCACCACGAGAGGTCCAATACATCGAGTGACGTTGGGGATCGCATGTGAGTGGGCTCGCGGTTGTTCAACAGGCACATGTTATTGCCTCCAACAACCTCCTTCCCCTACCGTCCGTCCTTCGGCTTCCCCAGGCCGAGTTATGTGCATTGAAGTCACCCAGCACAAGCGCCGGGGCTTCCAGAGAACCAAGTAAGCGTTCGATGTCACTCCACGGGACCTGTACCGCGGGACGGATAGAGATACTGACGACCGTTAACAGCATGGGGCCTAGGCGGATCCTGCAGGTGACGTAATCATAAGAGCGATGACAAACTGACCCGATTTGCGCAGCAACGAGGTCATTGCGAACGTATAGCTCTGTTCTGCTCTCAGGGGATTGATGAGATCGATAGATTGTGTATCCATTGACGGCGATGTGTAGAATCCATGCCGTGTTCGCATATAGCTATGAAAGGGAACTTGTACTGTTGTAGATGTAATTTAAAATCAGGGAGCTTGTTACGCAGGCTTCGAGGATTCCACTGCATTGTCAAGGCCTTTCTATACAATGCCGTCATGCTGATGCGAAGATAAGGCCTCCAGTGCCCGAAGCGCTTGGACCTCGGGCAGTTGCGACGCACCAGGAAAAGCAGTGACAATTGCCTTAAGGGCAGCGAGTACCACCGAGAAGAGTTCCAGAGATTGGATATCTTCAGAGGCTGATGAGGGTAACTGTCTCCTCGTGCCTGCTGGTTCCGTCACACTGGCGTAAGTGTTTGTAATCTGCCATGATGGACGATCGAGGAGGCGGTGGGTGGCTGTTTGGGATAGGCTTAGCCGCTATTGTGTTCAGCGACCCTCGTTCACCTGGTGCAGATCGAGGGGGTAGTGCAGGAAATTCGTGTGCATTTGTACGAGACGGGAGTGTGGCACTACCACCCCTAGGAGCGTCATAGTCGAAGTGTCCGGTCTTGGTGCCTTTTGGTGGCGGCGGTCTTGACAGGACATAAAGAAAATGACGCGGGATAGCTGGAATTGCAGTTAGCACACTTTGGCTTTGTTTTATTGTTGCAGTCTGATCTCCGGTGAGGCCCGACGCAGGTGCCGCACTGTGTAGAACCTCGGCAATTTCGTGCAATATGGCGAAATCGTTGGCAGTTATAACACTGTATGGGGCCTTCTATGTACACTTGGACTGTGAAGGTCTGAAACGCAACGGCAATTCGGTGGGGAAGACGGATTGTAGGTTCAAAAGTCAGGATCACGCTCCGTAACGGGGTAAACACATCACTGCCATCTTCTGCCATGGAATGCCGAACCTGTCGCCGTGCAGATAAAATTTGTACTGAGAGATTGCGCTATTCCTTGAGAAAAACACAGTAGAATATCACAGCAGGGCACACCTAGAGGTGCTCGTTCTAGCATGAAATCTCAGTGTCACAGCAAGCAGCAGCCCTGATCATTGTCTGCTCGCTTTCTGTATTGATTATATCATACCGTAAGAGGAAGTCTGCAGTGGAAAAATGGACACAATGCAAATAAGCTCATACAAAGAAAAGGATGCAGCTTGAAATCAGGTGCATCTTAGATACAATGTGCTGTATTATTTTTATTAAAATTTACATGGTTCTATATCTTTCTTCCACAATTTCAGTTATTTTTTTAGCCATATTGGTAGTTGTCACTTTGCAGAAGCCGACATATTCATCCAGTTGTGTCAGCACAAATCTATGCAGCTGGACAGTTTAATGTGGTGAGCATGCTGTCACGACCAGAATTCAGGGACACCTCCTTTGATGCAGGTTCTGCCTGATAGCAGAAGAACATGTAAGAAAGCCAACTTGAAAGAAAAGTACGAGGGGAGGAGGAAGGAAGATGGAAAGAGGCGTGGGCAGACGAGAAAGGGAACTTGTACATCAGATATCGTGCGCGGGGCCTGGATATCAGCAGCGATTGCATAACGCAGAATGAAAACGTGATGAATCAGCTCTGTTAACTTTTGCCAAGCTTTTCTTTGCTGTACTGCTGCTCAGAATTCTGGGTTGCTACTCGTAGCGTGTGGAACGGGATGATTGGCACTCGTAAGGATAGTCAATATCTGTTTTTGTTCTCTCTGTGGGGAATGGGGATGCCGTCGACGATGAGAAAGCGTCCTGGGGCGACTTCTAAGGGAACTGCGTGTGACAGCGTCGGAGGAAAACCTGGGAAATTACCCTACATTATGACGACAAAAAATTATGCTCTATAAGCTACGAAGACGATTCAGTAACTGCTGTTCACTTTGTTACTTGCACCTTGTTACTCCGTTATCACTGTATCATATAGTCTCTTTCGACCACCATCGAGAGTTTGTCGGTTACCAAAACCCTCCCCTAAAAAATAAAAATAAACAAACAAACAAGCAGAAAAGTGCTTATTTTCAGAACATCTATAGGTGGCAGCAGAGTCACGTTCGACACAAAAAGTGATTGGTAAACCAACACCTCCTGGATAGCGGCGGGCCTACGCGCTTACGTCATCTTTGGAGGCCCGTTCAGCTATTCGACCTTTCTTTTCGTTCGCTCTTTCATTTACTTCATAGCAGCATCCGCAGTAGAAACATCGGGCCTTCCTGTGTGACGCAGGGCGCGGGCCTTCTCCTTAACTTGCAGCTCTCGGATAAACTCTGCTAAAATAAGTCCGAGAAACCGAGAAAAGGGAAGAAAGGTGCAATCGCAAACTGTGGTGATAAGATCGTAGGGAGCAACGGACGTCATACCAAAGGTTCCCCAAGCAGCAAAATGTACTGAAAGCCGAGTGCAATAGGGGTGGACGGGTAGGTGGAAGGCCTTGAAGAGACTCGTGAAACTAAAGAACATTGATAAGACACATACCGTCCACCCCTATTGCACTCGACTTTCAGTACATTGTGCTGCTTGGGTCCTTTCATCGCACCAAGTGTAGAGTCGCACAAACGTCCGTGATGTTTCCCGCAGATAATCGCCATTCTTCTGGAATTTTTGCGGGCGTCTAATTCACTTTATTGTGAACATGATAGACAATGGAAATTGATGTTCCCAGGCTGGAACACATAGAAGGGACAAATACATACAAAGCCTCAAGTGCCTAAGAACAATGAATGAAGAAAGAAGGAAGTCACTGAAAGGGTTAGCCAGCTGCAGGACTCGAACCCACATCTTCTGGATTGCCGGTCCAAGGCTCTACCAATTGAGCTAAGCTAACACGCCTCTACAATGACTTCCTGGATCGGCAATCCAGGAGGTGTGGGTTCGAGTCCTGCAGCTGGCCAACCTTTTCAGTGACTTCCTTCTTTCTTCATGATAGACAATTTTACCAAACCATTCGTAACGTGGCTTGCCTGAACCAATCAATGGATAAGGTTCTGAGTCTTACATAACTACAAATTGACACTTGCAAGTATGATAACCTTACAAACGGTCTGCTAAAACTGATATTTCGCTTGTTATTGATAACGTGAAATAAGAGACTTCGACTAGCAAGCAACGACAGTCCTCGCAGTCCCATATGAAGACACTTTGTAATAATCGAGAAGCGGTCAACAAAAACACGGATGCAAGTACAAGTTTTCTCACCCGTCGGAAGCTCTGTAATGCTTAACCCGCAGTCTCCGTGGGACGTGCATGACTTGACATGGCAGTTTGATTAAAATGGGAAGCCTTGTGAGTGCGAACAAGAGCACATTGTTAAGGATGAACAAATAAAATTTAAAAAGAGAAACAAGAATTTCGACCCCTCGCGCCTTGCTGATGCAAAGAGTAGCGGTTGAAGATGCTCTGTCTGCTGTTGTTTTGCAATGTTAACACCTTGGCATTCTGCAAAGTAGGTACTTCCTATAATGATGTAGTACATTCGGATGCAATGAAAAGTGGTCTACCTTTCACATACTAGTCATGTTATGTCATAGTGCCTAACAACAGGCCATCCAGGAAGAGATTTTTGACGCTCTTGCCTTGCCGTAATCTCAAAACCAGTGATGGCTAGTAGTTAACTACATGTAGTTAAACTACTAGTTACACTACCTGATTGTAGTTAAAAAGTAGTTATCAACTACTTGCAGAAAAGTAGTGGCAACTACTAGTTAAACTACTATTTCGAGTAGTTAACTACAGTAGTTAGGCTACTGCAGGCGCCAACTACTTCCGATTTTGCCGCAAGCTTTACGGCACGACTGTGCTTCCGACTTTTACCTTGAGCTACTCGTTTGATGAGAACGGAGGTGCAATTGTGCCGTGCATGCGTACTATATCTTCACTTTTATCACTGCTTTTGGTTGATATTTAGGTGTCAGTGAACACTATAGGATGGGATTGGAGTTGATGGACAACGTTAATAAGTAGTTATAGATGTAGTTAAAATACATTGCAGTAGTTAAAGAAGTAGTTTTAACTACCTCGCCTGAAAAGTAGTTGAACTACTAGTTAAACTACTCCATCCCGAAGTAGTTAGTAGTTATAGTTAAACTACTGTAGAAGTAGTTAGTGGCCATCACTGCTCAAAACTCTCTTCATAGAAAAGAAGAAAGGCATGACCCTTAGATCGAACCAGGCAAGACGAAACTAGAATCGACATCTGCATCACTGAACCACGAGCCCAGAATGTTGTCATCGTGAGGGACCAAGACGCAACCGCTTTGGAACGCACACTCAGCAGCCGTTACTTCTTTGGTCGTGTAAAAAAAAAAAAAAAAAAGAAAAGAAGAAGAACAAAAACAAATAAAAAAGCTGAGGCATACTACAGTGCCACGGAAGAAACCGTAGAAGACATGTTCGCCTTTCATGCCTGACATGAACGCTTTCGAAGAGGACGATACTTTGTGGGGAACAAATTTCTCGAAATACAAGCACAAAGGCACGCCAATGTATTTGAAACGGCGAAAATTAGTATCACACACACACATACACACACACACAAAATAAACTGACGCCCTTGCGCTTCATTCGAGTTGTACACCATCGTGGGACCTCTCATAGAAGTACCTAGTGTTGACACGTCTTCCTAAAGCTCAGGGCCAACGAATATTCCAAGTGAAATGCATAGCTTCATTGAAGGGTAGCGTGTACGCCGTTCAAGTCAACTTGAGGAGGGTGTGTCGTGCAATTCTGGAAATGATTGGAATATCAGAATCACCAAAAAAGTCTGTTCATATAGCGAGGGTAATCTGCAGCGCTTCCAATTCAAAATGACGACTTGTATTGCGATGAAACTAGAGTGAGTGATATACTAATATACAGGGTGTTTCAAAAAACGTGTCATTCGGACTTTATAAAAAAACGGGGCGACGGAAAAACACGGGGTAAACGGCACTTGTGTGGCAACTGAATTTGCCATCTTGCAAAAATATTTTCATTTGATTTTAATTAAAATGAATTGAATTTCTTTAATTGAACTCCAAAATTTCCCAAGTCAACCTAACGTTTTTTCTACAGAATTTGAGAGCCCGTAGCGAACTCAGTCAGATTCACCAAGCAATCCGCTCGATATTGCAAATGGAACTGCCCAAAAAAAGTCCCGAAGTTGAGGCTTCAGAGTTTCGGGTATTCAGCAGCGCAGCAAATCAGTCGCAAAGATGCGCGAAGTGCCAGACCGAACAGCATGCAATATGACATAGAGCCAGTACGGCATTATTAATCCAAAACTCTGACGCTGTTGCCCTGCCGTTATGCTCATAACTCCCACTACAAAAAAAGAAAAATAGCAAATAAATAAATAAAATAATATTTCAAAAAAAACTAAGCAGTCCGCGGATCGAACCACAGACCTCAAAAGCTATAACCAACATCCCCACCAGTGGGCCAACACCGCCCGTTGCTATCACCTTGAGGAATGAAGATACAGACGCTTCCCAGGCCACACTGAGCTTCTCAACACTTCTTTGTCGTGGGAACAACATTGGAGCGGCCCGCAGTAGCGCACACAGTTGCAAAGTGTAACAGACAACTTCGCCTTTCATGTCTGACATGGGCATTTTCTGCAGAACCCATTGTTTTGGCCAAGTACGAGAAAAATAGCACACCAATGCATTCTACCACGAAGCCAGCACGGCGAAAATAAGTCCTCCAGGAACAAAACTGTGACGTTCTTGCGCTTCCACTCCGCTTCTCCGCCATCGAAGGACCTCTCACAGCAACACCCTTGTTTGGGCATTTCTTTCTAAGGCTTAGTGTCAACATATATTCTAACAAAACCAGATGGAATGCATTGCTTCAATAGAGGGCAGCGAGTACGCCGGTCAAGACAACTTTAAGAAGCTGTGCCCTGTACTTCTGGGAATGCTTTGGGAAGTTATCATCAGTGTTTGCAGTATAATTACGTGAACACGCACTGTTGTGTTGTCAGATGTTCTTAAAACCGAATGGCAATTGTCGATAAACAAAAAGTATACTGCTAAAATTTTCTCAAATACGTTAACACAAACGAATTCATCGAACAGCGACATCTTAGTAATTAATATGACAAGAGAGTACACTTCAAAATTCGTGTTCCACCCGCGGGCGCATAATGTACCAACCATGCTCTCAAAAGTCTATATAACTCAAGAACTGAAGTCAAAAGCAGTTACTAAATCTAAATATGCAGCAAAAAGTTGAACGGACCCGTAAAGGTAACTTCGCTTCTACACACCACTGCAACGCGGAGAAGCCACTTCGACTGTTTCCTAAATTTGGCGTCTGGGCCAAGTTTGCCGCACAAGGGAACCGCAGACGAATGAGTGACTCTGGCACTTCTTCCAAACGTTGAATCTAGTGGTACCCTACAATGCATATCCACGGAAATATTACGGTGCATCCTACATTACCAGAGATATTAAGCGATGAAATCGTCTCCTGCGTGAAAATCCCCATACCTCCCATGTATTCACGGTCCGAAAAGCGGGATGTCTGGGGAACCAAAGGTATTTCATGTATAACGGTATTTTTCGTTTGTATAAGCTTAGAATAGATGTCTGAACATGTATCCTCGGGAATATTACGATACCTTGGATAGAACAGCTGCTACAGCACTTTTCTATTGTCTTGGTGGTACGTTTCACTCAATGGCCGCGTGAGGGCGCAAGGCGTCGCTGTCCACGAAAGCTGGGAATGGTTTGGGAGCAGATGTATAGGACATAACACCGAATATGTAGTAAAATAATACAGATGCCTCTGCATGACTAACCACCTAACTTCAGTAATGAGTTATGAACATGCAGTCTTCAGGCAACTTCAGGAAATTAATACATGACATGTGGGAGATGGTTTGCAAGATACCAGCACCCAAAGCAACAGTTTCACGGATTCTGGGCATATGCATTACGCTGGCACACAAGAAGAGCATGTAATTATTTCGGTCCGCTTTGCTGAACTTTAGCACCCTAAGGGTGACATAGAAAATGTGTGGGGGGGAGGGGCTTCTAAAAAGAAACCGATGTAGTGTAAATTTCCCGTTAAAAAGAAATTAAAAATTTCACACGCACAACCACAAGATTTCTGAACCTATGGTGAAACTAGCTCTTACACAGACATGTTTTCTGTTGGGGATGGCATGGTATGCCATAAGCCTAAGCTAATGCCAGTCACATTGTATAGCAATAAATTTTCTTCACATATGGCGTTGAAGGACTGCTTACTTGAAACAAAATAAATAACCAGGTGTCACACATATACAATCATGCGTCACACGCATTTGGTGTCAGTCATGCAGTGAAAGCAGTGTGCACGACATGCCACATATTCTCCGGGTGATGATGTGAAGGAAGGAAGCTTTCCAGCAATAAATATATGTCATGGTGTCTTGTATTGGAACAGCATTCATGCATTGTTTCGAATGACAGATCCAGAGATGTTAGAATCATTTGTCATTATGCTGACGACACATTCTTAGTTACATCAGAACTCTGTGACCTTAGTATGCCCATATTCTGTTCATCCTCCGCTCACAGTTACGGGTACGGGTACAGTTAGGGGTGGAGTGTGAGTCAAGGCAGAGGAGAGCTGGTGTGAAATGATAGTACAAATGTACAGGACATGTCATACAGCAAAAATCGTGGACACTTACATGCACCTGAGCCGGTGCAAGGAAAACAAGTTGAAACATAATTGAAGGTACAGTGATGTACTACACATATGCATATTTGAAGGATATTGGTTTGGTTCACTATTTTGGAACTCAGCTATTCAAAACATGTTGAAGACATGCACAACACAGCCAAATTAGAGGCATTGTGGCATTCGCGATAAAGAGAAGCATGATTGCAATGTGGATGCAGGTGTATATGATAAATCATGTGGCATGATTCCATAGGGATGTGTTTTCCATTCTTAAGATTTATATATACAGGATATGAGGCTACACAACAAGAGTGCACAGATCACACCTGTGTAAAGCTGCAGTGTCGTCGAGTAATTCCTAAGTAAGTCCTACTCACAAAATGATGCAGAACAGCATGGATACATTTTTGTTTGAAAGAAAAGCCTTGAGCTTCAGGAGACACCGTTTTTTTTTTTTTTTTTAGGGCTATATTCACACTGAACACATGAGCAAGTGGATAAACTTTGTGGCCATATGACAGCTATCAACAACGTAAAAGAAGGAGAACTAGTGTAACATGGGTGCTTGTTTACCCTGCTTTACTACTGTTGTATATATCCAGACTGAACACATGAGCACAGAAAAGCTATGCGGTCATACAGCAGCTGTCAATGACGTAAAAGAACAATGGCTAATGTTAACATGGGAGCATGTTCTTCCAAAGTGCTGTGTGCTCAGTGTGGATATAAACGGCTGCACTGGCTGGACAAATCTGTACCCATGTTAACGCAAGCTAACTTTCTTTTAAGTAGTTGAAAACTGTCATGTGGCCATGTACAATTTGCCCATGCGCTCATGCTACAGTATGGCAGAACTGCATTTCCATTTTGATGTTGCATGTACCAGTTGACTCCTATTATACTTGTCAATACCATATATTGATGAGTCTATAGATTATGTTTTGTTATATTCGCCTGCAGTAATTGCAGTTGATCTTCAACTTTAAGCGCGGTGCAATGGGAGCAAGGGGGCTTCAAAGTTTCTGTACACATTGCCCTTTATTCCTGTGAAATTCAACTCTAATGCAGTATGACACCCTAGATATATTAGTGGAGTCAGCATGTGGAATGTAGGAAGGATCTTTTCCTTGTGCGGCATTGCTGACCTGTGTTCCCATGTGACCTGGGCAACTAATTGAGCAGGATGTCGAGAGTGCACGCTTCTATGAAACAAATCATCCTTGTGGAACTACGTAATAGCCGTTGTTGTCTGAATATAAACAAAAAGCTCACGAATACAAAGTTGTTGTGATGAATGAGTCCATAACATGTTCGAGAAAGGACCTCCAGAATAGCTGTGCTTGTACAATGCACAAAAGCTGTCAGTGATTGGTCATGGTTATGTACCTGCAATAGTTTACCTCGAAAAGTAATGATGCTTCCAAAGGTTTGTAGCCTCCTTTAGCACATTGCTGTGTAGTGTCCTTTGAAGAAGCAGCCCTACACAAGTATATCTACTGTTATCAGATGATAAATCAATACAGAAGTAAGCAGCTGTCTCTTTGAATGCCTTCTAATGTAGAAGTGATAACGCGATACCTAGAGAACTGTTCTTCATTGGTCTGTTCTGCTGTGGCATGCTGAAATAAGTAAAGTACACATTTCAGTTTCATCTATGCTTGCATGTGAATCCAGGGGAAATGGAGACTTTGTTCGCTTTTGTTCCGATCTTTGCATAATCTGGGAACGGAAAATCTGCTTAAATTTTTTGTTCAGTGTAACGCAACAACATGCCATATTTCCATGCCTCGATAGTATCCACACAACAGCTGCAAGACACTAACGCACTTTATGATCAATCCTATTGCACTCTTAAACATGCCTGGAGGTCAGACACTCTGCGAAGAGATAATACCAGGAAGAGATACCGGGATGGATGATAAACATTCGGATAACGTCCCTCGATTCCTCCATCGGGGCTCGCAACAACCATCTAGCATGTTATTGATCTTACTGTACAATGACGGGGGCGCTTACAGTGTGTATCACAGGAGATGACACTCATAATAAGCGCCAGCACTACTTATACTTTGTTTTTTGAGGATGCACATTGACGTTCAGCCATCCGCACGCTCTCACGGTCCCTTGGATTGGTATATAGATTTTGTCCAGTGGCACATGTCGATGTCAATCTCTTTGACCACACTTTGACGGTGCTTTTTTACGTTTGCTAAGCAAGAGTTCGCAATAGTGCCTTCTACAAACAACTGCAGCATTTCGTGTCCGCGGTCAAGCGTTACGCTGTTTTCTTTACTAACCATGCATTTAAAACGATCTGCTAAATGTTTATCAGTTAGCTTCGAATTGGTGCAACATCACCTACCGCAGCCACTCTACGATGGTTTTTTCAACACACATGTTCACAGTAGTTGAACGTACTCAGATCGACGTTAAACGAGCCCTTACCCTAGTCTAAAATACGTCCCATTCAAATGCATGGGCTTAAACCACCAGTTTAAGTAGCTTGGGTGGATGATCGAAATGGAATATTCGACGCAAATATCCGACCCATTGTGATAAAATCCGTCTCCTGGGCGCTTCTAGCAATTATATCAATCAGAACTTGCCCAAGATTTGATGAAAAATTCTCCGTGAACCGGAGATTAGGCCTACCGGCCACCATCACTTCTGGCAGACCGTGGCGAAATGCGCATGCGCTGTGCCGGACGCTCGCTATGTGCGGTGCCATAAGCTTCACTGCAGCAGGTTGTATATAGCATGGGGTGGTGATCCAAGATTGGCGAACGAAAGTCTCACGTGATCGGTTTAAACCCGACGTCATTAAAGCAATGGTTTAAATAAGTTGGTGAATACGGACTATAGAGTCAGAGTTCGTCTGCTACAGTGATTCCACGTTCTGCGAATTCAAGAACTCACAAATGATTACAGCTAACTTCGAGCTTGTAGATCTGAATCAGTAGACGAAAAGTGCAACACGCTTTCGAGCAGGGTGTCGAACCGCAACAAATACAGCTTCGGTTCAGGTTCAGGTTCGCGTTGCCTGGATTTCGTTTCGGTTCAGTTCCGGTTCGGCCGCGCCAAAACTCGAACCCGTTCGTAAATCGGTTCAACGCTTCCGTTTTACATCTCACCTAAAGCGGCCTTTGTCAGGAAATGCGTCGCGAATAGGTTACTGCTGTTGTCTGCATTGACGCTTTTAGTGGCCAGGTACGTCCTTTAGCGAGAGAAAGGAGAAATGGATGAGCACTTGCAAACAGCGTCCACGCTGATGGGACAGTGTAGTCCACCTAATATCTGTTACGAAAATCGCTTTTTTCACACGCACAGTGTCAGCAAGATACACTTAAGAAAGGGAAATAAGATGGACCGCATTTTACATAGACGACGTTACTGAGCCGGCAAACTGCATTCGCAGTGTGGATCCATCTGAAACCTACTGAAGCATGTCGAAATAAGTCTGACCGCATTGCTCTGTCCGAGGTCACAGCAGTGCACCAGTTAAGCAAACCAGTGCAGCAAAACACAGACGCAATGTGCCACAACACAATTCAACTACCAGTAAGCAGGACTACATATAGGGTCTTTTTTATACAGATATTTCATAAAAACCTATAAGGGATATAAACATCCTGTTTTCACTTCTATCACCTGTCGGCCGGCGGACGTTCTTGGCCACGTGTTGCTCTACCGTCGAATGACTAATTACCAAAATCGTTAATTAACCTTTGAATTATAAAAGTTACGAAGTTGTTCCAATGAGAACATCTGTTTCTTTCTGTCACCTGATATAGTAGCCGTTTTCGGAACAAAAATCGGTTAGATAGATCGTCCGAAAAAATTCGTGAAGGAACTCCATTTTTTCCTTTGTTTTGTTCATTGCGCATCTTCGGAGACGCGTATTTCCTTCACACCCAATCTGACAGGGTGAAAGAGCACACTATGGCCTCTTGCGTCCTGAAAAAAGATTAAAAGAAAAGAATAAATGCAACCCAACATAAGGTCAGTTCCGATAGAGTCATCCCATACATTTGTCTTTGTTTTGTTTCTGCAAGTTAAAGCTAATCTTCGAAGCATGAGGTGGCACTGTGCCCCTTCACTCCCTTTCACAGTGGGTGTGAAGGAAAGACGCCTCTCCGAAGATACGCAATGACCAAAATAAAGAAAAAAAGGTGTTCTTTCACAAATTTTTCGCGGACGAACTATCGAACGCATTTTTGCTCTGAAAACGGCTACGACATCAGGTGACAGAAGGGAACAGATGTTCATATTGGGACAACTTCGTAGATTTTATAATCAAAAAGTTAATTAACAACTTTTGGGTAATTAGTCATTCTGCGGTTGAGCAACAGATGGCCAAGAACGTCCGCCGGCCCAGAGATGATAGAAGTGAAAACAGGATGTCTATAGCGCTTATATTATTTTTAAATGAAAAATCCGTATCGAAAAAAAAAAGACACCCTGCGTATTTTTAAGACCACTAGCCGTTATACAGGCACTGTTCGGCGTACGCACTGGAATTCTCATGTTTCTGATTTGTTTAATTTTTACTGCTCACGTGTAAAGGAAATTGTTGGGAGCTCGCTTAATCATAAACCCTTCCTATAGAGCTGGACAACTGGCATGCTCCATTCCTGCTTCATTCGGTGGACTATGACAGGCCACTCACCTTTCAGAAAATACAGCAGTTTCTAGCAGAGGTTGGTCACGACGTTTGCTTAGAAATCCAGGTTTGGCAAGCGTCCGCGTGGCGCGCCGTGTGGCGTGGCATAGAGCAGACGCCACAGCGCGTGCGAGGGGCACTAGCAGCGGCGCTCAGAAGGACAACTGCGGTTCAACGTGTTAAAAAAGACGCTGAAAGCATGCTTATTATACGTCCTCGTTTGACTGCTATGTGAAAATTAGCGATATCTATGATATGCAGTCCTCGTTGGGGGATTGAGAGGTACTGGAACTCTTACGCCGACTTCTTTTATGCCCGAACCATTTCGCTGCGAACCGGTTGCCCCCATTATTTTTTCCGGTTCTGCTCTGGTTCGTGTTCAACAATGTCTTAAAAATTTCGGTTCGGGTTCGAGTTCGATTCGGGCAGAAATGACAGTCAGGGTACGGTTTTCGGTTCGGGTTTGGTTCGACACCCTGCTTTCAAGAAAGTCAGTCTTGTGGAATACATGGGACCGTTTTGCGCTTTATTTTAAAGATTTCCAATTTAGTAAGCGGGGACGTTCAATCACTACTCGCAGATGACGATGGTTCTTCTGCATGGCTACGATCGGTGAAAGCACGTTCGTGATTGACTGACTCTTAATTGTTACGTCACGTTGACACGTGAGCAGGCTTTTTCTATCTAGGTGGTGTTGCGTTTACAGAGAGGGAATTCCGTAATGCTCTGAACACACGTCGTCTGCTGTTGCCATCCATTGCATCAAATTGCACAGAAACAACGCCACTAATAATTCGCGTCGGATTTTTGGCGCCGATGACGAACGAGGAGTAAAATGGCACTGCAGTTTCGGAATCGACCGCGATGGATGCGATAGTCCTACTCTAGAGGTGGTTTATCCAAGCAGTCAGGTTGTTGGTGACAGTTCTGTGTGCCAGGTCTTTGTGGAACAATCCGACCTTGAGTCTCACAAGAGTCATAAAGAGTCCGTTCTCAACAAAGAGAGACTGTCGTCTGCACCATGTCGAAATGCACCTTTTAGTCCTATATATACTGTACATTTCGTCTATTATCCCCTGGATCCAAATATTCAAGGAGGGATTGGTTTGTTGGTTGCTGGATGGAGATGAACACGTCATATGATGGTAGGCCAGCATAGAACCGTATGTCGTCGTTAGATGCAGTGTGGCCAGTAGTTAACTACATGTAGTTAAACTACTAGTTAAACTACCTGATTGTAGTTCAAAAGTAGTGATCAACTACTTGCAGAAATGTAGTGGGAACTACTAGTTAAACTACTATTTCGAGTAGTTAACTACAGTAGATAGGTTACTGCAGGCGCCACCTACTTCCGATTTTGCCGCAAGCTTTACGGCACGATTGTGCTTCCGACTTTTACCTTCAGCCACTTGTCTGATGAGAACGGAGGTGCCAGAGCAATTGTGCCGTGCATGTGTACTAAATCTTCAGTTTTAATGCTTGTCTAGTGAAGCCTCATTTTCTGTGAAATAATTCTGCAACTTAGTTTATCGCGTAGGCACGAAAGAGTCCCGCCGGAAGCTTTGTATTTGACGATCGTAGCAGCCTGTGTAATACCTTGGTTACCATCCTGGGGTGCACATAACCACATAGGATGGCTACGTGATCGAGCATCGTGGCTAAGCGAAAATATTTTACGGTTCACAGTTTCACAATCGGCACCCACCACAATATTTGTGCGTGGCGCATTGATCTGTGACGAAGGCGTCTATGAGTGTAAACCTCGTACATGGTCCGTCGCATGTTGTACGTACCTTTATAGCGGGAGCTTTCACTCCATAGAAAATATTTCCGTAGCAAGCTCTTTTGCCAGCGCATAATATACAAGAGACAGGCATTGGTTTTACGACAGTATGTGAATTAACCGACGTAGGCCCAAGAGTATATTTTAAATATCATTATTATTGCTTGTGATTCGTATTGAGGTGTCCAAGAACACTACAAGGGATTGGGAGGGGGGATTGGTGTTGATGGACAACGTTAAGTAGTTATAGATGTAGTTAAATACATTGCAGTAGTTAAAGAAGTAGTTTTAACTACTCACCTGAAAAGTAGTTGAACTACTAGTTAAACTACTCCATCGCGAAGTAGTTAGTAGTTATTATAGTTAAACTACTGTAGAAGTAGTTAGCGGCTCACACTGGTTAGATGCTTTGAAATTTTGAACTGATAATGGAAGGTGCTTCTCTTCTGGCTTTCTCAGTGCCATCTGAAATAATCCAAGCGCCATTCAATTTAATCCGCTGAGATCTGAAATAATTTAGGTGCTATTGGTCGTCATATAGGGACGACACCATTGGTCCCGTCGTCTGCTACGGAATATCTTGTGACTGAGCTGCAAGACATTCACCGCGGTTAAAAGTACGCGAGAGGGAATGACGCACTTAGCACACTACAACATTGATCCTCTCGTCTGCTGTGAATTATGTGAGGGATGGGAAGGGATGAGGTGACGATGGAGTTGAAGATGGGAGGACCGTGACTGCTCACATCCCACATGGCTGTGAATGGCCAACCCCTTTTGGTAAGGTCATTGTAACAGGCAACATATCGAAAAGGCAAAACATATTACAATTGGCTCAGTTATGACCCAAATAATTAAAAAGTATCATAAGAGTTCATAGTCAGTTAGGTGCAAAGACATTCTGCCCATACGAGTGGTGCGACGCGCAGGAATTGACTGGGGAGAGTCCTGCAGTTGAGGACTTTGCGGATTGAGGATTCCTTGAGGATTGAGGATTCCTTGCGATTCCTTTTCGTCTTCATTGACATTGTCGTCTGTAGTTATGGTATTTGACGTACCTTGCGTTGAAGAGTCATAGCTCACAGGAGGAATTGGGGGGGACATATTGCTTTGAGTTGAGACTCATGAACTGTTCTCGGCAGTTCATGAGTCTCGCGCTCAAAGTGCGATTAGTGTTGCTGGATATGCGAAGGGTCCGAAACACGGTCTCTATAGGTTGTTCAATCAGACGGTATACGTATGCCCTTAAATCTTGTAGCTAACTTTTCATTAGGAACAGGCTCCTGACATCCGATCACACGAAGTCTCCTACGGAAAAGTGATGTGGGCGGTGGGACATGCCGTAGATTTCCTTGCGTGTCTCTTGAGCTACCTCTGTGTTCGATGCAGCTTCAGATCTCTGTGATTGTAGATCGACAAGGCGATGTGTTAGGGATGGCTGCTGTGGCGTTCGATGTTGCTGTAGGGGGATGTTTGGGATGCAGCCAAACAGAAGCTCAAGCGGGGGGAACTTTCTACTTGCATTCGTGGCAGTGTTAACAGCGAAGGTGACCTCGTGTAGCTTGGTGTCCCACAGTCAGAGCACAGATCTTGCGAAAGGTTGTGACTAGTGTCGCGTTACTTCATTCTACAAGACCATTTCCTTCAGGTCTGTAGGGGGTAGAATAATGGAGTTCAGCACCATGAAGGTGCACAAATCTTCTGAACTGTGAAGACTCGAAACATGACCCATGATGAGATAAACGGTGTCCGTGGGTACCCTAAGTGTAGAAGATGTGATGTGGATGTCTAATGAGTTCATTCGTTGCTGTAGGCACAGTGTAACGCGCAGCAAAATCAATAACCTTGAAAATGTAACGTGAATTTCCTGAAGGGTTCGTGGTGATGTGATGCATGGCTATACTTGAAAAAGGTATGTCCGTGATCGGTATTTGTCCTAAAAGTCCAACGTTGCGTGGCGTGGGTCGGTTGAATTGTTGGCAGATTTGGCAAGACCGTACGTAGTCATGCACTGCGAGTGACATGTTAGGTCACCAATAGCGGTCTTGGATTTTTGTAAGCGTTCGTTGGACACCAAAATCTCCTGCATTGTGATGTATACCCTGGAAGATGGAGGGACGCATGGGAACGGCGAGGGTTAGCTGCCCAGAACAAGTGCGTCGGCAAAGGATATATCGTTGAGTACCAGAAAAGGTGCGTGGGCGTCGTCCTCTGAGGCCCACTGAATGTGTTCAAGGCATTCGGAATCGTCATGTTGGAAATCTTGCAATGATTGATCTGACTGTGTTATGGCACAGGAAAGTCGCAAAAGATGATCAGCCACGACGTTCTGGCGACCTATGCGATGGTGTATATTAAAATCAAATTCGACAAGATGAATAAGGATTGTCGTGAAACGACGAGACGGTCTCACACTCTTTGTAAGGCAAGCAACAGTCCATTTATCAGTAATCGGCGTGAATTTCTTGTAGAGAAGACAATGGCGAAATTTGACAGTGATGGTCAGTCAACAGCTTTGCACACCCAAACGTTGTTGTGCAACTTGGGTTCGTCTGGGGTAAGACTTCTGCTAGCGTACTTCAACTTCCTTGTTATTCTGTGTCTCTGACAAAACTGCACCAATTGTGGTTCCTGAGGCGTCAGGTGTGAGAGTTGTAGGCGCATCTGTCTGGAAGTGTCTCAAGAGCGGAGCTTGACTGAGGGCAGAACGGAGAGTCCGGTATGCGTGTTCATACTCCTCTATCCAGATGAAGTCTTTGGATTTGACTAAGGCTTGAAGGGGTGCAGCAATCTTAGAAAAGCCAGGTATAAACCCGCGATAAAAACATTGCTTTCTGTACCCAGGAAATAACTTCTTTCTGGTTCCGTGGAGGCGGAATTCGTAGCATTGCTTGTACTCGGTCAGGATCTGGTTGTTTTCTATCACTGGAGAAAACAAATCCCATAAACGTGATGCTAGACAGGACAAACTAGCATTTCTGTAGTGATACTTCGAGTCCGTTGGTGCGAAGAAGAGAAAGGGCTTCGTTGAGGTGGTGGTGAAAGGGCTCGCCGTTGTCGGCCTCATAAAGGTGGGCAACGTCACGACTAACGCCCTGGGGAAATGTGCGTCCTGGGCCGACTTCTAAGGGAACTGTGCCGACATATGTCTGAAAGCGTCTGAGGAAAACACTTAGCTCTTAAACACATCGAAGGTGTCTACATGAACAAGGATATCATCCAAATAAGCGTGGATCCCATTTTTCCCTACTTGGGGCTGAAATTCGTTAAAAATGGCCTGCATGATACCACGGTCCATTGATACTCTCTCTGGTCACGAAACTCAGCCGGAGAACAATAGGTCAGGTTTGCTTAGGGAGAACCGCCGCCGCGCGGAGGCGCGCGCGTCGCTACTTGGGGAGAAAACGCCAGCTGATACGGGTAAATGCCTCTTCTTTTGCCTGCGTTTTGACCAGTGTAGACGCTTCTTCCTGAAATCCACGTGCATCCTTACACTGTGAATAGATTTCGGCTAATCTATGCATGCCGCAGACGTGTTATATCCCAGCGTGTCGCTCGGGACATGATAATACGCCTTGTTCATAAGTGCTGCCATCTCGTGGCGGCGGCTGGCGGCGGCGCCATGTTTGAGTATTCGGGTGGTCGTGCTATGTGCGATTTCCTGGAACGGGACCAGCTGGACAGTCGGGAAACTTGCGATTCAAGCTTTTTAGGATGGCAGGCGAGCAGGAAGAATGCACAGCTGAGCTAACGAAGCTAACGTTCTACTAACCTTTCTTCCGGACAACTTCGTTGGCGTCGTCTACAACGAGCAAACAGCATCGCATAAGCGCGCCTGGCGTAGCAACAACTCCGTGACTGAATCTCACGTCGAATTGCGCACTTTTAAGACTCTGTCGCTTTTGCACATATGAATACTCAAATACTTGCCCGAAGTTTACAGCAGAGTGTTCTGATGCGGTGACTTACGCAGTTACCTAGCGGGTCCCTATATGCGCGTTTGTGCAGCATGGAGTGGCGATGGATGATCTTACTACAGGTCTCTTTGCTTAGCTGCTGGTCCTGTTCAGTAACTGAATAAAAAAGCATTTGAGCACCTGTGACTAGACACATTTTGTGTACCTTTAGTAAAATATCAGATACTCGCCCATGTCGCTTTTCGGTACCAGAAACCCAACAAAAGGTGAACGGATGCACACTTTTTGAGATGGAAGTCATGTGGGGCTGACTGTTCACACAAAGAAAGAGGAAGAGCCCCTTTCTTGGAGACACAGAAAACCAGACTTTCTGCGATGATTTGACGATTTCCTCGCATGTCATGCCGTCTTCTTTGTGATGCAAAGGCAACAGCACACCAGGAGGAGCACATTGCCTTTGCTCTGAAATCTGATGTGTCGTACTTGGTTATCTGCTTGGTACACAGCTCCTTTTTAAAAGCAATGATAACAACAGTGTCCCAAACGGACATGTACCACTAAGAGAGGCTGTGCACGAAGCTCATTTTCTCAATCATCTTCTAAATGATGGTCTGGCAGCACGCTTCCACTAGAAATTCAACACTCCTGCAATAAATGAATGCCTCTGTAGCTCGCGTTTAGTATAGACCTACTTCTGAAAGAAGCTGCCGTCCCGAGACACTCCAAACAATCTCAATCTGAGCATGTTCTGACCGTGAACGTGTCACGTGCCTTTTTAATTATTTTAGAGGCAATAATAGCGAACTGAGGATTTACCTTCTCGGTATTCGGGCCAATATTGCCCTTTTAGGTGCACAGTGGCACGAGAAGTAATAGGGAGTTGCCGGTCAACCTCTCGGGGTGCCGCGTTGTTGGCGATAGGCGAAGTGGCGGAAACCGAAACCACAGGCAGCTATACTCAAACATGGCGCGTAGACGTAGTCTCCGTCTCCGCACATAGATGGCGCGCGTACGGGTGCCGTGTGATGAGCTTTCATCGCACGTTAAAGAACCCTCAGGTGGGCGAAAAGCAATCCACAGACCGACCGCTGTGGCGTCGCTCATGATCTCAGTTGTCTCGCGACGTAAACACCCAATTATTATTATTATTATTATAGATGGCGCGCACTTATGCATAAGGCGTATTCTGGTGAAAAGGTATCGTTTTTCGCGTTGCGGACTGATGCCATCAAGCGAGACAAGTGGAAGCGTTCGATACCTCAGAAAGAGGACTCGCGTTTCAGCTTTGAGTCAAAGTGCACACGTGTGTGCGAGAAGCACTTTGACGCATTCGACATTGTCAGAGCGGACGAATTCCTCGTTACACGCGAAGCTCTGAATGACTCCGCAAGCAAAGAGATGGTCAGCATACCTCGCGACAGGTCAAAGCTGCGTCCTGAAGGCGTGTCATGAATTTTTGACGGGTGTCCGCAATACCTGAGCACCCCAAAGCCTAAAAGTCGCGCAACGCCGAAGCTGCAAGCAGCGAAACCGTCCTCGAAAAGAAAACGGATGAGTACTGGTGGTAGAAGCTCGGCGCCTCTCATCGACGTTGGAACAGGAGAACTCTGCGTTCAAGACAGACAGCTAGGCGCATCAGAGTAGAATGTGCGTTACTATTCATAGAAGCCCTTTGAAACTTGTCTGTTGTAACATATGACTGCAATGCAGCCAACAAGAGGGCATAATAACACGCACTCACTAATTTATCTTTTCTAGGCTGCAGTAAAACTTGCAACAATTCCTGTCGGACTGATTCACATGTCTGCATAAAAGCAGAACTTGACCGAATAAAGCGGAAGCTGTGGGACACACAATAGAAGCAGTACACCCTGCTGAGAAAGTTGGCACAGGTCCGTGCAACCTTCAAGGTGTCACATGTACCTCACATATATGTCATATGTCCGGGTCCTAGCGTTGGATGTAGTGCGCACTAAATCCAGAAAACAGCTGAAGAGCTTAATTTTTTTTAGATGTCGGCTGCACTTCTTTTCCCGCAAAAAATAAAAAATAAATAAGAAAAACAAGAAACTTAACCTGGCTACACCCAGATCACGCCCTGCTGCAGGTGGCAGGAAAGATTCACCACTGTCGGTGAACAGTGCAAATATGTAGTTAAATGTAGTTAATTAAAACCTCCATGGTGTGGGAAACACGTTACAATAGCAGTATTGTGGAGTTCTGCTACCTAAAATAGTAGATCTGCAATAAATGATGATTGGGTTCATTGCTGTAGCGCAGGTGGAGTCTTCGTTTTTTCAGACATCAAACGCGATCGAAACACTTACAGTAAAGCGTGTCGATGAGATAACTGCCTAAACACAGCGTTTTTAAGTGACAAAGCGCCGCTGCAAATTTGCGATCAGTCCCATTTGGACGTCGGTATGCGAAAGCCATTTCTCGCTGAAAGTTCTCCGTCCGCAGTCGATTATACTGCTCAGAGAGCTATATATCGCTGCACACCCGAGCACGTGTAAAATAAAACAAAATACAAATACGTTGAACAACATTATTTGGTTTGTTGTGCTCGAAACCAGCCAAAACGGCCAGCTCAACCCACGCGCGAACATACGGCTACGATGCGCCAGACGCGTCCGTCACCACCTGATGCTTATGCGTGCGCCGCCGCGCGGCAGCTCCAGTCCCTAGGCTAACTTTCCGTCGGAGTTTCGTGACCAAAGAGAGTATCAAAGGACCGTGATGATACGTTGAAAGGTTGCAGGGGCATTCTTTAGTCTGAATTGCATACTCGCCCACCTAAATGTGCCATGAGGAGTGATGAAGGCACTTTCCTTGTAATCTTCGGGGCAGATTCTCACTTCCCAATAAGCACTTTTTCAATCTTAGGTAGCAAAGAAACTACAGCGTGCGATATACTGGATGATGTCGTCTGCATGCGTTGGAGGCTGGACGACGGTGAATGTGCATTTGTTCAAGTGGACATAGTAAAGGCAGAGGCCCTTTTTGTTCCCCTTACACTCTTAAACCCGTACCTTTTATTGTAACTTTTAGAAACATGTAACTTCTGTATAGACGTAGATTTCGAGATTTCTTATAGGTTACACCACTGTAACGTATATTTAGAGGTTAAAAGCGACCAAGGTCATGTCCTTACAACACGAATAGAAGTTACATCTCGGAAAAAACAAAAACAGCTTGTTGTAACTTATAAATGTACCCTCTACTCCGACACTGTAACTTCTAAGTGAAATCTCCAAGAGTGATATTAAACGGTAGGAACAACTTATTTATTTACACATGGTAAACAAGACTTTCGTGCACGAGAGTCTCGTGCACGAAAGTCTTGTTTACCATGTGTAAATAAATAAGTTGTTCCTACCGTTTAATATCACTCTTTGATTTACTCACCACCGGCAACTTGACATCGCCTATTTTTTCTGCCTTCATATCTTCTTGAAATCTCCAACGATAATTTCTTTGTTAGTTTCTTATCGTTTGTTTTCCTTCTGTTTTTCAGCATAATGCCACGTTTCAGCCTCCCATTCCAGACGACAGTTGCGAATCTACGCTGTTATTTTTTATCTGTTTCAGCGTCATCTATACGTCGACTACATGTTATCAATGCTGTATGAACACAGATTATAAGTTCGCAGTCTGGAATACTGATAGTATGTTTCTTTCTAAAGGGTGGAAAACCATTGTCAATGCCGCAACCACCAAGATTTCCGATTTCGCTGCGTAGCCGAGCGTGGTCCAGGTCTATCCACACTGAGAGCGGTTTCCTTGAAACGCTTAACGCTCGTCGTCCGTCCGTTAACAAGTGTAATCTGTTTTAATCAGTGGTTTTCCTCGCGTTTATCATAGTATCGTCAGGAACAACGGAAAAGCTAGATGTCGCTTGCAAACAAGGATATTTTCGGTGTTCTCAGGGGAAAGTGTAGTGAGTGCGAAGATTGCAAAGAATATATAACCGAAAACGAACGTCACCACCGCAGCCCTAATTCACACACTTCATACACTGGGTAAGTGTACATTTTGTGCTAGGTACGTGCGTTATACCCCTGTCACACGGGCATTTTCGATCCTGCTCGACCGAACCTGCTTGAACCCAATGCAGATCGGATGGTGCTACACGGCCGCTTCCAAGCAGGGTCGAACTTTGATCGTGCTTGAGTCAAGACAGTTCCCATAACAGGATTGAGAATTTCAAGACGGCTCGACGGCCGCCATTTGCATCCTCGACACCGGTGAACTGTCATAACTTAAGACGGACATGTGCGCGAAGCTACAAATGATGCTTACATCGGTATACGATAAATTACCACTAATATCGCTGTTATATAGGAAACGCGAAATTAATGAGTTCCGTTTATTCATTTGCACAGGTCAACCATTCAATGTGCATTGAAAGTGGCCGTGTAGCAGCAACAAAACTCGAGCGTGCTCGGGAAGTTCGATGCAGATCGGATTCGAGAAGGATCGAAATGCCCGTGTGACAGGGGTATTATTTTGATAGCAAGAGCTCTTAGCGCATGTTTGTTGTGATTATTGCAAGCGTTTTGCGGTCCTGCATATGAACGCCACTAACGCTTGCTACTTTTCAGCTCTAACCGGCGTGCATTTTGCGAGCTGCGGATATATGCATCGAGATATATAATTCGCAGCTTCCTACTTGTTGTATTCTTACGATATTCTAAGACCCAATCGCGGAGTGAACGCCTTCCCGCATTTATGCTGCTTTATAGCTTGTGCTTTGTACGGATTTGAATGGTTCCGTAAATGCTACTCTCATTGCCCAAACTTTTGTTCCCAGGATCCCACATGCAGGTTCACATACCGTCACCAGCGCAATGCAGTACCTCACAAACTCGTCCCAGAGCGCCTCCAACGCTGATAACGCAGTAAGGTAGTGTCTCCTGCGTTACTGTACACTCATATTCCTCAAGGTTGTATGCGTTTTATGTAATACTGTATTGCCATTTGCGCTCGCCTCTGCAACACGAATGTGCAATAAGTTTTTTTCTGCTGCAATTCTCCATTTCGTTGGGTCTGTTCAGCTTAGCAAACGTAGGTCGGTTGTTTTGACTCGCTGGCTTCCTCGCACTTTTATGCATTGCTTCTCACTTAGAAGATAGTTCTTTTTTCCACATACATGGTAAAGCGACCATGGTTTCTCCTCACATCAGAATCGCACTTGTGCACAATGTGTCACCTCTCTACAGACTTCTGTTTTTGTAATATACATATGTTCAAGATCTCCTTTTCTGCTGGTTCATTTTGGTACCTTGGTGTGCTCTGTAAATGTCTGCCGATATCCCACGCACAGGGTGTTTGTTTTTATTCGCAGCACACTAGCGCTCATTTGACAGGTGGGTTATGTTAATTTTCGCAAATTAACCCATCCGTAGTTACAAACATTTCCGACATTTCCTGACGCATGTGTTTGTAACTACGGATCGATTAATTAGCAAAAATTCACATAACCCACCTGCCAAATGAGCGCTACTCTGTTGCGAATAAAAATAAACATGCTGTATAAAAAGCCGCACGTTGGCGTAACCTTTACGGGCAGGTGCTGGATTGAAGGCCGTAACCTCTAATTAATGGGTTTCCTTGTAACTTTTATAAAAGGTACTGCTCAGAGGGTACCTGGTAGCTTCTGAAATAGAGGGTAAAATATTGCGATTTTTTACCCTTTACTAAAGGGTACCGAGTTAAGAGTATAGTGACAACCACGATGAGAAATTCCCATGGTGCTGTGGCATGTTGTATGACTCCCTGCTGCAGTAAATTCTGAGTCTGGATCTCCAGAAACCTTCTATCGTCAGGAGCATACCTGTAAGGGCTGCGGCTATAGGGTGTAGCACCGGCAACAGGTCAATGCGGTGCTGTATGCCTTTGTAATGGCCAATGTGTGACTTAATGGGAACGAAGACAGAGTGGTGCGTTGCCATGATTGATTGTACTTCAGAGCAGACCTTCCGCTCTGTAACAACTGTATTCCAACGAAGGCTGGTGGAAATCGTTCATGTATTGTGAGTGGGATAAAACTGTTGGATAATACTGACTGTAGAGGGTCCGTGTTACTCTCAGGATGGCATGGAGGGGGCTCTTGGTCAAAGACTCGCCAAGGTGAACACAGGCCTGAAGGCATTGGGTCGACTTGGAGGCACACTCTTAAAACTGAACTTCACCACATAGCACGCTCCTAGCCAACCATAGCCTTTAGTGATATCGTTATCTGCCCTGATTTGTTGAGAACGGGAGGCGTACGCCTTTTTTGTGACAATTATGAACAGCATAAGTGTCACAGAAAAGGCGTACGCCTCCCGTTTTCAACAAATCAGGGCAGATAACGATATCACTCGAGATGATGGTTGGCTAGGAGCGTGCTATGCGGCGAAGTTCATTTTTAAGAGTGCAGTCCTTCGGCATGGGACTGTAAACAGCATAAGCTAGACGTGAACCTGCAAGGACGACAGCATTCGCCATGCGAGGTGTAATCTTACAAGAAGCTTGGTCGGTGACACCGGAGAAGGTGTGTTGCAAGTACGTGCACCTCGGTGGTTGGAAGACCAAACGTGTTTTGTGAGCTTCAAATTAGTCTTCACCTATTATGAGCGGCAGAATGTTGTTGCTGAGCACAGCAGCTTTGACTAGAGCGGAGACAGTTCCAATAACTGTCTCACGATGTGCCTTGCCTACTTGTAGGACTGAAGAACCCCCAACAACGTTGAATGGTGGCTGTTACCATGGGTGAATCATATATGGCGGGAGAATAGACTGGGAAACTAAAGTCAGCTTGGAGCCAGTGTCTGGGAAGGCATGGTATTTCCCAACGCCGGTGACGATTGCTTCAAAAAATAGCACTGAAGTTGAGAGCCTTCAAGGACAGTAGGTGTGCTATGGAGAGCTACAGGGTTTGACGGGTGTGATTGGCTTACTGGCGGCTGTACTTGTGATGATTGACTGACACACATTGGGCACTTGGATGCCAAATGTCAGTCTTTTAAATTTGTAACACATGGCCATTGTCTTGTCCACTTCGAAATGCTAGTGCACCATAGTCTTCAGATCTTTGTCGTATCTGTCCTCTGTCGGATGTACGCTGGTGACGGTTGGCAGTATTGTTGGACTTGGGCGTATGTGTTGAACCAAGCTCAGCTGAAGTGCTACGTTGCGCAGTGTTATGCATGGCAGCGGGATTCACTTGACATGGTGCTGCATTTGGCTTTGATTGGAATGGGGTACTGTCGACTCACTTATGACACGATGAGCAGTGCCAACGTCGGGCATGTGAAAAGCTGTTGTCGAGCTCCATGACGATTTCGATGAAATCCGTGATCGTCTGAGAGCGTTCTGCCAGAAGTGCCACCATAATCTGCTCATCGTAAAGTCCTTGGAGAAGGTTACCAATTTGTTGCTTCTCTGTCATGACTACTGGGCAACGGCCAATAAGCTTGAGCTTCGCAAGTGTATAACTGTCAAGCGATTGGATACGCTCACTCGGTTTAGCTTGCCACTCAATGAGGGTCAGGTCGTCTCTGAACTGTGTTTGGAATGCGGACGTCCACCCCTGCCAGTCATGTTACCTTTTCCCAGGGCTACATGCCAATTACGAGCAGTTCCATGTAGCTTGCTGATAGCGATGGCCTGGAGGACTTCGTCGGACCACAGCGCAAGATGACGGGTGCACTCAAGTTCACGTAATCACTGCTTGGACGAGTGTTTGCGATTGTAGTCAAAGAAAGCAATGGACTGTGAGAGGTCTGGCAAGGTGGTTACTTGGAGCACCGTTGTAGCATTAAGTGGCAGTAAAGACAGCTGAAGACACTGATAGCAGCCGCCGTCACTAAAGCGAAAGGTACCGCTCCGAAAACATTGTCGCGACTGGCGCAGTTGCTCTAAGTACCCTTAATTGGCTGCGTAATATATGCGTAAATATTTGAATGCCCATTGGTCTCTGACAACTGGCGTCAGTATTCCTTCACGCTGATTGGTCGAGAGTCATTCGAATGAGGAGCGATGATCCTGACGCCCGGTCGAACGGAGGAGAAAGAAAAACGACGGAACAGACATACCCAGCCACGCGTGTTCTCTCTGGGCGCTTTAAGTAGCTGCTCTCCTACTGCTTCTCGGCTCCTCGGTGTTTCGTGCTCCCGTAGAAGCTATTAAACGGCGCTTGGATGTTTGAACACTCTCGGAGTATTGCTGTTTCTCACTTTCTCTTTTTTTTACTCTCTATGCTCTGCTGCCGGCCCACGTCCTGCGTTCTCTTTCTGCGCTTTCGTAGAGAGAAGGGAAGAAATCACGTGCCGGAGCACAATTCCTTAACCGCGTTGTGCGTAATCACTTAATGGCAGGAGTGCCAAACCATGGAGGAAGGAAACACAGGCGCGGTCGTTCGAACAGATTTCTGTGGGACCCCTCTAGCGGTCGCTTGTGTCAAAACCGCCAATGCTTCCTGTCCACCACACTCTTAGAAATGAACTCCACCGCATAGCACGACGCTCCTAGCCAACCATAATCTCGAATGACATCGTTATATGCCCTTATTTGTTGAAAACGGGAGGCATACGATTTTTCTGTGACAATTATGAGCAGCATGAGTGTCACAAAACGGCGTACGCCTCCCGTTCTCAACAAATCAGGGCACATGTGTGTCAGGGCACATGCCATGACACACACCCTGTACTGTGACCGGTTACCTATTTGCCTAAACTATATTTTATGTACATTTGAGTAGCAGATGTGGATATACTCGTATCGCCAGTTTGCAAAGTGTTTTTACCACAAGCTTGGGAAAAACAAGAGCATGGTCATCCCAGCCTGTACAGTGAACAGGATCTGGCGAGCCTTCCACACAAAAACTGCCACAGGCTTCAAGTACCCAACATCTTAACTGATGGTACCTCTTTGCACAGCTCGTCTGTCGCATTTAAAATAATTCAGCGTCTGTATTTAAGATGACTTATAGCTCTAAGGATGATGCATGGTTCATGAGTTCTATATGTTGCGTTGAAACACAACACTAGTCCTTTTTAATGAGTCTTGCGGAACGATAGATGAGCACTCCTTTCGTGACATTGTGTACCGTTGCTACACTGAACAATTTCTTGAGCAAGACTGATGAACAAATGAAAAGCAGAATCTGTCTTTCAAATATGCATGTTTGTTTTAACCTCTGTATTTATTAAGTGATCCATGTTGATGCCCCCCTCATGTAATGCCCGCAAGGGCCATTGAGTTATATTCCTGAATATATAAATATCAAAACCAGAAAAAGATGCAACATCTACTGTAATACCTATCTTCTCTTTGTGTGAATGATACATAAACATTTTCAGAGGGTATGTTGCCACACTGTGCCTAAAGCCTAATTCCACCTCTTACATCATCTCCACATACTCAATCTCCAAAGCTGTACAAGGCTAAAGTAATCAGGTACTACATAAAAAAGGGGGAAGGAGGAAATTAAAAGCTGACACATCTAAAATTCAAAGAAACCCTGGTGCTTTCTCGGGGCTACTCATGTCTCAGACCTGGATCATACCCCTATAGAAAACAGCTTTCCTGAGCCTCAGTGTTTGATTCCCTTGATTGCCATGACTGTGAGGCAATACTCATCGACTTGGTGGCAAGTGGGTTTGCGTCTGATAGTGCGGTTTGGAATAAAGGGAGCAAGGAACATCTCTCTACGGTATTAAGAAGGATATCAACATAACCTGTCAAGGCATAGCATTTCATATTGCTTTTTAGTAAGTACAACACTGCTCATAGAAGTTGCGACCATTCATGTTGGGAAAGCATGCTGAAGTTACCTCAGTCAGTGCATCGAGAACTGGGAGTCAGGTTCACAGAGAGCACCTTATGAGAGGAACAGCGACAGTGCCCAGTGAAGACACTCAAGGAATTTTGTGCAGGTTTTAGGGGGTCACGCCTTTTAACAGTTTTGATGGAAAGCAGGGTGTTTGTTTGACTGACCTCTGGTGTATGAGTTGTTGTTATCTACAATCAGATAGCCATGTTTTAGTAATCTGAAAAAGCCTTAGCTCTCTTGCAGGAAATTGCTAATGAATCTGAATGAGTGTGAATGAGTGTCTTTTGTGGGAACAGGTTGTAACTGTCTTTCTATCCACCTTTCTTAGTTGCCCTAGCAAAAGCAAATATGTAATTCTGCACACAATATTTAGTGTTAGCACACTAATTGCTTTTAGTGTTCTCAGGCTCCTGCAATGGAGCTACCTCGTGCATACGCTGTGCCATGTCGGCAGGAACATAAATCAGATTGCCTTTACTTTAGAAATTGGCCCTTCAGTGCTTCATGTGAATGCAAGAATGGTATCCCCTAAACAATAGGCAATAAGAATGATTTCTTCAGTGTAATGAGCTTTGTAAAACAACAACTTTATTTCAAAATATGTTACAAATACCGGGTGACGACCTGATAATGTAACATTCTTTACTGGAAACACCGCTCAACACAGCGATTAAAAAGAGAGCGTTTTGCCGCCTATCCGCGTGGCATCATCAGTACAACAGAGCCCAAAGACGAGCACATCAGCCAACTTATTTAAGAGGACGTCATATACACATCCGATAGGGCTTCAAGGCGAAAACATAAATGTTTCAAACAGCAGCAACCGTGACAGAAGCAAGTTACAGTTGGCTCAGCCTACTCTCGTCACCTGCTGCAGACCAAGAACACTGTGATGGTCATCCGCGCAGCGGTTATCCAGGAAAGACAGTGCTTCAAAGTATTTCCATTTGCCGATGTACGTCACTCCTGCCTGTCCGCTTTTCGTGGCCATTTTCCTCTTTCTTTCATCGCTATACTGCTTTTCGCTTTATAGCAAAGTATCTCCTTACGTCATGTAAGAAAAACATATCGCCTGATAATGTTGCCTTGCAGGCGAGCTACCGACCCTAACATTACAGATGATAAAATGGTACTACAACGACAACGCGATTTGCTTAAAAGTATATCGTCAGCCACGACTCCGTTTTTAGGGTTGTGTGCTTCAGCAGCAGCGATAGCAAACATACTTTGAAAGACAATCTTATGAAACCGACAAAGGCCGTATAGCTCATATACGTTTTCGAGAAATCAAAGAAACGGATACTTATCTCCTGTAACTTTGCCGCCGTGCTTTCGCTGCAGATCCGTCACTATGCTTTCCCAGGTAGCTGTCTTCAGTCGCACGTTCTTGTAGTCTGGTGAATCAAGCTTCCAAAGACACACGTTCATCTCAACAGCGCTAAACAGGTCGTAAAAAAAACGATCACTCCTGAACAGCTCCTGGGCAGCCGCCTTGTTTTCTCCGCAGAGATGGGAAGAGATTCTGTGGGGAGCCGAGAGAATCTCTTCGGGGCCCTCCGGCACCCCCCCCCCCCCCAGCTCTCGCAAAATCTGTATCAAAATGCGTGTTACTGCGCACGGAGCAATCCGTGCCTCTCTATTGGTCGGACGCCACAAGCGTGTCCGGATTGGTTGCCAGAATTTGAAAACGGTACTTCGCGATTCCTCGCCTGCGTGCTGCGTTCGTTCTCCTTCGACGTAGTGATGGGCGATAGCCATCCAAGCACTATCCATAGTACTATCGAAGGTTCAGACGACTACTCATTTGAATATCGATAGTTTTGCTCAGAACTATCGATATATTTAGCTATCAATAGAAAGCTGGACACAGTCCAAACCCGCGTGCTGCAAAAATGTCACTGCTCCCATTTATGTTATCAATCTAATGAAATACCTCTACTTATAGTCGCACAGTCAATGATATTTTTTAAATAGTTTCGGACCGCTAGCATGAAAAAAAAAGATTACATAAAACAGTTCCGGAGGAACTGCTCCGAAAAGCAGTCAGGAATAAGAACAGTCGGGAAACAGAAAAGGAGATTTTGTGGATTGTTGTGCGCTGTACGTATGGTTAACATTAACCACAGCAGTCGCGTACGCTGTCAAACTATCACTAGTTTAAGTTACTGTCACTTTAATATGTCCCCAGAAATGCACTTAAAAAAGCGCAAATGTATAAGTACTCCGATATTTCATATTTCATGAACTTCACAGTTGGTTTCCCATGATGATTTTCTTCTTTTTTTTTTTTAGAGGTAACAAATAATCAAGAGTGAAATGCCATCGTCGAACTGCATGCGAAAAAACGAGAGTTCAGGAGGTTTTATTTCCCATGGAAATGTTTTCAACTCTTAAATTGTGAGTAACTGAAGTATCCATAGTTGGTATGAGCGAAACACAAATTCAGACGATTTCGTTTTTAAACGGAACAAAATGGATCATGAGTAGATTTTTCAATTCGTAGTTTGCAAACTATTGTGAATTTGCAGGAGCAAAACGCGAATCCAGAAAGTGTCGTTTCAAAAGAAACCTGATCAAATTTTAAATTCGGTGCGAAGAAACTGTGGATAGTTTGCAGGAGCAAAACCAAACTATTGGTCGCTTGCAGGAGCAAATTTCGCAGAAAGTTTGGTTTTCAAAATCAAGAAGCTAAAATTTTAAATTGGTGGGTGGGAACAACGTACTGATTGTTTGCAGGAGCGAAAGCTTGGTTCAAGCAACGTGAAGCTAGGTGCAGTGCATGTCCTGATACTATCGATAGTTCGAAAACCTATCGCGATACTATCGAAATTCTGGTTCACTCGATAGTTGTACAATCGATAGTCAAATACTATCGGTAGTATCGAATGTTTCGATAGTATCGCCCATCACTACTTCGACGGGTTCATTTGAAATCTGAACGGTGGGCGCCGCGTTGGCGGTGTCTTTCGTTGGGAGGCAAGTGCGTTCGCCGATGGCCGTTTTATTCGTGTATTATGGTGCCTTTGATCGTGTTGTACTGTTTCTCGCCACAAGCATTGGTCTACGAAGAGCCAATCGGATTTCAAACTGAAGTGTTGTCGTGAATTCTGGCTCGATGAACATGTTCGAGCGCCGTCAGATCTGCATAGCGGTGACAAGAAAATACGATTCATGAAGCAGCATTTTATGTTTGACGTGTAGCAGGCAAGGACATGATGATCAAGCGATTGTGCGCAAGTATGTGACAGTTGTTCGTTGCTGGGAATAAGCTGTGTCGATATGCGTATTTTACAAGTTTGAACTTTGTTCCAGTGTGCTAGGAAGCGCTACGCAATGGACTCAGTACGCTCAGTGCATGTATATGTGTCAACCTGCCGATTGTGTCAGTATAAATAAATTTGTTCATTACGACACTTTTCACAGTTGTTTGGGAATCACGGAATAACTTTACGACGTGCATTAAAGCTAGTAGACTTAGAGGTGAGGGGTAGCCGGTACAGGCCAGTATGGAAAGCAGAAGTCAGCAACAGCCAGAACCGGTCGGGCTGCGAGCCGGACGGAAAGACTTCTGATTGGAGGATTGAGGAAGCAATCGCTGCTCTCATTGGTCATGTGCCCAGTGTTGTGTGAATTTAGCTATACTATGGGCTCTATGGGGAGTTGTGGAGAGCTGCCTCCAGCGTGAAGGATTGCACAAGAAGCCATGACGTCAAGTCACGTGCAATCCGTTTGCTCTTACGTAACTTCTGTCACACTCGCGTCTCCGCGGAGATCTCGCCTCGAAAAGTCGCTCGTGCGTATACCCGGACAACAGCCAGTGCCTAAACTCGCTGACACTCCGCTCGCACGTTCCTTTAGCTGTCGGGTGAACAATGAGGCGAGTGAATTGACGGCAGCCGCCGGTCTACCAGAGCTACGGTCGCAGGGCTCCCTAGGTTGGAATGACTAATGGTTAGTACAATGCATATATGAGTGACAACAAGATGCATACCACAAGATGACTTACCAATGTAAAATACTTGTTCATGTTGAGCAATGTTAAACATCAGCTCAGTAAGCTGCCGTGTCACTCCCAGGAGCACAGCGTGCATGTATTCCACTGTGAACCCCCACACCAAGTTGAAGTGTGGCAAGTTCATCAGTGGCGATGGGCCTTTAACTCCATTCACTTGAGAGTCAAACTGCAGTGCAAGCTGCATGTCTCGTCTAAGGTCGTCTTCAGTCCTTTCAACATAAGGAGCTGTGTCGAGGTATCGCTTGCTTCCTGCAAAATAGACTATGCATCAGAGGAAGACTTTTCTCAGAATTTGACTACTTAGCATTAGCACGAAAAATGCAGCATAACCATTGATTACAATAAAAAGTAGACATATTGAAGTGTAACCACAGTACAAAGGTTATTACTGGCATAAGGAAGCACGTAACGGTCCCTTTGCTGTGATATTGTTTGAACGTACTCCCCGAAGGTGTATACTGCTTTTGTCCGGCACCACGGGCAGCAAAAGTTACCGTTGAACGGTATGTGATTGCGTACTGCAGCACGTGCGGGGGCGTACACAACAACACAACGCGTACACCTTCGAAGAAATTCATGTCGATTCATGCTCCCACACCACCTCATGCACACTCTTCACGTCGTCCACAAACTTTTTCAGAAATACAGTCATATATGGGTGCCTCGACCCAAATCATGGGCCAGCTAATGTACAGTGTTGAAAACGGCAAGTTAGAGGCAGTTCATTGATTGTAAATTGAATCGGCTACACAGAAGAATTGGACGATTTAAAAAGAGGGCTTCCATCTGTGTTCAAGGTAAATGTCAGATCGCTCCATTTGAGAATGCCTAACTCCTTAAACCTCGTATACAGACTACCATGAGTAATGTCACTCATAGCTCCGGAACTTGGTGCAGCACTTTGCAGTTTCTTCAGCCTGTCGTACAGCACATCCTTCGTCTGCTCAACAACATTCTTCACCTGGTGTTTAAAGGAGAGTGTAGGAGGAGAGGAGTGTAGTGAAGAAGCTGCCCTCGCTTTTTTGCTCAGGAACACTGTATGTACTGGAGCACGACACACACACGAGTTGATCTGAATCGTCATTTGCTGGTTCCAGGGGTGACACGCACGTTTCGCAATAGTAGTGATGTGATGCGATTTCTCCAAGCTTTGATGTCCAGAGTTTGCGAAAGGGGTATTTACTACGCGGCAGTACGTCTCCAGTGGAGCCGAATAGGGCATTTATTAACTGCAACAACTCAGCGAGGCCAGTTCATGGTAAATTTGGCAAAACAACGAAAGCCATAATCATGGCGATTGCTTCAACCTTGGTTGAAGACGAGTTTGGGAGGGTGGAATTTCCAAACTCAGCGAAACTCTCCGCCAGATGTTCTGCTTATCATAAACCCTGTATCAGGCTGTTCCTGTTGTGAGTTATCTTCATCGTCAAAAAGCTGTTCAGTTTCATAGTCCGAGACGTATGGGCTCTCCACGGGCTGGTCGTGTGTACCGCTGTCGTACGACAGTTCCTCACTCCCGGTTTCATGTAGTGACGATGTTCCTTCAGCAGAAGACGTTGACACAGACGACTCTGCAGATGTCGATATATGACTATCCTCAATACTAACATTTTGATGTGAGCGGCGATACCTCGTTGCCGGTGGAACCACGAATGGTTTGTCATCACACAAGTAAAGTTTTCTCCGCTTTGCGCAAAGCGGCTCTGACATCTTTGCCGTTTGAACGGCCCTTCGGAAGACGTTAGGTAGAAACCTACTGGGGTGAAGTTTCTCACAAAAAAGCAACATTGGTGAAGCAGGTGACACGACTATTAAAGCTTTTGTTTGTCAGCGGCAATCTTGGTGGTGATGTCAATGTCGTTCTCTGCCATATCGTCTTGTTGGTGCGCTACATTAAAGTGTAAACGTCTGATCATTTCGGCTTAAGTTTTCTGAAAGATGACAAAAATCACGCGGAGAATAAATAAAATAATCTGCGGCATAAACGTTTTTTAAACGTGCGTAAGCGAATCGAGCGGCCAGACCGGCGAAGCCAAGGCGAGCCACCATTGACATGTTTTGACAGCGAGCGGTTTCTTCTCCAGCTGAACTCCGTTGTGGTCTGTTCAAGAAAATGTTCGCTCATGACGTCTATACGGACAATGTCGAAGTTATTTTGCCAGTCAACCTGATAGAGAACTTCCGTCTAAGGCACATAGAAGACTTTGATGCGTCCCTAAGAAAATCATTCTGGCAGGGCCCAGATGAAGCCCATGGAAAGTTTTATCCAGCTCGTCTATTAAGACTTGGAGGTAAGAAATGTTTATAATTTTATCTATCTGAAGTACTCATGGTGCTAAATCATAGCAGTTCTGTTCTAGCATTTTATTAGAGTAGATGCACGGTGACTTTTTGTAGTGACTGAGCACCATGTGTTATTGCAAACGACTGCAAACAGGAACAAATATCGCGTTTTATTGCAGCTCAGTCTGTTTTCCGACTGGTGTATTCAGGCAGTGCGCAGTAAATTATATTTTGGAGTGCATTTCCGTGCCGTTGAAAGTCTACTTTTTTCAGAATCGAAAGATGATCTCATCACCAATATTCAAGAGAAGGGGCTGTGCATTCCTGCTGTCATTGAAGGCCCCTATGTGCATTCCGCAGAAACGGCAAGTGTTTCTTTGATGTTTTTCTACAGAAATTACATGGTGCTACAAAACATGCGTGCGAATCTCGTTTTTCTTTGATTTTACAGGCCAGTCAGTCTGCCAAAAGGAGAAAGAAAGCAAATGCAGATGCCCGAAGAAAGGAAATGGCTAGTATACTTAAGGAAAGCCACGTTGATACCTCTGAGATGAAGAAGGAGCTCCAGAGCCTTAAAGGAAAGGTGAAGTTCCTTGAAGATGAGCTTTACGAGGAACGGAGGCTGTACCGAAGCGCACAAAGACCCCTGATAAAGGTGTATTGTGAGTACGCATATTGTCACTGTATAAGACATTTTGGTTGGCTTTTGCAAAGGCGTCGCGGCCATGTGCAAAAAATAAAAAATAAAAACTGCTCAAGCGTCGCAATGAAAGAAGACTGCTTGCGACTTGTATGAATGATTTCCTGCGGCTTCTTTTATTGCCCATGTGCTGTTGTTTTCATGTGTTGTCACTAAACGATACCATACTTACAACCGACCACCCCCAAAGTCAGAGTCGACTGGTACATTGCTATTTCCTCCGCGGTCTGTTAGTCGAGTGCTTATCAGAATGAGACCATGGAAACGGGAGATTGATTAACCGTGGCCATGACAGTACATGATTAAACGCCGATGGGACAATAAGCGCGTTGAACTTAAGAAAATAATTCTAGCCCGTCAGCTGTCGTTATATTACTGTGCCGCTGAAGGGTCACATTTAGTCCTTAGACAGTGTAATTCATCATACTCACCCTGCTTCCACACTGGCTGCTGGGATTAGCTGCATGACACTACGCGAGCCCTCCCTGCTGTGCTGAGTAGCGCTGCTGTATTTCTCCTGGAGCACTATTGCATCTCCTTATCTTCAGCGGTGTGTGTGTGTAGTTGGCGGGCTCGATTTCTTTTCGTTATTAAGGTGAACAGGACCCCTATGACAGGCTGAACTGGGCAGGTTTTTTATCATGTATTCTAGCCACCAACACCTTCGCGTCCTAGCCATTCTTTAATTATTAACTTTTGCAACAAGCTGCAGCTGCCATAAGATGAGCTGCAACCAGGGATTTGGTCCATCGAGGACTGTTTCAGCACGTGTGTACTCAGTAGAGCTGGTAAGTTTCATTTATTATGCAATAACGGCTAATAATAAGGGCCCACGACTTCATGATTACGCAGCACAAATCAGCCTGAAAGCAGCTTAGTAGCTTAGATGTGTAGCTGGAACATTGTATTTGGGTTGATAACTTCACGTTTGAAATAACGTGAGCAGTGGCAAAACAAAGGTAACAGCAAACAGTAACATTTACGAAGTGGTAAAATACAGAAGTATAACGTTATATACAACAGTCATATTATGTGACTATCAGCAAGCAATATGCCATTTTATTTTAATGATGAAACACTGTAGAATTGTGTCAGCGTGATTGTCAATTAGAACTGACTAGAAATATGCGTTTTGCATAAACTCCTGGACCCTTCGCTAAAATTCCTTATGAATACACCCTTGGCTGCTGTTCACAGTGCTGTTTCTTTTTTCTCTATAGGATGAAATTCACTCTGCTACTGTGTCGGACGATATTGCACTTCCCACAACAATACCAGGTAAGCAGGGGCGAATAGCTGAAGATGCCAATGACGTACCTCTCTTTGTTGAAACTTACTTAGTGTCCACTGTGAAATTATCACTCGCAGTGTAACAGTCAACACTTAATGTATACGCCTTTTGCAGCTACCCCTCCGACTGCAATGGAAAGTGGATTGCACGCACCGGAAGTCTCTTCGCCTCAACTGCCTGTACCTTCATGTGGGAGTGTTGCTTCCTTCCCCTTACCAACAACTGTGGAAGATTGCAGCGAAGAGCATACTGGCCCTCTTGGAGAAAACACTCCTTTGGACACCACCACTGCGGTGGGTAAGAGAAAGATAAAAATGTCAGTGGCGAGTACGACATTGACCACAGTTCTGACAGAGAGTTTGACATAGTAGACGGAAAGGTAGGTGCACGCGTGCTCATGCATTTATACTAAAAATATAGTACCTGATCATCACTCCTGATCGCTGTAGTTGTGGTAAGGGTGCCTCTGGATTCTGACCTGCAGTAAGGGGGGGGGGGGTCGAGGTAGCCTGCCGTTGTTGGCCGCACTCGAGTGGGCATCGTCACGACTATAGCAAAAAAAAAAAAAGGAAAGTGGGAGAGGGGAGTTGAGGACTTCAACGTGATGCACAGTGCATGAGACTGAATGTTGTCCATTCACAGTGTGCAATGAGGACCGTGAACACTGCTTTTGTATGCTGTTAATGGTGTCATTGTGGCGACATACAATATTGGAGTCTGAGGTGTTACGCGCTCAATTCCTCTTGATGTCCCCATAATAATGCCTTCTTTGTGCAGGTTGTCCTCTGTGATGGAGTTCAAATAAGTAAAGAGAGGTACGACCGGGTCATGATGTCCAAATCGGACTCGAAATGCTGTAAAGATGTCAGTGTGATGCGGCAGGCTGTGAATCAACCTACGTGACAGCTGGTCAATTCACAGTGTCTACACTGGACGTGGACGCCAGAGCCATCAGGGTAGTTCGGATAGAAGCCAGCATGAGACGGAGTCAAACAAGGTTGTAAGTAGAAACTTTACTGTGAGCATGGGTAACACTCGGGGGTGGACCGCGCAACGCCAGCAACCGAGCAATCCAGAGCCAGAGGCAAGAACCCGGTGGAGCAGACCAGCAGCCAGAACCTGGTAGGGCAGACCCGCACCCAGAAGCAGGAACCCAGGACCAGATGGAAGTTGGAACCAAGAGCCAGGCGGTAGAACTCCACGACAATGCCAACGAACAGCCAGGAGTCCTCGTTCCCTTGCAGAACACAATCGCTCGTGCCCGTCCGTCCGTGCGCGTTACGTCACACCTCACACGTTTTTCCCCGAGCTGCTTTTCACCAGGAGTGACCACAACCATGACATTAACCTCCACGTCGCAAGACATTGCACAACCCCACATTGTTCAATGTCTTCAAAATCCACAATACACAATACACTCTGTTAAGTAATGTCCTCAGTCCTCAAAAACACTAGACAACGTTGCACATAAATAGACGGCCCCCAAAACATACAACATATCTTGCACACTTACCACACAACGACTGTGATACAACACTTCTATGAACAGGCTTCTAATGTTTGTCGGCTCTTGAAACCGCCAGAATACGTTACACACTCTCCGAAGCTATCAACTACTGTTTGAAATACATGCACTTCCACACACCACGATCACAGTAACTGTACGTGTAAAGCACCCTAGTACTGTCGTACAACTAGAATCACATCCAAACTAAATAGTAGGAACATAATGCGTGAATTCCCCAACCAACCGAAACACACAATACTGGTGTAATAGGTCCTACACACGACTCATAAAATCCGCACCGACGTTCTCGGATCCCTTAATATATTGTATTATGAAATCGTACTCTTGTAGCGACAGATTCCACCGCATGACCCGGGAGTTTAGGCACTTGCTTTTGCGTACATATTCTAATGGTTGGTGGTCTGTCTGCATCACAAAAGCATGTCCAAATAAGTACCACTGAAATTTACGGACTGCCCATACTAAGGCCAACGCCTCTCTCTCGATGGTAGCATACTTCGTCTCCGCCGCAGAGAGACGTCTGCTTGCAAAACTTATTGGTCTTAACCGACCATCCCTTTCCTGGAGCAATACCGCTCCCAAGCCTTGTAGCGAAGCATCGCTTCTGAGGATGAACTGTTCTTCCATGTTTGGTGCGATTAATATGGGTCCTCTGGACAAGTGTTTCCTAAGCTCCACAAAAGCGTTTTCATGTGCAGATTCCCAGACAACCTTATTCTTAGCACCCTTCTTAGTCAGATTCGTCAAAGGTCATGCGATGGATGCAAAGTGTTGAATGAATTCCCTATAAAAGCTCGCAAGACCAAGGAACGATCTCACTTGCTTTTTCGTCCGTGGTCGCTGCGACCCCAGAAGCTTTTCCAAAGTGTCCGGGTTGGGCCTAATACAACCCTGGCCAACAGATTCGCAAACTCGCACTTCTTTGGTTTCAGTGTGAGATGGGCTGCCCTTACCCTTCGGAATATCTCTTTCAATGTTGTTAATTGTTCCTCCCAAGACTCAGTGGCCACCAAGACATCATCAATGTAGTGCACTACATGGGGCAGATCCCCGATCACTTCCCTCATCAACTTGGTGAACACCGCGGCATGCAGTTTTCAGCCCGAACGGCATGTACCGAAAGTGATACAGCCCACTACGTGAAGCAAAAGCAGTTTTCTCCTTAGACGATTCTGCCATGGGAATTTGCCAATATCCTCTGGACAAATCCAGCTTTGAGAAATACTTTCTGTTTCCAACTTGTGCCAACATCTCATCGAGTCGTGCGATTGGATCTGCATCGAAGATTAACACATCATTCAATTTTCGAAAATCTACACATAACCAGTTTGACCCATCTGGTTTCTTGACTATCACCAAATGTGCTCGATATGCGGAACTCGATTTTTCTATCACTCCTAGCCTCAACATCATCTGCACTTCATCCTCAATAGTTTGCTGTAAGGCATGCGGAATCTGATATTGTGTGACCTGGATGGGGTCATCTGTCGTTACTCTCAGATGACACTCCAGGACATCTGTGCGTCCTGGTAGGTCCGAGAATACGTCATGATACTCCTCAATCAATGCATGCAACCCTGCAGTTTGTTGTCTCGTAATGTCCGCCGATATCTTTACGTAACGGAACGTCTGCTCTTGCGTCAGACTCATCGTGGAGATGTCTACATTCTCCTCCTCCTGTGTGTTTTCCACAGACACTGCTGCACAGTGAGCCCCATCCCGAATAACATATTGTTTCAACATATTGATGTGAAACACTTTGGTGTTTGCCCCGACCTGAATCTCATAGTCACAATCATTGCGTCGTTTCACCACTTGGTACGGACCCTTCCACCGCATAGTCAGCTTGTTATGTTCTGTGGGCAACAATACCAGCACAGCCTGACCCACGTGTAACTCCCGAGCTCGAGCCTTACGATTGTAATACCCTGCCTGCTTAGCCTTAGCTTTGCTCAGCTCCTCTTTTGCCAACTTGCATGTCGCTTCCAACCTACTACGTACATCTAATACATATTGGTATGTAAAGATTGCCTCCTCAGAGGCTTGCCCGTCCACAACTCCTTTAGAATCGTCAGAGGACTGCGTACAGTCCGCCCATATAACAGTTCAAGCGGTGAGAAGCCCAGGCTAGCCTGGGGGACTTCCCGGTAAGCGAACAAAAGTGGAGCAATATAGTGGTCCCAATGTTTGGGTTGTTCTTGAGACATCCGCCTCAACATCTGCTTTAAAGTGCCATTAAACTTCTCAACCATCCCATTCGCCATAGGGTGGTAAGGAGTCGTGTGCAGTTGTCTGAGAGACAGCAACCGTGCCACCTCCTTCATGAGGTCGGAGGTAAACTGCGCTCCCCGATCACTGAGTATCTCCCGTGGTACACCAAGCCTGGAAAACATGTCTGCGAGCGCTTCAGCAACCGTAACTGTCTCAATGCTCCGTAGCGCAACCGCCTCCGGATATATGGTAGCGAAATCGACTAAAGTCAAAATGTAGCGGTTCCCTTGCTGAGTAGGGGGTGATATGGGTCCTACTATATCCACAGCCACCCTCTGGAACGGCGTGGAAATCATTGGCATGCTCCCCAAGACAGTCTTACGTACGCTGCCCTTGGGAAGGCTCCGCTGACAGACATCACACGAACGAACATATCTCTGGACATCCCCCTGCACCTCCGGCCAGAAAAAATCAGCGATAATTCTGTCTGCCGTGCGCTTTTATCCCTGATGCCCAGCCATCAATGTGTCGTGCGCCTTCCGTAACACTGGGGTACGCAACCCCATCGGCACAACTAACTGCTCAATCTCACGTCCGCTATTTAAGCGACATAGCCGGTATAACAGACTCTCTTTTATCTCAAACAAGTATTCTGTGGTACACCTTGACTTGCGCAGCTTCTTCCCAACATCGTTAAAACACTTTGCCAAACTGTGATCGGAGACCTGTATGTCTGTTGCGAAGAACTGCATGTAACTGTTGGACGGTTATGTTCTCAGGCAACCCATTTGGAACTCTCAGGGGAGGAAGGTTACGGTGCGATTGCCGCGTCTGGGCCCTTGTCACTGCTGCTGAGTTTCCGCATCCCTCCAGTAACAGCCTTCCCTCCCAGCGGCCTACGGTCGCCGCCTCATTCGCCTGACCAGTAGACTGAAGTAGCTGCTCGTGTATGTCTACAACTCCAGGGACGTTCCCGATAATGAGATCAAATATGGGTTCCTCTACACAGTGAGCCAAAACCTTGCCTGTCAGATACGGGCTGCTAACACAGATTTCAGCTTCCGGCCACGTCCGGCATGTGTTGTCTGCTAAGTAAACTGAACAACTTCTGCCCGTCATCTGATTATTCGGCACCAAGCTCCGCCTGACCAAAATTAGATTACTGCCGGTATCCCTCAGGACTACGACGTCCTGTCCTTCTACCAATCCATCAACTGGTCGGAGAAGCCCGATCTTACTCGATAATGCGCGCGGAGATCCTTCACGTTCTGCATCCTCATAATCGATGTAGTTGGGCGCTGCACACACCTACCGCCCAGGAGAGACCATACATGCGGCTTTTCCTGATCTGTCAGAATCCTGCCCGTTCTTAGGGCAACTCTGAGACCGATGACCTACTTCTCCACATATCCAACAGGTACAAAGCCGGCCCTACAATCCGAAGCTCTGTGACCCATCTTTCCACATGGCATGCAACCTGCACCCGTGGCCCTCTTCGGTAAACCCTTCATAGGTAACATCTGTTCCGACTCGGCCTTTCCCAACGTCCTCACGCCAAGGACTTCCAAATACTTATCAGCCCGTTTACAGGTCCCTTCAAGTGACTTACATTCGCCCTCTTTCAAAAATACGACCAAAGCCGGAGGACACTTCAAAAGAAACTGCTCCCGTAACATTAAATCACGCAGCGACGTAACCTCCTTAGGCGTTTCAGATGCTTCCACCCACTTATCGAAGAAGTGCGTGAGGCGTGCCCCAAACTGCTTGGCTGTCTCTTTCTTATCGGCGTCGATGACCTGAACTTTTCCCGAAACCCTTCTGCGGTATATCGAAATGTCTCTAACAGGGCATATCGGACCTTCTCGTAATCGTTAGACTCTTATGGCGACAGCCGTCCAAACACCGCCAGCGCTTCTCCCGCCAGAGGTAAACGTAAGGCTGTTGCCCACTGCTCCTTGGGCCAACGCAGTCCTTCTGCTTTCAAGCCTATGTAAATAGGCGTCTAGGTCATCCCTCTTTTCATCAAAGACACGCATCACTTTGTGTGAACACGGTCGAAACCTCTCACTAGCTGTGCCGCTCGAGTCAGGGTCAACGGCTGCTGTGGCCTGATTCGCGGTCTGGACACGCAACGCGAGTACAGGCTCCTCACCTAGCAGTACTCGTTCGTCCAACTGCCTCTCTGCTGCTCGCGCAGCCCGCTCCTCTGCCCTCGTCTGCCTCTCTATTGCTCTCTGCTCCTCGACCCATTCCCTCAGCTCGTCGTCGCGCACTCCTAGTGATCTCCCAAGCGCTATCCACTTCTCCAACTCTCCGCTCATGCTAGCACCGAGACCCGAGAATGTGACGCCAAAATTGTGATGCGGCAGGCTGTGAATCAACCTATGTGACAGCTGGTTAATTCACAGTGCCTACACTGGACGTGAACGCCAGAGCTCTCAGGGTAGTTCGGATAGAAGCCAGCATGAGACAGAGTCAAACAAGGTTGTAAGTAGAAACCTGACTGTGAGCGTGGGTAACCCTCGGGGGTGGACCGCGCAACGCCAGCAACCGAGCAATCCAGAACCAGAGGCAAGAACCCGGTGGGGCAGACCAGCAGCCAGAATCTGGTAGGGCAGACCCGCAGCCAGAACCAGGAACCCAGGACCAGATAGAAGTTGGAACCAAGAGCAAGGCCGTAGAATTCCACGACGATGCCAATGAACAGCCAGGAGTCCTCGTTCCCTTGCAGAACCCAATCCCCCGTGCCCGTCCGTCCGTGCCCGTTACGTCACACCTCACACGTTTTTCTCCCGAGCTTCTTCTTTCCCCAGGAGTGACCACAACCATGACAGTCAGCCGCATCATCTGGAACCCTGATGCATTAGTCAACCGTAGTGTGATAGGCGCTGCGTGAAGACGGAAGCGAGATGCAGAGACTAACCGTGCCCTGACCCCAAAGAAGCTAAATGCTGCCAAACGTATGCATTTCTTCTTACTTAGCATGCATAGTGCATTATAACATCTTAAGATTTTAATTACACTGTCACACACTAGAACGTTCAAGTCATTGCTGTGGCATGTATTGCATTAAACCTGGAATGTGTTGACATGTACAGAAGTTCATTACCTCTGCTGATGTCGACAAAGTCCAGGGTTTCCGAAAGGGAATGCACTAAATCCATCAGACGTCATAAGAAATATGGCCTGCATTATTTTCTTTGGGAGGGCTTAAATGGGTTGCAACAGGTCATCCCAGATGAATGTAAGACTGCTCTTCTTCAGCTGAAGTTTCACAGCAAAGAGGGTAATAGAGGAGGAAAAAATGGGCACAGCGAATAACGAAACTCATGCGACTCCGACATAAGTGCCTCCAATGAGGCAGCACATGAGAAGTCATGCTTACGGCTGCCAATGTCAACTTTGCTACTTGTCCGTTTTTTTGTTTTTGTTTTTATTTTCCTTCTTTTACATCCCAGACTTGGTCGCTGAACAGAGAACTCCTTTTTCATGATATACTGCAGCGACACTGGAAATATGACATAATTTGTTTTCTATTTGTTTATCCAACAGGGGGCATACCGCAGGTACATCCACCTTCATCCATCCTCGGAACCGGCAAAAGAGAGGCTGCGGCATGCCAACAGATACATTTCCCAACTCCTTATGCGGAAAAGAACTGGAAGCTGGTAGACATGAAATATATTAACCATCTGTTGATCACACACTTTGACTGACGCTCTATTTTTAGCCCCGTTACAGCACAACACCACAGTAATTTTGGCATGCATACTGAGAGTCTCCAATATAGCCAATATACCAGCGTTATTGAAAACGATGAACGATATACATACGATACCATACGACACGATAACTAATGTTCAGCATGCGATAAACGATTTCCGGCATATTGGTTTCCAGTAGGACCGAATCGTATTTGAATCCAATTATCATAATACGGCAAGCCATTGCATTATTGGAATCCAACCAGCAAATTTCTAATAGGGAAAGGTTACCGCACCATCAAAATTAAATACATGTCCCTTAGGCCAACAATGGTAGACTTATTCGGTCCTGGTTTCAGTAGCATTAGAAGCCTTGGCAACGTTCCTTGTGTGCTCTTTTAGTCTTGACCCACGTCTTTTTTCTGTCACGCCAATGTAGGTGGCATCACAGTCTATGCTCTTAACTTTATATGCACAGCCTTAATGACTGATTGGCAGGGTGCAAATGGCGTATGAAACATCTTGGATGAAAGGAATGCACACCACTGATTTGACTCGTTTGATGTTGTTTTTGGCTGTTCTCTGTTGTAGCGATGATGCCCACCCGGATAGGCGACGAAACGTTCACTCTCTTTGTGCTCAATCGTTGTGGTAAGTCGGTGTTCTCAGTAAAGGCTTCTACGTCGTATGAATTTTGTTTGAATGATGATTAGTGGCGAGCTTCATATCCTGCGCCACTAGTCTAACAATTGCTTGCGGTAATGTAGTGGAATGGGGTAATGAGCCTTGTAAACAATTTACTTGGCAATATATTTATTTATCTTTCATAGGTGAAGAACCGTGTGGTGTTACATAACGGAGGGGCGTGTAATTATACAAGACCGATCACCTAAAGGCCTTGCTTCACACTAGATTAAAATATGATGCAAATGTAACGTGACAAACGCTGCATGTTGGCGAGGTGACATGTTCTCCTCACGAATTGTTGGCACGGTTGCGGTTAGTCAAGAAACTGCATATCCAGTTAATGGTAGCAGGATCAAATTTTAATGAGACTAGTTTGGCCAACAAGCGAGGATAATGTACAGTGTTTAAAGCTCTTACAAAAAAAAATACTGCATCTACGTGGACACAGAAATCAAGACATTTTAAAATGCTGTGACCGAATTATGTTAGTTTTGCCTAAATACCCTTTTCTAAAGCCATGCTGTAATTTTTAAAAAGAAATTGATAGACTCAACATGGTTAACAACGTGCTGGTATATGATGTGCTCCATTAGTTTACAGGGAACCCTAAAACGTGGAGCTGGTTAGTAGATAGAAGGAGCATAGGTCACACCTCTTCTGAAGACAGAAATTAGCTTGTGACCTATGCCCTCGACTCAGACACGTACAAAGCACCTTTCACACAGATTAGCGCAGCTTCGTTCCAGCTCTTCCACCTTCAAATGTTCATCGCTGTTGAGTGGTCTGTCATTCTTGTAACACAGATCTTAATTGAAATGGAGGTGCCTAAGGGACGCTGTGAAAGAAAAGTGTTTGGTTTCAGTCCTCTTAATGTTTCTGAAAACAAACTTTACAGTGACTATTCTTCTGAAATGAGCAACCCCAGAACGAAAGCAAAAAATATCTCTGGCTATATCATTGTATCCAATTTGAACATGGCACTTCAATTGACTAATGGTAGTTAAAGATGAGGATGATGATTCAATTTTAATGGCGTATAAGCAACTCAGGCTATAGTGCGCCAAAACCATGGGAAAATTGTGACTATTAAAAATCAGACGCTTATACTAAAATAATATTATAATAAAAGTATGGAGTCGAAGAAAGGGCAGAAACAATTGTTGGCATTGTGTGGCTGGTGTCGAGTTTTCCACACTAGGTGTTCAATAATAATGTAAGCTAGATATGTTACAGCATCAAAAGTACAGCGATATACACACTCAACAACAACAACAAATAAGTTAATGATAATGGATGGGGAAATTCGCCACGTAAGGTGCGGCCCACTACCCCAGTATGCACACAATATACCCTCAATATTCTCAATATGTAATGGGAATATGTGAAACCAATATAACACATACTTACATTTAAAACTTCCTTGGAAAAGGCAGCCCAGGTCTGTCGGATTTGTCAGACTCGATACAAAGCCAGTAAGCACAGTGTGGAATGACTGATTCATCTTTCGAAAGCAGCGGTGCAGCACCCCGACCTTTTGTCATCTCAATTCTTCAGAGCGGCACAGCCTAGTAAGGATCCATCAGAAGGGTCACATAAAGTATAACTGGGTTCATGAAGCGGAGGGTTCTGTGGGATACGTAAGAAAGCATACGCGTTACACAACAGCTACGAGAATGATCGGATGCATTTGCATGGTTTTGGAACTGAAAAATAAATGTGCTAACCTTGTTGAGGCATGCTTTTCCGTCAGAATCACACGAGAGCACACTTCGTTTCTTTAGATGAAGGTTCAAAGAATTCAACTTCAGCATTTGCAGTACACCATCAAGTCCCGATGCTCCTTTGATATGCAGCAGACAGAATTTCGCTGAGGCGAGTGTCTGCCGTTGCGGTTCGTTGCTTCGCAGCAGATCAAGAAAAGTACGCCGCAATGATAGGTGAAAAGGCAATCGTAGAACGTACTGCATGCGTTAAATGCAGGGTATATTTTTCTTTTTGAGACTCTGTAACAAAAACATTTTAACATATAAATGCCATTTCATAAAGGGAATTGACAGGGTATTGTGTGACCACGTGACGCGTTTGAGCCAATTGTGGGTGTTGCCAGTGGCCCTCATGTTGACGTCATTTTGATGGTGGGCCGGGGTGGATATTCTATATAAACGTATGTTTTCTCGGTTACACGCTAGGCGTGCTGCACTCGGATGAAGTCGAATGTTTAAAATTCGAGCTAAGAGAAACCGTGGGGTTTTAATTGGTGAACTTTCGCATGGAGAGTCCTTGTTGGGTGCTTTATCGACTGCTAGTACGAAAGAGCTCCCACAACTTCTGGTCAGAGTCGCTTTAAGAGTGCATGTGATCCTCTCTAAAGTTTCGGTTTAGCAACGCTCTGCTGCTCGCGTTGCTTTCTGTGCTTTTATGCCTTTCCAAAGCCATTTACTCTTAAAATGTGAGCACCATTGCGGAAATAGTGTTATGTTTACGTATGCTTACCACGGCTGCGGCAGTCGTTCAACGGAATGCAGCTCTGTCACGGTAATAACATTTCATTCGTAAGTACGAACTCCATCGGTTGTTTCGTGCCCCTGTGTGTATGTGAGTCATCTTGAATCATTCCTTTGCGAGCTGAGCGCTGCCCTAGAGCTGCAAGTTCATTTTATTTCCTCCATTTGTTGTACAAGTTTGATTAATGGCACTCTTTACGATTTCAGCAACGAACATACAAACGTGGCCACGTCATCACACAAACGTCGCTGCCACGAATGATGTTTCTAGTCCTCCGTGCTTGCCCTGCAGACCGTAACTGGTCCTGTAATAGAAGGTTAAACGAAGAGTAGACCTCCGAACACACAGAAATAAAACTACACGCGCGCATTCATCACAATGAGGCAACCACCACTCCCACCACGACACCCGTCGTCTGCTTTGGCAGCTGGCATGCGCATGATCTTGGGGTCACGTAGTAGACAGGAGCATCCCAGAATGCAATGCGAAGACTGGCACTCCCGTCCCAATGAAAAAAAGTTCGACGGGCCGCTCCTGTGTTTCCTTCCTCCATGTGCCAAACACTCGCGCTCCGGAGCAGCTGGTTAACGCGCCCTCAGATTACAACCGTTCTGCTCGCAGAAGATAGCGGTTAGTTTTGAAGGTTTTGAAAGCTTCCGACACTCTTAAAAATGAACTTCACCACATAGCACGCTGTGCGCCAACCATTGCCAAGAATGATAGGGGTATCGCTTCTGATTCGAAGAGAGACGGGGGCGTACGCCTTTTTGTGGCAATTTTCATGTATCCAAATTTCCACAAAAAGGCGTACGCCCACCTCTCTCTTCGTATCAGAAGCGATAACCCTATCATTCTTGGTAATGGTTGGCTCACAGCGTTCTATGCGGTGAAGTTCTGTTTTTAGAGTGTAGATTGTACACTCTTAAAAATGAACTTCACCGCATAGCACGCTCCTAGCCAACCATTATCTCGAATGATATCGTTATCTGCCCTGATTTGTTGAAAACACGGGGCGTACGCCTTTTCTGTGACAATTATGAACAGCATAAGTGTCACAGAAATGGCGTACGCCCCCCGTTTTCAACAAATCAGGGCAGGTAACGATATCATTCGAGATAATGGTTGGCTAGGAGCGTGCTATGAGGTGAAGTTCATTTTTAAGAGTGTAGTGCACAGCTAACGTGAAAACGGAATGGCACATCCAGCTGATTATCACAACAGCGGAAAGACGAACATGACAGGGAATCCCTGCACCTCCAAAGGACGCAGAAATCGTTCGTGAGGAAGTCTGCACTCTTTCCGATGCTCCGCAGGTGAACGGTAAGACAAGTTTCGTCACTTTTTGTTACCGAAGGAAGTAATGCAGGTTTATCGTGTGAAGTGTATTACGTACAACATTTACAAGTCACTCGGTACGTTAGAGGAGTTTCATGGTCCAGTGCGTTGCCGTAACTTGTGCGTTTCGGATATGCCGCTAATCAAATTATATGTGTGATTATGCTAGTTGCCCCTCATGCACGCCGCAGCCGTTCATTCATTGTGATCTATGAACGTTTGTAACACGTGTGCTTTGGTGTACAAATACGAAATCGACATCGATTGCCTATTCAAAATAGTGATATTCGTTCATGTTATCGATGAGTTATGCATCATCAATAAATTGTTTTTATTTTATTTTAGTGCTCCCGCAGCCATCGGCAATAACGACACACCTGGCCCAGCAGTGTTCGAATATTGTAGACCTCTACATGCTGGGTGTGCGAACTGCGATTGACTTTTGAACTGCTCGTCGGTGTCGAAACACTTCAAGCTCTTGTGAAGCCTGTAGAAGAAGTGAAAGCATATGTACTGTAACTTTTTCGAAACAGTTCGTGAGGACAAATAAACTTGCTTTATCAACCGCAATCGCTTTTTGTTTTGTTGTTCCTCTGCTTTGGGGCAACACGTACGTTACGCTACAACAAGCACGGAAGAAAAACAGACGAAGCTGGGGCTGGGGTGAGAGGGAACGAGAAGAGACAGACGAGACACCCGAGGAGAGAAAAGGAAGGGGGTTAGGAAATGAGGTCGGGCTGCGCATGCGTACTTGACCCTGGCTTTTTTCCCGCGCTGCTGATCTTGACCGCTGTGAGTGGCTCCTGGAGATCACGTGGTTTGGGCGCCCGCTATTTTCCCTGCATGATGGCGTCTATGGGATGCGTCTATGCCGGCAGATGCTCAGGGCGTGCGCAATGCAACTTGTTCCTCGGACATACCCGAATCAGCTGCGTTGGGCTGCAACGCAGACTGCTGTGGGTGTTATCGTCTTTTCAAGTTGAGTGGATGCTGTGGGGGCTGGGCTTTGGGAAATCCAGCCTGCGCGATTTGCTCGGTGTGCTCAAAACGTTGGTGTGTGAGTGCACTTCGGCGCCCACGATGGTATAGACCCCTACGACGAAGTTCTTGTCGCAACGCTTCGTCTGCGAGTTCATATAACTAAGCGATATCTGTCACAGCGTCCCAATTCTAAAAGGATGCCATTGGGATGCGGGGAAAGGTGATGGCAAAAGAGCGCCGGCTGGAGTTTTCCAGAGGAGTAGCACTTATAGCGGCAGCGGAGGAATGCCGAATGCCATGTGAGGAAGCCAGGAGAGAAGGAGGGGGCAACGGCGGCAGCTAAAGCCGTTGAGACTCCATCGGAGCATCGGCAAACAGATGTTTGTCCTGGTCCCAGTTACTTCTGATGTTTGGTCCGACACCCCAAAGCTTTCAACTCAAGCACCTGAATGGCGCTTCAGCATGTGTGTCTCGCCCAATGCGGCCGATAAGGGGGGGGGGGGGAGCCGTGGAATTGATAAAAGGCATGGTGCGACAGGGCAAAGAGGTTGTTGCTTTGTCGGAGATGCTCGCCTTGGCGGATTTCATACTGTGGCGTAGTAGGTAAAATAAAGCCATGTTGCATTGATCCTGTTGTTGTGCCGCTTGTTCCTTCCCGTGCGGAACGGACGGGCTGACGCCCCGGCGTTGTGGGAACTTAGGTTTCCACAACTGGAGCCCCACGTGGGGCCAGGGAAAAACTGCCCTCTACCGGATGGGGAGAGGAAGGCACCGAAGCGCCTCCTCAACATCTGGCAGAAGCACAGTTTGCACGAGACGTATCTTCGTCTTGGGGCACGGCCGTGAGCAGAGAGCAGCTCCTAGACGCTCAGAGAGCGGACGGCCTTTGTCAGTGGGCGTCGCAGTAGAATAGCTGAGCAAGACTCGGCGGACAACGAGCGACTGACGGATGACACGACTCCTATCGGCTTGGCGAGGATGGCCTGTAATGACACCTGTTCAGGTACATACCCCAGGCGGATGTCGAAGACGGCTCATCCCCGTTCAGAGTCGTGGTGCCACGGAAGTTGTTCATATGTTACTCGGTCTTTACTCAGTCTTTACATGACTCGGCCTTGGCAGGTCACAGCAGCGGCATGAAAACTTATGAAAAGTTGTGTCGTGTTGCGACATGACCAGAAATGAGGCAGGATGTAACAAAGTACCGAAGTAGCTAACATTACCGAACGTGTTAATCGGAACCTGAAAACGACGTTGGTTGGTTTTACTAGTCCGCACCACCGAGATTGGGATCTTCGCCTGGCGTTCGCTACACGGATGACGGTCAACAGATCTACAGGCTTCACCCCGGCGTTCCTGAACTTGGGACGAGAGGCCCCTTTTCCAGTGGAGAATGCTCTAGGGCTCCGGGATGGTGCAACACGACCTCCTTATTCAAGGTTAGCTGAGGATTTCCGGACTCGACTGGACGATGCAGCTCGGACAGCTCGGCAGAACCTGGACGTCGCTACGTTAGAGCAGGCTCGCCAGTACAACTATGGACGTCGGAACCTCACCTACAGCGTTGGTGACTTCGTCCTTCGACGGACTCACCCGCTAAGTGATGCGTCACGAGGCTCTGCAGCATCACTCGCAGATAGGTGGGATGGCCCCTGCGAGGTAAGTGCGTGCTCCTCCGGCCACACTTACAGGCTTCGTCACTGCGACACGGGCGAACAGACTGGGCCAGTACACATCTCGGACTTGAAGTCTTACCACCTCTGAGACCCTGACGGAGAGGAGCCCGACTTGCAACCTGCTTCCCTCCAAGACGTGGACCCGGATCCCTCTCTCTGACCTGCGTCCAGCCGCACGCGGCGCACGTAGCAGTCACCATCTCAATAGCTAAGCATAGTGCTTGTGGTTTAGTGTTTTATTAGTGTGATTTCTGATGCACAGCGTTCCGCTATGTCTCTTTTGGGGCGTGCCTTTTGAGGCGCTCACGCCTTGGGGTTGCCCACTTACCTTGTTCCCGCCTCTCTCTCGCAGTTTCAATGCGACGTTCCTCGCTTCCCTCTCACCGCCCGGTTTCCCGGTCCCGATCACAAGGAGACCCAGCATGGAGCTCCGGACCCCTGGACCGCACAGCCCGCTCCTGACTTCCTCAACACCGCTCCGTGGCCACCTGGACGGTGGTGGCCAATGGTCTGCCTGTGGCATGGACGTCACGTTCCCGATGGAGCAGCCAGCCTGACCGCTGTGGGGAGAAAACACGTGACGGACTCCTGCCCCAGGCACGTGGGGGAGGGAGGGGGCGTGAGCCGTGGAAGAGATAAAAGGCATGGTGCGACTGGGCAAAGAGGTTGTTGTTTTGTCAGAGATGCTCGCCTTTGCGGATCTCATACTGTGGCGTAGAAGGTAAAATAAACCCGTGTTGCATTGATCCTGTTGTTGTGCTGCTTGTTCCTTCGCGTGCGTAACGGATGGACTGACGCCCCGGGGTTATGGGAACATTTGTTTCCACAGATGGATGACGGGCTTGAAATGCTCGCTTGGAGATCATTCTGGGTGAATGCCACGCTTGAACAGAGCTGGGCTGAGCTTGTCAATCAGTCGTAATGCTCTAGTTGTTGCGGCGACAGAAGTAGGATGGTCGACTGCGCCATGTGAATGACGTGAGGGATGGGAAGGGATGAGGTGACGATGGAGATGAAGATGGGATGAAGAAGGTGGGCGGGCAAGGGTGGTACCGGGTGACCAACTAACTAGCGGAGCGGGGGAGAGGGCTGAGTGAGATTCTCGAGCGCCACCCAATGACAACGCATGCTGCAGGCCGGTTTCACGTCAGTTCATGCAAGGAGGTCCCATAGACCTCCTAGATTTTCATTAGTTTTTATATGTAGAAGCTCATCGTACATGATGATGAACAGCGGCAAAATTAATAATTTCTGCGGAATAGTTTTCGTGCAAAAAAATCGAGAAAAATCCGGCCCTGAATTTGAGTGTTTCAGTTTTGCCGTGTTTGCACGCGTATATCTCCTGAGTTTTAAAAGTTATTGTAGTGAAATTTTTTTATGCTTTAGTGTGCCTTAAGGCCAGCAGTCCGAGCACAAATTTTGGCGCGCAGGTGCAACGCTCTCTCACGCTGTTTTGTTCCAACTTCGACGTGTGATTTTTCTGGCTATAGATGTCCCTCATTAGCATACTTCGTGCCAGTTCACTCACCTTTTAATACTCTTTCATCTTATTTATCTATCGTTCGTATACCTCCTTCACTGTTAAAACAGAACTTCAAGGGGGGGGGGGGGGGGGGTCGAGGTAGCTTGCCGTTGTTGGCCGCACTCAAGTGGGCATCGTCACGACTATAGCCAAAAAAAAAGGAAAAGAAGGTGGGAGAAAGGGGAGTTGAGGACTTCAAAGTGATGTAGAAGCAGGATGAACTTCACCACATAGCACGCTCCTGGCCAACCACCATCCCGAATGACAACGTTCTCGCCCCTGATTTGTTGAAAACGGGAGGAGGAGCCTATTTTGTGCCGTGCATCAAAATAGGCTCCTCCTCCCGTTTTCAACAAATCTAGGGCGAGAACGTTGTCATTCGGGTTGATGGTTGGCTAGGAGCGTGCTATGTGGTGAAGTTAATTTTTAAGAGTGTATCTGCTGAAACACGCAAATGTTTAGGCATATTCCGAAAAAAACAAGGATTTTGCGCGTCAGTTTCTCGAAAAGGCCCTTTTGATTTCATTTATATTTTGCCAGGACATGGCCCGATGTTAGACAGTATGATCTGCAGTAGTATAGGGACCATGCAAATTCTAACCTATCTCGTGCTCAATATTTTTGTTCTTATTTCCAGATAAATATGTCGTGCGTGTGCCAACCGTGTTACATGTACACTTTTCTGCTACAGTGCAGGAACGTAACTGCCCATACTGGTAAATATGGTTACGCCTACAGATCTGCTGGTGCTGTGTATATCCAATGTTCCGTTGAAACCAAGGAAGGCTAACGGTAAAGGCATTCGCCGGAAGCTGCCGTTTACGCAATGGTCCAGGGAAAATGGCGGGCGCCCAAACCACGTGATCCCCAGGAGCCACTCACAGCGTCTCCGAGGTGCAGCGCGGGAAAAAAGTTGGGGCCCAGTGCGCATGCGCAGACCGACCTCCTTTCCCAACCTCCTTCCACTTCTCTCCTCGGGTTTTTCGTCTCTCCTCTCGTCCGACCTACCCCCCAGCCTCGTCCGTTTGTCTTCGCGCTTGCTGTCTTGCAGTAGAGCAACGATCATGCTGTCCCAAAGCAGACAATCAAAAAGCGATGGTGTATGATAAATCAACTGTATTTCTCCTGGGGAACTGCCTCGAAAAAGCTACAGTACATATCTTTTTACGTCTTGTAACAGGCTTCACTGGAGCGTAGGTGCTTCGACATCGAAGGGCAGTTCAAAAGCCAATGCCCAGCTATAGGAAGGGAGTTGCCTCAGGACAGAAGCCGCCGATATTTCGCACAGAGACTGTTCTTCTTCTGGGCATGCTGATGGGCTGCTTCTTCATGCTGAGCTATGTGCGTCGTTGTTGCCGATGGCTGCAGGAGAACTAAAACAAAACAAAAAATATATTGATGACCCGTAACTCTGCACGAAAATCACTGCTATGATAGGCAATCGATCTTGATTTCGTATTTGAACACCAAGGCATTTGTCACGAATGTTCGTAGATCACAGTGAATGAACGGCTGCGACGCGCATGAGGAGCAACTGCATAACCACACATAATTTGATTAACGGCATATCAGAAACGTACAAGTTACGGCAATGCACTGCACAATGAAACGCCGCTAACGTACCGAGTGACTCGTAAATGTTGTACGTAATACTTAACATGATAAACCTGCATTACTTCCTTCAGTCACAAAAAAGTAATCAAACTTGTCTTACCGTTCACCTGTAGTACGTCGGAAAGAGTGCAGACTTCCTCTCTGACGATTTCTGCGTCCTTTGGAGGTGCAAGGATTCCATGTCATGTTCGTCTTCCCGCTGTTGTGATGATGAGGTGGATGTGCCATTCCGTTCTCACATTAGCAGTTCGCCACAATCTAAATCTAAAGCATTCAAAACCCTCTAACTACCCCCTAGCGTCTGCGTGCACAACGGTTGCAGGTTGTAGCCCGAGAGAACACGCGTGGCCGGACAGACGCGATGTCTCCGATGTCTCCTCTGTCGTTTTTCTTTCTCCTCCGTTCGACTGCTTCCGTTGAGCGGTTCGCGCGTTCGGATGCTCGCTCCTCAATCAAATGACTCTCGCCCAATCAGCGCGAAGGAAACTGACGCCAGTTCTTGGAGACCAATGAGCATTCAAATATTTATACATATAATGCGCAGCCAATCAGAGATCTTCCGAGCTCGCACGCCGGTGGCGACAATATTTTCAAGGCGGTGCGTTTCGCTTTAGAGCCGGCGGCTGGTAATGGTAAGGGCAACAGAAACGGTATATTACCGAAATTGGAGATGGTAACGATGACGCATACCACGATCCTCCATTACCGGAAACAGAAACGGAAACGAAAATTATCGTTCGGTATAGAATGCGAGTAATGGCTATTCGTGTTGTGCGATGACAGTTCAGGACTGAGACAGTTCAGAGACAGTTTTATTTTTTGTATTTTCATGACTCCGTTCCCTGTAATGCTCAAATCAGAGAGTCGAACCGAACCCGAACCTGAACCGAAAACCGTTATTAACCGTTATTTTTGGCCGAATCGGAACTGAATCGAACCGAAAGTGTCGACGCCATCTTGGAGCGGAACCGGAACTGAACCGTTAAAAAAATACCGGTAACCGGTTCAAATAACAGTTCATACGGAACTAAGGGCGGAACTTTGCATGTTGTGCATGAACATAGACTTTTCTCTCTCTCTCTCCTTTTTGCTTCTTTTATTAGCTTCGTAGCCTGCCTTTTGCTTGCCGAAAAAGTCGTGCCCTGCAGGGATGCTCTGGATTTTCTCGAGTCGCGAAATAACAGCAACAACTTTATTTTAAGATGATGAATGGACAACGTTGAATGGGAAGTTATGACTGAAAACTGTTATGACTAATGTCTAAGACATACACAAGAATATATATAAGAATTAACGACATATAATAACGACATAACGACAGTTATAACGATATATATATATAACGACATAACGATATATAATAAGGATCAACGACAGTTTTGGGTAGCATTCAGAAAGTGGCATATATTATAATTATATACTAATCAACCTGACCACACAGGGTATCCAACCTAACTGCAGAAATGACAGAATGGCGTAAATGTAGGCTAGCTGGTGGATAAATTCCATGATAGGCAAAGGCTTGCCTATCATGGCTCAGGCTTGCCTATCATGCAGAAATGAGCGCTGACACATAGCACTGTCCAAGAAAAACTGACTGCCCTCCTATAACGTTTGTGTTATACGAACAGGTGCAGGGTTGTAAGATCAGCCTGTTTGTAACACAAACGTTATAGTAGAGCTGTCAGTTTTTCTTGGACATCGCCATGTGTTAGAGATCATTTCTACGGTTATCGTGGACATCCTGTATATGTGTATGTAAATGCGAGTAGGCGGACCAACCGATGGATATGTCGTCGGCTGTTCGGCTTTAGGTCTTTCAAATTTTCTATTCTTCGTTTGTTTTTCTTCTTCTGTTCTTTTTTGTGCAGTGGATTGCAAAAGAAACTATCTGAACTCATATACAGCATGCGTCCGTGTGTACGACCATACTGAGATCGTATTTAAAAATCGTGAATCGGTCGAAAATGAGTCGAACTCTCTGTTTGCACTTGCTCTTGCCCGTGCTCTGTCTTTGTACAGATACTTCACTCTAACGGCGACATGGTAGCACGGCGGCGGTCAGTGATGAACGATAACGCGCCTTTCACATAAAGACCCTTGGCTCAGAATCGCACAATTCCAATCAAACTACCATGAAGCGTCGTTTGCTGATTAACGTGTTATTCGTGTCTCCTGACTGGTAATCAATATATCAATATCAATTACTTAAATGACTTAGGCCGAGGTAGCAGGCTTGCTTGACTGTCATATTCCTGCCGAGATTCTGCGAACAACCCGGTAGGTTAGTTAACCACCGCGACATGAGCCACCTGCTGGGGCAGTCAACACAAACCGGTAATTCATATGGTTACGCTGCTGTCGTAACCACTACTAATCTTGTCTTTCATTTCGCGCAAAATCTTTCAAAGTCTTGAACAACCGTTGATGTTTTCCTCTGCACTGTACCACAGCACTGTACCAGCACTGTACCACACAAACGAAAGTGTAAACCTGCCTGTTGTGCTGGCCACCCATGGCCCCTGAACCGGTTCGTGAACCGAACCGTTTGGAAAACCGGTTCGAACCATTATAGTTGCCTCCCGGAGCTGAACCGGAACTGAACCCTTTCCGTCGAACCTAAACCCGAACCGAACCGATAAGCGTTTCGGTTCGACTCTCTGGCTCAAATACTACCTGAGACCCAATTACCGCCCGATATCCCTCGTTCCATCTTTTAGCACGGTTATTGAAAAAAAATCATTCTAGGACGTTTAGAGTCATTTCTAAATCACTATGACTTTCTTAGTCCTTTTCAATTTGGTTTTCGTAAAGGAAAATCGACAACCCTTGCACTAATCCATGCGACAGAGAAAATAAAGAGTAATATAGAAGTCAACCTAATCACAATGGCCATTTTCGTTGACTTAACTAAAGCTTTCGATTTAATTAATCATAATATTCTCCTACAAAAGATGGAACGATGTGAAATACGGGGCAAACCCCTCGAATTATTCCGCAGCTACTTATCCAAGAGAAAGCAATTCGTCAGCATAAATGGTTGTACGTCCGAGTTACGTGACTAGGTTACAGGAGTGCCACAGGGTTCCATCTTGGGACCAATGTTATTTCTTTTGTACGTCAACGACCTAACAGATTATCTTTCCGAATCATGCTTTCTGTATGCTGATGATACAAACATTTTTGTCGAAGCTGAGACTGTCGTCATTGTACTCAAAGGCAAACCACGTGTTACAGAAATTTTGCGTCTGGCTTACGGCAAACATGCTTGCAGCTAACTTCAGGAAATCGTCTTATGTTATCTTTCGTTCGCAACAAAAAGTCATCAATGTCGATAATGAAAAACTGTTATTTGGCAACTGTCTCCTAAAACGGGTAGATTTCTTCAGGCATATGAGCGTTGTCACTCCTCCACCACTTAGTTACTCATTACGCTCCTTAATGTATATTATGCTTGAGTTTACTCTTACATTTCTTATAGCCTTGAAGTATATGGTGTAATCTACAAAACAAGCCTACACCCCTTACTTGTTATGCAAAAGCGAGCTCTTCGCATCATGTTATGAATCCATCCCCGCGACTCGGTGTCGTTCGCATTCTCGCTACTAAATACGTACGACATTTACAGGCTACTTCAGTATAAAATTGCAAAACAATTGCACAAGTTATTTCTCACACTTGCTTCGTACGGCTCTAAAGGCCAGTTCTCACTTGGCGACGCCCGACGCGGCGTCGTGAGCGGGCGGCGGAAGTAGAGGCGCATTTCCGCCGCCCCGTCAGCTTGCACGATTTTCATGTTCCCACCACAGTGGCATTCCGTCGTCCAAAGCAGACGAAAAATCAGGAGGCGTGGCCTTTCTCTGTCACCTAATTGGTCGCCAGCTGTCATTCTCGGCAACTCTCACCGACGTCGTGAAAGAAGTTTGGCATGGCAGTTTTTTTGGCTCGACGTCTCTCCTCTTCAGACTCCGGAAATGCGCGTCTACTTCCGCCGCGCGCTCACGACGCCGCGTCGGGCGTCGCCAAGTGAGAACTGGCCCTAATGTCTGGAATGTGTTACCCTCGGATATAAGACATACACTTCTAGTCTCTATTCTTTTAAAAGAAAACTAAAATTACACTTAGCAACTCAACCGTCATAGGTGTTGATGTCACTGTGGCTCTGCTCCTATGTTTGGTTCTTCTGTAACTTTCATTTCTTGCATTGTTGATGTTGTATCAACTTTGTAGATTCAAGTGTTTTTAACTTGAAGTATCTGTTTTAATTTTCTAGGGACTGTTTTAGAGGGTACGCCCTAACAGTCCCGCTCTGTACTGTGCTTTGTACATGTATGTATGAAATAAAGATCCTTGAAATTCTTGAAATCCTCGAGAGCATGGAAACAAATGGCAATATTGGATCTCGAGGGTGCATCCCTCGCTTACCTACTCGTCCCAGTCCTAATCACTCCATGACATCAACACATGAAACTTACACAACATAGACTCCAGGCACCTTACCCCACCATAGCACGAGGGTGAAAGCATAGGAACTTTATTCATTTTTTACTTATTTTTCATTTCACCATGGCTATGGCAGTATTATTGACCACTGAGAGGGGCAGCCTATATGAATGGCAGCCTATGGGTGGCAGCCCATCTTGAGTTGCTACACTCAGAGTGATTGAAGACATGTTCCTACGTTTCTTTTAAACCTTGCAAGCTGTACGCAACCCAACGACGTAAAAATACTTGCGTTGTGTGCCCTTACAAAAATGAAAATTTACTTGTAACTGACAATCGACTTCCTTTTTACTGACGGTATTTTTACTGACGGTATTGACTTCCTACTTTCTTTTACTTTTTATTGACTTTAGTCAATGAAAAGCCAATTGACAAACAGTTGACACGAATTGACTGCATTTTAATTGCCATGAGTCAACTGGCAGTAAATTGGATTCAGCATTACTTTTCAAAAATTTTCAAGTTTCTGCACATCTGGTACCAAGAAACAAAACTTGTCCACATTTTTGGTCTTCCAGCACAATTGTTTCTATCTGTATGCTTGCATAGAGAAAGCGTAGCCGTAACGGTTATCAAATAGCAAGCACAGCGATCTCCATCACCAAATTTCAGCAGGTAAAAAGCTGTCACATCGGTATGAAACGCCTTTGTACCCGCTGAATAATATGTGTGCCTCCTGTACCGTGTACTCTTGTGCTTGTTTAATAATGCGCGTGCCGGCTGAATATGTCTGCATTCGTTGGAGCGTACTACGTTGCGCCGCGCACCGCCGGTGAGGAGTGACATGGCACAGCGTATTCTTCCGCAGTGCATTTCGTCCCGCGTTCTTGACCGTTGTTTGCGCTGCAACCTCCCCTTTGAGAAGGATGACAACCTTGCTTTTTAAGTACATGTTTAATGTTTGCTTAAGGTAAGTCAACCTAACTGTGATGCATCGTACGACGCCTGCGTTTTACTCGTGTTTAACCATCGAAGTACATTCTGTTGCAGACGGTGGATGCATTGCAAATGGCGGCAGGAGAGGATCGGCTACATCGGTGAAGCGACGATGTACGTTACAAGCGAGATTAATTGTATTCTTTCGTTATAGGTGACCGTGGGACTGTCGATTGCAATGACGTGAGTTACAAAATGGTGTACTATTCCAGCATTCACGTTGGAAGAATACCAGCCTTATATTCACTTCGGTTTCTTTACAGGTTGTTTCCTGTATCAACGGTCACACATACGTGTGCAAAATTGCAACTGCTTCTCATATCATAGCGTGATCTAGTGCCACTTGCTTGGACGATTGTTCGTCGGCCATTTGCTTTCAGGAAGTGTCACATTGTCGTCACTAAGGGCGATCTTGATAGAGCTTTGCAGTGCCAGCCTGTTCGCAGTTTCGAGGATTGTGTGCTCGACGTTTGGAGGACTGCCTGGTACATCGAAGGGGTTGTGTGTCCGTGCAACGTGTGTGTGTCGGGATTAGTGAACCGTCTATGCTTTCCATTCGGCAAACGATGATGTACTGGATGCAACTTAAAGGTATGTGCAAGGTAGAGTCACTAAATAAGCTACGCTTCAGAGTATCGGCACTGAGCCGCCATGTTGTTTCGGATGACCTCCAGCGCCATCCATTTAGCGCTCTTCGAAGTGTTGTCTTCTTCCACTACTGAACTTCACCTTCTTCTATTTCTACTCCCAAAATAGAGGTGGGGCTGGAGGTCATCCGAAACAACATGGCGGCTCAGTGTCGATACTCTGAAGCGTAGCTTATTTAGTGACTCTAGTGCAAGGCAATAAAATTTTGTTTCATGTTCGATGTCATTGGAGCTTTCTCTTCCTTTTTTTTTTTGCGAAGCCTGGAGGTCATTTTTCTGTTAGAGAACTCGAGAGGCACAATGTGTCTCGCGTATTTGTAGGTACAAGTAACCCTTCAATACGTTTGTGAGCGCGGCTAAGAGAGATAGGCCAGGAGCGTAGCGGAATGCAGATGTTTATTGGCCGGTGGCCGCGGATGGAATGAACTCCGGGTGGAGAGCGTGGGCGGGAGCACGCGCTTCTTCATCGTCGGCGGAGGCCGCTACAAGGGCCCCCCCGCTGAACCAGAGGTCGCCGCGGAACAGTGCGGACCGATGGTGAACCAGACGCCCAGCTGACGCGGCGGGCAGGAGAACGAGGAGGAGGCGCGCTCAGGCAGTGCGAATGCGGCGCCGGAGGGTCGCTCGAGTCGTCAGGAAGGAGGAAAGCGGGCTTGACACGGTCGACTGAAACAACCTCCAGACGGTTGGGCAGGCGGATTTAACGTCTTGCCCTGGCGGGAGTGGATGAGGAAGGGGCCGTCGTAAGGGGGCTGCAGCGGCTTACGCGTGGCGTCATGGCGCAAGAAAACATGAGTCGCTGTGGCGAGTTGAGGGTGGACAAAAACTTGTCGAGACGAAGGGCGGGTGGGAGGCGGCCGTAAGTCCGTGCAATAAGCCTGCAAGCGGATGGCGAAGTTGAGAGGATCGGGGGCCGGCTGCTGGAGGCAGGCTGCATCGAAGAATTGCCCGGGCAGACGCAGTGGGGCACCGAAGACCAGGTCGGCAGGGGAGAGCGGGAAGTCAGACCGGGTGGCGGACCGTATGCCCAGCATGATGAGGGGCAATCGCTCTACCCACTGGTCAGAAGGATTGGCTCGGAGGGCGCTCTTGAGGGTTCGGTGGAGGCGCTCTACGATCCCATTGGCGCAGGGATGGTAGGCCGTGGTTTGGTGGTGGCGAGCTCCCAGAAAACGGCAGAGATCAGCAAAAAGTCGCGAAGTAAACTGTCGCCCTCGGTCCGTAGTAATGACAGCTGGAGCACCAAAACGGGCCACCCAACGGTGCAGAAAGGCGCGGACGACAGTGCTGGCAGTCATGTCCTTGATGGGTAGTGCCTCCGGCCTGCACGTGAAACGATCCACGATTGTGAGTAGGTAAGAGTGGCCGGACGACGTGGGCAGAGGTCCCACTAGGTCCAGGTGGATATGTCGGAAACGGGCGTCGGGTGTTGGAAACGGAAGTGTTGGAGATACTGTGTGCCGCTGCACTTTCGTGCGCTGACAAGTCAGACATGTTCGGGCCCATTGACGGACGTCCCGGTTCATGGAAGGCCAAACGAAGCGGGCGGCGATAAGCCGCTGTGTGGCCTTGATACCGGGGTGATGGAGCCCGTGGAAGGTGTCGAAGAGCGAGAGGGACGAGGGGCCTCGGCGTTCCCGTCGTCATGTCGCAGAGTAGCCCGCGCGGTGTGTCGAGGTAGGTAATGCGCTGGAGGTTGAGTGACTGCGGCGACTGTTGGAGGGCTTCGAAATCGGTGTCCGAGGCTTGTGCGTGCGCCAAAGCAGTATAGTCGGGCGCAGGAGGGAACACTTGCGTAAGCGCTACTATCGGTGAGCGAGAGAGGGCGTCGGCGACGACGTTGTCGGGGCCGGTGATGTGGCGTACGTCCGTGGTGAATTCGGCTATGAAGGCCAAGTGACGTAATTCACGCGGAGAGCGAGTCTTGGTCCCAGAGGCTATAGCATATGTCAATGGCTTGTGGTCTGTGTAGACCGTGAAATGGCGTCCCTCAAGGAAGTGGCGGAAATGTCTGATCGATAGGTATACAGCAAGCAATTCTCGTCCGAAGGTGCTGTAACGGGTTTCTGCCGGTTTCAGGGCCTTGGAAAAGAAACCGAGCGGCTGGAGCTCTCCATCGGGTGTGACCTAGTGGAGCGCCGCCCCCACAGCCTCGGAGGACGCGTCGACGAGCAGGACAGTTGGTGCGTCCGGAATGGGGTGGGCAAGTACCGCACAGTCGGCGATCGCCTTCTTAATCGCCAAGAAAGCGTGCTCTACGGCGGGTGTCCAGTCGAGTGATTTCGACGGTCCGCCGGGGCCGGCAAGCAGAGTACAAAGCGGGTTGAGAAGCTGGGCGCAATGAGGCACAAAACGGCGGTAAAAATTTACCAAGCCCAGGAACTCTCGGAGCTTGCGGCGGGTAGTTGGGCGGGGGTAATTGTCGATAGCGACGACCTTCTGACGGAGGGGTGTAATTCCGGAGGCGTCAATGCGATGGCCAAGGAAGTCAATAGATGGTAAGCCGAGCTCACACTTCGCAGGGTTGATCACGACGCCGTACTCTTGCAAGCGGCGAAAGAGCTGTCGTAGGTGATCTTCATGTTCTTTGGCGGAGCTACTGGCAATAAGTATATCATCAAGATATACAAAGCAGAAGCGAAGGCCGCGCGTAACCTCATCGATGAAGCGCTGGAATGTCTGGGCCGCATTACGCAGCCCAAAAGGCATGCGAATGTACTCAAATAAGCCGAATGGCGTTGTAATGGCGGTCTTGGGGATATCAGCAGGCTCTACCGGGATCTGATGGTAGGCCTTGATGAGGTCGATTTTGGAGAAAATATTGGCACCGTGAAGGTTGGCAGCGAAATCGGAGATGTGAGGAATCGGATAGCGGTCCGGGATAGTCGCAGCATTTAGGGCGCGGTAATCGCCACAAGGGCGCCAGTCCCCTGGTTCTTTCTTAGGGACCATATGGAGTGCCGAGGACCAGGGGCTGCTAGAAGGTCGTATGTAGCCCAGAGAAAGTAGGTGATCGAATTCACGGCGAGCAATGGCGAGCCGCTCTGGCGGAAGTCTTCGGGGGCGCGAGTGAACCCGCGGACCTTTGGTGATGATATGGTGCGTCGTTGTATGACGAGGCGGGGTGTCCGTGGGCGGCAATCTGATGACGTCAGGAAATTCATCGAGGATGTTACGGAATTGCTGCGAGGCAGCGGGTCGGGCGAGAGCTGGGCTTATCGGATTCGTCAGGGCGCGGATGCCATTGACGGATAATCCAGTACAGTTGTCGATGAGCTTGCGGTTCTTCACATTGACCAGAAGGCCGAAATGCCGCAGGAGGTCAGCCCCGATAATGGCGTCCGAAACGTCCGCAATGATAAATACCCATTGAAAATTTCGCCGCAGTCCAAGGTTGAATGTGAGGGAACGCTCTCCGTAGCATTTGATCGGTGAGGAATTGACTGCTTGTAGTATGTGGGAGGATAATCGCTGACTATCGGAAGCGCGGGGAGGGATGATACTAACTTCCGCACCGGTGTCGACGAGAAAGCGGATATGGTTGATGGAATCAGTGACATAGAAGAGGCGGCGACCGTCGGACCCAGCAGCCGCTGCCGCCTTCAGTGGCTGGGGCTGGAGTTTTCCTGCCATGTACAAGGCTGACGGCAGTGGTAGGCCCGTGCACCGAATGTCTCATGATACCAACAATAAGATGATTGTGCTGGAGAAGGAGAACGGTAGCGGCGAGGGGAGCGGCGTCTGCGACGAGGGTCATCCCGGTAATAAGGTGGAGGAGAGCGATGGGGCCTTGAGGTAGAATTGACAACAAGAGTTGTCAGGCCGGACACTAAGTCAGTGAGGCGGTCGACGCTGGACTGGAGCGATGTGACGGTGGTAGAGAGGCCCGCGATGGTGGATGCTGGAGAGTAGCTGGCACCGTACTGGGCCGCTGAAGCTGGGCATGGTGGGCAAAAGGCAGGAACGGCAGGGTGGGAAGGAGCGGGGGCGGGTAGATCGGTAAACCCATGGGATCGGGTGACGTTCGCCACCGACGGTTAATGCAGGTCGGCAATGCGGTCGGCAAGGCGCTGTCACCAGTTTGTGAGCGCGGCTAAGAGAGATAGGCCAGGAGCGTAGCGGAATGCAGATGTTTATTGGCCGGTGGCCGCGGATGGAATGAACTCCGGGTGGAGAGCGTGGGCGGGAGCACGCGCTTCTTCATCGTCGGCGGAGGCCGCTACACGTCCTTTACACTGTGGCTCCTGGCGTTAGCAGGGATGTCGTACCAGTTGTTTCAGGGGGCACAGGGCACCTGCAGCTTTCGCAAGCACCGCGTAACACAGTCAGAGTCAATAAACACAGCCCCATTCTCAATTGAAAATAATCAATCACCAGTCCATAAAAAGACACATAAGAGTCAGTGAATACAGTGCCTAATCTCAATCGAAAATAGTCAACCGCCAGTCAATATAAAGACACCGGCCAATTATCAATAAAAAAGAGATAAGAGATTAAATGTGAATTGACATTTCGCTGGCATACGTTGACTTTAGTCAATTGATAGTCAATTGAAATGAGACGTTTATTTTCGTAAGGCGTGGCACAGGAGCAGCACTTGGGCAAAAGAGGATGTTCGCTAGACGAAAACACGACACACACAAAAAAGAGACACACACAGCACAGATGTATTGAGGCTCATCATAGGATAGATTGCAGACCTGTGTCACGGAGAAAAAACTGGAAATACTCCAGAGCTTGACGATGATCGATCTGGTTAGGCCAAGTGCCGAGGATGGTCGCCAATGTGAATCCCTGTCGAAAAAAACCATACAGCCATCTGTATGAGCAATCATATGAGGCTGGTATATGTGTTTATTGTATGAACAATCATATGAGCTATATGAGCATGTATGAGCTATATGAGCATGTATGAGCTATATGAGCATGTATGAGCTATATGAGCATGTATGAGCTATATGAGGATGTATGAACTATATGAGCACTCTCTTAAACAGCGTATGAGCTATATGAGCACTCTCATACAGCGTATTCATGTACATGAATGCACAACCGTCTGAACAAACGTGCAACATGGCGTGATTAGCCTAAAATGACAACACGTGATTACAAAATACCGGTTTATTCAGGTACTGGCGCGAAGTAGGTCCCTCAGAAAGCTTGCCAAATGCTTTTGATGAGCTTTTTTCGTTTCTGTACAGGCACCTTTGATGTCGATAGTTTACCGTTTTCTGCATATTTGACGAAGGTATCTGTTGAAAAGAACGAACAAAATTAGAACTGCGCTAAATTTCTGCGCCTACAAGTATTCCAGTTCCCACAACTTATACAGCCGTATGGGTTTATGCTGAAATGAACATGACTGGGGCCTGTTTCTCATCCCAACGCGTAGATCACACCTTCAAAGCATTAAGTTGTATTTAGTCAGTCGGAATAACGCACGAGGTCATTTTGCCGATTAAAATTTAACGTAACCTTCCTCTAATGCTGGTGATGTCCAATGAACGCGGTTCTGAAACATCTGAGTATGTTTGCGTTGTGGTTGCAAACCTGAGTGCATGTACTTGTTCGCGCAGCAACGGGTTACTGACACAGAGTGTTCGTGGCTTGCTTCACTTTGGGGCATCCAAATACACATTTTTTTTTTCATGCTAACGTGCGATTTCGGTATGCCCTGGTGCACGACTTTATTTTAAACACTCTATACACACATGCAAAGGCTATCAGCGAACCGGCTTTCCACAAAAAGTAAAAAAAAAGCACGAATATGGTAGTTGCAGACAGCTAACCCGACAGACATAAAGGGCGATAACGGAAAAACGGGACTGCAACGTACCTGTAATGCGCACACACCTGCCACGGCTTCTGTGGTTTGATTCTAAGGTACACGCACAAAACATCTTCAGTGATCACTGAAACGGTACAAAGACGCTGTCACAGCATGGAGACGGCGACGAAAATATGAGTCCCACGCAGAGCGGAGCGAAATACGTCCAGACGGCTCCGAGAAGCAGGGTAGAATAAGCAAGTAAGCGTCCAAGCACTGAGATGGCACTCGCAACGGCTTGGATGAGAATCCAGGAGCCAAAGAGAATGTAGGACACGATCGGAACGGGAAATATGCACCTAAAATTTGAACAGAATCGGACGAAAGGAAATGGAGCTGCGACCGTTACGGCCCGCCGACTGTGACGAGCGTCTCTTGAAAGGCCATCACCAGACGCTGTGGCGCCAGCACTTCTAGGTGAATAATTGGTTAACTAAACGGTCAACCTTTCTCATACTGCTCATACTGCTCATATCTTTCTCATACTACTCGAAATGCAGCTCATACTGCGCATAACGTTGCTCATACTGCGCATAACGTTGCTCATACTGCTCATTGCTTTTCTCGTATTGCTTATATCTGCGCACATAGCGCGTCGTTGGCCTTGCCGTGCGGTTCATACCATTGCTCATACTGCCCATAGCGCTGCTCATACTGCTCATTGCCTTTCACATATTGCTCATTGCCTTTCACATATTGCTCATTGCCTTTCACATATTGCTCATTTCTTTACACATATTGCTCATTTCTTTACACATAGAAAGTTATATGAGTTTTTTCAACAGGGATGGTACGGCTGCGAGCGAGAGCCGGACGGCCTGTCCTCCCGCAGGTCTCGGACAGCCGTTCCATTCCCTGAAACAGCAATGGAAACGTAACGGAAACGAAATTGAAGGGCCGGTATCGGAAACAGATGACCGAGACGAAAATAGAGCAGCAACGAAAATGGAAACCATAACAAAAATGAGTTCGTTACCCTTCCCTGGAAGAGCCATCACTTCTAGCACGTCATGAAATATTCTCTACGGCGTTTTCTGTCTAATGCTGTCTTTCGGAGCTGTGTTACCCTTTACCGCGTCCCGAATTCAGCATTATGTATTTGATGCACGACGATTTTGACATTTAATTTACTTCACACAGTAGTATAGTAGTTATGAAACATATACAGAAAGTGGTCTCATAGTTGAATCCAGTTTCGGAATATCGTGTTGCTAGCAAGGACAGATGCCGAGAAACTCTTCCATGAAGTGGAATACATTCCAGTGTAACATAGAACACAAATACAAATGCGCAGTTTGTGGAGGTTACAAGGAAGTTACAGATCATAAATGAGTTATTACAATGTAAGCGACCATACATTGCTTTCAGTCGATTCCCTTGCTGTTGTTTTGTCTTGTTTTGACGATTTCAGTGATTTGTGCAATGTGGTGAATCACAGCAGCAAAAACAGATAAATTAATGATGGTGAATGGGGAAATCCGCCACATGAGGTGCGGCCCACTATCCGAAGGCACAATGGACAGGATGAGATGTGTCCTGATGAGGAGGTGATGACCGACGCTGGATATGGGTCAATAGAATCATTGTGACAGCACTAGGAGCGGCGAGAACATCAACAAAACGCTAGACAAAAACATGACACACACAAAAAAAGAGACACACACAGCACAGAGGTATTGAGGCTCATCATAGGATAGGTTGCAGACCTGTGTCACGGAGAAAAACATGGAAGTACTCCAGAGCTTGACGATGATCGATCTGGTTAGACCAAATACCGAGGATGGTCGCCAATGTGAATGGTACGGCCGCGAGCGATTGCAGGAGACACTGCAGGGGGGAGATGCTCTTTGGTTGTTGTAAAGATGACAGAGCAGCACATGATTGATATCCGCCAAAACGGCACAGCGAGAGCAGAGCATGCAGTGGAGTGAAATGGAGGAGGTGAACGCAACCCCGAGACAGAGCCTATGCATCTGGAATGCAAAATGCCGAGGCACAAGCGAGGGCATGGTGAAGCAAAGGTATGGTGGCCTAGAAAGACTGGTGTGCCGTTCGCCGGTTGTCATATGTACCCGCCGATGTTCCTGCCAGGGGATGGCGCCAAGCGTATATCGGCGCTATGCGATCTAATCGCCTCTTGCGGCTGATTTCCGTGCTACTCGTCACGTGATTACTCACCTTCCGTTACCCATGAGCGTGCCTTTGCCCTGCATGCAAGATGCACCTTGAGTGTCACCTGCAGCAGCAAACGAATGGCACACCTAGATATCAGTCGTGATATTCGTCGGCGCATCCCGATCAGTCATTGTATCTGAGACATGTGTACTGTGATAGCGATAAAGACGTGCTCGAGCAACCGGTTTTGCCTTTGCGTAGTGATACTGGTGATCTGTGCTCAATCTTCCCTTCATTTGAGCGACCTTCACCTTCTAGGTTGCGAGGTCCGGTAACGGGGAATTGTGATAGAAATGTTTATGTCGGTGTTGGGGCTATGAGCGTGAGATATATGTTAATTGATGCTAACCAATGGAAGCGATAGAATTGCTGGTTACAGCCTGCATGAGCAGTCTGTAGAACGAAGAAATCCGAAAGATAAAAAAGGAGACACGGCAAATATAACGATTTATTTACTTATTTCAAAATACTGCCGGTCCCAGAAGGGACACTGGAAGGACTAGGGAAGGTACGTTGATTATATCATGTACACATAATACGCTCATATAGTGGCGACAATTCGAAAGAGACTCGCAAGACAGTCTCGGTAAAGGGGTCCGAAGTTACGCTTGCGTACGTGACGAGGAGTAAGACGAGTGTTCTGTATACCGGTCGTCTCACCTAAGCAGTAGCATAGTGCAGTGTTCTTCTAAGATAGAAGAAGGGGGCAGATCACAGGGCAATACAAGGCCCGTGTCTTTCAAGAAGCGGAGCAGGGCCGTGGTGACGGTCCACTGAGTAGGCCGAGAGACGGGACCAAGGAGTGTGGCCATGGACAATGTGTTGCAGCCCAGATGTATTAGTCGGCGATGGAGGGCTTGCCGTCGGGGAATGTGCTGCTTGCAGTGCAGAAGACCATGAGGAATCTCGGCCACCTCACCACAGCTGGAACACAAGGGGGAGCTGGATTGGCCCATTTTGTAAAGAAGCAATGGGGTGCGGGCAACGTTGAGACGGAGATGGTGCAGCAGCGATTCCTCCTGACGACTGCAGCGACACGCAATGAAAAAGGTAACCGAGGGGTCGATGGACTGCACGCGACTGTTGTAGGCGGCGGCATGAGATCTAAATGCAAGTTTGGGCACGGGCTGCACACCGGCGGCGAATAGCTAAATGGCAAGCCGAAAGTGTAAGTGGTGGACGTGCAGTGGCAGGAGTAGCAGCTGCGGCGGCTCGTCTTGAAGCCGCGCCTTCGCGTGTGTCAGGTTAGGTCCACATGACCGGGCGCCCATTGAAGAGACAAAGCATGATCATTGGCACGGCGTCTGTTGTACATCTGAATGATCATGCTGGGTATATCCTGTATGATGTTGGGGCGGGGCGACATCAAGCGGAGGAGGGACGCCTTGCTCTCGGTGGGGACGACCCATTTCCCAGGTGGCAAGTCAGTAATGTATTCCAGGGCGGTGAGAATGGCGAACAGTTCACCCTCGGTAGACGACATGGAGTAGGGCAGTTTGTAGGCCTGTTCATGGTCTGTATCGGTTACGTAAAAGGCTGCGCCCGATGCGTCAGGCATTTCGGAGGAATCCGTGAAGATTTGTCGGCAATGGGGACGAGTAGAGGTGAGGTGGGCCAAAGCGAGTTGTTGGGCTGCCACAGGGCTGAATGCCTGTTTTCGGGTAAGGTCTGGTATAGTGACGTGAATGCGAGCCCGTTTTAAGGTCCACATTGCTGGCACAATGGTAGCGGCAGGTGTCAAGGACGGGAGTAGTCTCGTAAGCGGGCAACTGCAAAGGCAAAGCGGATGCAGGGCAGCTCACAGCAGTGCGGCGAAGAGCATGAGAGGGTTGCGTCAGACAGCGGGCGTAGACGCGGAGGGTGGCTGAGCCCCGCAGAATGGGTACTGGCTGCTACCGAGCGTCGACGAGTATGGAATATGTCTCCGTTGTTCGAGAGACACCAAGACAAACACGGAGACTTCGGGCTTGAAGGTTCAGGAGCTCCTGCTCTTGGGTGCAGCTGAGGGCATCAAGGATCGGGAGGCAGTATCGCAGTGTGCCCCAAACAAGAGCCGTATGAACCCGGTGGAGGTCCTGGCAACACGGGCCCCACGACGCACGTGCGATACGTTTAAGAACATTGACCTGGCTTTCGTAACAAGCCTCTTCACGTGAGATGACGATGTAAGGACTTGGTCAACTGTGGGTGTAGCTAGGCAGCTGTGCAGGGATGGAGGCCATAATGATGTTGAACAAGAGGGGCCTGAGTACGCTTCCCTGAGGGACCCCCCGGTGAAGGGGATACGAGGCGGTATCTCCGTCAGCAGTGTGGACAAAGAGGAGAACGGCCTGCAAGGAAGTCTCGCATCCATGACAGGGAGCATACCCGTACGTTAGCGTCCTGGAGAGCCGTAAGGGTTGCATTATGTTGAACACTGTCATAGGCTTTCTTGATATCCATGAAAACAGCAGCGGCCAGGAAGCCGTCCGCGCGAGCCTGCTGCGTCTCACTGACTATAGCAATGACACTATCGAGTGACGAACGGCCTGAGCGAAAGCCCATCATTGTTTCCGGGAAGAAACGATCACTCGCAATGTGCCAGATGTGACGGGTGAAAATCATTCGTTCCAGAGTTTTACCCACGCAGCTGTTAAGGGCTATCGAGCGGAAAGAGTCGAAGTGATGTGGCGACTGGCCGGGTTTGAGCAAGGGGACAACTAACCTCAATTACCCATTCCTCGGGGATTCGTCGCTGCTCTCAACTGTCATTGAAGAGGCGTAAGAGATGTTGCTTCCCCATATGCGGAAGATGCTGGAGCGCCTATGTACGAGATCTGGTCCGCACCTGGGGAGGTATGTTGGGGTGATGCACATAGGGCAGAGTCTAACGCCTCGAGGGTAAAAGGTAAATCCAGGGCTGTGTTGCTGATCGATGGTGTCCGATTAGTAGGAGTTTGAGTTGAAGCAGGCAAGGTGGTGAGGCGGGCACAAAAGTCCTCTCCAATGTGAATTTCGGGACGCGATGTGGCCAGAGGAGACGGGACGGGACGGGATGTCCTCCAATATATTTGTACCGGTGTGCCTTCTTTACTAAGCTCCCTTGCAAGTAGTAAGATACTGGCAAAGCATTTGCGACATGCATAAGGTTTTGTCGGTGTTCAACATAATTTGCAATTTGCAACACCACTCGCTAATGTGTTCTAAACTGCTTTGTAAAGGTGCGCAATATGAGGCGAGCCAGGTGAGCAAAGTTAGCCGTAAGCAAAGCACACCGAAAAAAAAAAAGAACGATCGGCATATTGAGGACGCACGTTTCGATATCCCTATGTTTTCCGGAATATTCAATTCAATTCAATTCAATTCAGTTTTATTTGGCACCATATACATAGATACATGGTGCGAGGGGACCGAGCAAAAAGCAGCAGTAAGGCGCTTGACGAGGCTCGGCCCCCCACAATGACCAGCAACATGGTGCATACAGAAAGAAGAAGAAAGGAAAAAGGGCCAAGCTATGTCGTTTTACATCACTAATACACAGAAGACAAGTTATACTGAGTACTAACAAGTGCATCCAACTTTGTTCTCAAGGAACGGAGAACAAACATACAAAGTAAAAGAGGCAAAACGGGATGACCAGTTCAGAGTTAACTCTCTCTGTCTCTGATAAGTCTCTCAATGCTCTAATCGTAATAGTGTTCAGATCAAGATTGCGGCTTTGCATTTTATTTAGTAACCTTGGTACAGTGACACGAAGTAATTCTTCTCCATAACTAGTACGACACAAGGGGACAACCCGCTCAGGAGTTACAAGTGTATGATAATGAGGAACGTGTGCTCGTAAGTCGCAGAGTGCTAAAAACCGCGTATCCAGTGATCGTCTCTGGACAATATAATGTTTGCCGAGCAGGTAGCGATAAAGCGCATTAGCTTTAAATTCTCTATATTTCACAAACAGCCCATGAGTGGGATGATCAAAAGATACGTTCTCGATTAAGCGTGTCGCCTTTTTCTGCAGTGATAAAAGCGACGTTACGTTCCTTTTTCTACTTGTTCCCCATACTAGTTGGCAATACAGAATGTGTGACATAATCAAGCTGTTAAATATTAATAATTTGACGGGCGCTGGGAATGATTGCCTGATGTTACTTAGTACTCCTTTGCCCCTGGAAGCCTTTCTCAGTATATCATTTATATGTTCATCCCAGGACATGATAGGACAGGACATATCGTGGGATATACTATGGAGTCATCAGCGAATAAACATGCTTCACAATTAATGTTACTTAACATCTATCATTTGTACAAATAAGAAACAGCGAAAGTATTTGCAGGATGACTTACGTTCATTATATTCCACAAACTGGGGTTCGATCACACAGGGAGTCTCGAAACCGAGTCATGATCTCCGTGTTAGGTGTCAACTTTCTATAGGGTACGTACGCGGTTAAATGCCTTGAAGAGATGCAAAAACAAAATGTCAATTTGTAGTTTATTGTCTAAAGCTAATACCAAGTCGTGGGTGAAACCAGACAGGGTCGTGACAGCGCCATAATCCCCACAAACTCGAATCTGCAAGGGATTTAGTAATTAATTTTCTTCTAGGAATGATGCTACTTAATCATGATGTTACTTGTTTGGAAAAATATGTGCTCTAACAATTCACAAAAGCTGGAAAGAAGCCGTAATTCGAAACCAAAGACGAGGCTCCTACCTTACGTGGTTTTACACGAGCGCATTTCCATTCGTTCGGGACAGTCCCTTCGTCCAGCGACAGCTGGAAAATTAGATAAAATCACTTACGCCGCACTGCGAAATCTTGACGAGCCGTCACTCCTAGCTCTCCTTCATGTTTATAATACGTCTTGGCGACAGGAATCCGTACCATCTACTTAGAAGGAGGCTTTAGTTGTTCCAATCCTGAAACCAGGCAAACCCCCAAATGCCCTATTCTCCTTTCGCCCCGTGAGCCTGACAAGCTGTGTGGGAAAACTGATGGAGAGAATGGTTTTGCATCGCCTCGGCTGGTGGCTCGAAAAACAAGGTGCGTTCCCTCAGGAAATGACTGGACTTCGCCGCCACCGAAGCTCTATGGATCCAGTTCTCGATCTGGTCTCTACAGTCCAACATGCTCGTGCTCATCGGCGGATCGTTGTATCGGTCTTCCTGGACATTAAGCGCGCCTATGATACCGTCTCGCACATCTGTGTCCTCCACGGGTTGCGGTCTCTTGGAGTATCTGGTAGACTTTTCAGCTGGCTTCACGATTTCCTTACCAACCTAACTGTCGCTGTCCGCACATCCCACGGCCAAAGCCCCAAGCACCCTGTTCATCAAGGCGTACCCCAAGGAAGCATTCTTAGTCCTACACTTTTTAATGTGGTCATGGCAGGACTAAAATCGATAGTTCCACGCAAGGTCGCATTCTCCGTGTATGCCGATGACGTTGCCCTTTGGACAGTAGGCAAGTCACGACCAGACATTCAGCGCCGTTTACAACAAGCCTTAGACAACGTTATCTCTACCTTACGCGACTTGGAATGGACCTTTCGCCCGAAAGGTGCGTCGAGCTCCCTTTCACCCACAAGGCTATGAATAATTTCCCTCTTTGGGTTGGTGCACGGAAGCTCGAGCCTGTGCGTTCCCATCGCTTCCTTGGTGTGGTCCTGTACTCCCACCTGGGCTGGGCTCGCCACATTAAGCACCTTGAAACCGAAGCGCAGCGATGGCTTCCTGCCATTCAACATCTTTCTAGCTTCGGCTGGGGCTGTGATCAACGCTCCCTCTTAGCCGTTCACGCGGCTTTGGTGAGGGCGACTGTGCTTTACAGCCTTCCAGTCTTGCATAGGGTTTCTAGAACATCGTTAAATACCCTTCGGTCCCTGTTCACCCGAGGCCTTCGTCGCTGCCTTGGTGTTCCAAGAATGGCTGAAACACGGCAAGTCCTAGCTGAAGCTGGAGAACTCCCGGTGGAGGTCCTCCGTGAGCGGGAAACCGCTCGACACTTCCTACGTTTGCGTGCGAACTCCTCAGGAAAATTCGATACCATCCTGAAAGTGATTTCGATCGCGTGGCGCAGAGGACACGCCACGCTCTCACCGGCTTCACACCTAGGACTGTCACACCGCCGAACGCCCCCTGGTCTCTGCCTGTGCCACCCACCTTCGCACGTCTTCCTGACTTCCAGGTCCGCAGTGCTCAGGTTCCCCCTCAAGTCCTTCGAGCCCATTTTTATGCTCTCGTAGACGCGAAGTTTTCCACCTCTTCCGCCGCTTACACCGATGGCGCATCTCGAAATGGCAAGTCCGCGTCAGCATTTGTCATCCCCGACGAAGGCGTAGTGCAAGGACGTCGCCTTTGGCATTGTACATCATCCACAGCTGCGGCACTCTACGCCATACTTTTCTTTTTGCAGCACATCATTCCATTCCTCCCCCCCCCCCTCCGGAATTGAGTGGTCTTTACTGACTCAGCATCTGCGCTGCAAGCAATTCTGACATCCGAGGCTACTCCGCACAGTTGGTTATGGATGTGTTAACCGCTTACAAACTTGTCTACCTAGCCGGAACATAGGCTCGCTCTCCAATGGGTTCCCGCCCATTGCGGGGTCGAAGGCAATGAACTGGCGGACAGCGCCGCGGAAGCAGCTCTCTCGTCTGGGCACGGACGCGTATTGCACTGCTGAGAGGCGATCGGCGGTCCATACTTCGAAGCCTTGTGACTCCTCTGGCTACCCGCCAACGGACCGCCGACATACTACCCCCCGCCATGCTGAGCAGAGTTGACCCAGCGCTCGCTTTCCGCATGCCAGCACATATCTCTCGTCAAGACGCCGCATTAGTTCATCGAATGCGCCTCGACGTGGCCTTCACAGCACAGTGGAGCTACAGCTTGAGACAAGTTAACTCTCCCCACTGCAGTCACTGCGGTGCTGTTGAAGATCTCGAGCACATTCTTCTGCATTGCCCACACTACCATCCTTCCCGCTCCGTGCTCTCCGCCTCCCTCAACGAGCTAGACACCCGTGCCCTCTCCCTCACAAAATTGCTTGGCCCCTGGCCGCATCCAGCTCACCAACGCTTTCTCCTCAAGGCTCTCCTCGTCTTTTTGGACGCCACAGGACTTCGATCCTCATTGTAACGGGACCCATTCCTTCATTCCCCGCTTCAGCTCCAGCAATGGGGTAGAGTATCGCCCCCGGCGATGAAACTCCCCACCCATCATCCTGAAATAAAGTTGTTGTTTGGAAAATAATTTTGAGGAACTGCGCAACCCACTCGGCGTACCTTCTAAGAAAATCATTCGGAATATTGTCTTGCCCAGAAGACCTCAATAACGCGTTCTGGAGTAGCCAGTCCTGAGTCTTTTTGGGCAGCATATTCACTTTTTTCCTTTACCAACCAACCCGCAGAAGACTTCTTGATACTTAGCTTCTTCAGTGGCATAATATGCTGCAGTGGGGTGTTCGGCATCAAACGTAGAATGCTGCTAAACTCCTTTGTCTACTTCATACAGATAGCCCTCTGCCTTGGATTGCATATCCCGCAAACGTGGACTGGTTCCACGTGTCAAGTAGACACCTGCTTCCCATCTCCGTTGCTTCAGCAAAGTGTTATCACCGTCAGGAACGACCCCCCTGTGATTTCACCGATTTACGTTACAAGCGGGACTACACCAGAGCCACCTATGCTTCTTCATAAGCGCTCTGCACACACAGTCAACCTCAGTGGGGTGTTCGGCATCAAACGTAGAATGCTGCTAAACTCCTTTGTCTACTTCATACAGATAGCCCTCTGCCTTGGATTGCATATCCCGCAAACGTGGACTGGTTCCACGTGTCAAGTAGACACCTGCTTCCCATCTCCGTTGCTTCAGCAAAGTGTTATCACCGTCAGGAACGACCCCCCTGTGATTTCACCGATTTACGTCACAAGCGGGACTACACCAGAGCCACCTATGCTTCTTCATAAGCGCTCTGCACACACAGTCAACCTCAGTGGGGTGTTCGGCATCAAACGTAGAATGCTGCTAAACTCCTTTGTCTACTTCATACAGGTGAGACCGAACTATCCCAAGTGTTATAAAAGTGACGAGCTTTTCTTGACTGTGATGCCGTGCACCTCCACAATGTGTTCACTTGTCATTGAGTCCGTCAATGTTATTAACTCCTTGTTGCTCATCGCGGGTGACGTGGAATCAAACCCGGGGCCCTCAACTGAGGAAATGCTTAAGGAGCTTTTAAACAACCAAAAACGTGACTCCAAGGTGATGAACGAGATACGGAGTGACCAGAAGAAAATCAGAGAGGATGTTTCCAAAAACACGGCTCAGCTTGTTGACTTGATTGAGCGAGTAAAGAAGGTCGAGGCTGTCAATGAAGAAGTTGCAAAGTGTAGTATGAAAATCATTCAATTAGAAGCAACCATGTGCCAGTTACTTAGTAGGGTAGACGACCTTGAGAATAGGTCTAGAAGGAATATTCTAGTCATTCACGGTTTTGATGAGCCTGATGGCGAAACCAACAGCTCCCTACTTGATACTGTAAAGAATGATTTGTTCTCTGCGCAATTGGGAGTTGAGGTGACCAGTATTGAGAGGATCCACAGACTTGGTCGAAAGGTTGTTGGAAGGACTCGTCCTGTCATCCTTAGATTTTATGATTATCGTGAGAAAAATACGATACTAAAAAACTGCACCAAACTAAAGGGTACCTCGATCGCTATCACTGAGGATTTTTCTCGACAAGTGCGCTCGGCTAGGAAACTGTTGTGGGAATCTTGTGTTCAAGAGCGTAACAACGGAATTAAGGCCAAGTTATACTTTGATAAACTTGTAATCGGTGGTACACGGTATTTGCGGAATTTTGAGACACAAGCTAGGCAAGAACTAGAATCTACTAATAGAGAACCTGTATCGTCACGCCCAGTTACGAGGTCGCTATCTAGGGCTACCGCAGGTTTCCCGGCGAGTCATGACAGTAGCGCATAGGATTCGGTTGTGCAGACCACCTCTGTCAACATTCGAGATCTTAGACATATGCAGATGATTGTTGTTAACTGTCGAAGTATAAAAAATAAAGTCGATGAATTTGCCTTGCTTGTTGAAGCATTATGTCCCGATATTGTAGTAGGTACGGAATCCTGGCTGGATGATAGTATAGCTGATGAGGAGGTGTTTCCTATAGGTTATACCGTGTACCGAAATGACCGTCACGCGCATGGTGGTGGTGTGTTTATTCTGGTCAGAAGTTCAATCAGGAGTTCTAGATATAATATTAACACCCATGGATGCGAATCTGTTTGGTGCGTGGTCGAGGGACATAATGGTTTTCAGGCGGCTGTTTGTGCGTTTTATCGGCCCCTGACTCTGATTGTGGATCTGTGTTGTCGTTGTGCAATGAAATTTCTCTTGTCAGTGCCAATTGTGTTATACTAGCAGGAGATTTCAATCTCCCCAACATCGAGTGGAACACTGTACCTGTATTTTTGAGTAATGCCGGGGCTTATCGTGAATTCCAAAATATCCTGAGCGTGCACGGGCTTTCACAGTATGTTAACTTACCAACGAGGGGGAACGCCACGCTTGACTTAGTGTTGCGTAATGATGATAATGTCATCTTAGACTCTCCTGTTGTCCCTGGTATTAGTGACCACCACTGTATTTCGGTAAAACTGGCAGCACAGCATGTGCATATAAACAAACGGAATGCGAGTTAAGTGTATCTCTATGATAAGGGTAATTATACTATAATTAAGAACGAACTTGAAGCAGGCTTAGACCTGTACAAAGCCACATATCGTTCAGGATGCGTCTCTCAATTGTGGGCGATGTTCAAAAGTTCTGTCCATCGTCTGATTGACAAGCATGTTCCTTGTAAAATGCTCTTTGAACGAAAGAAGTGTAGCAAGTCATACATAACGTCATCAATCAGAAGGCTGACACGTAAAAGGGCTCGTTTATTCTCCAGGTATAGGGCTGATAAAAGCGCCATAGTTACGGCTAAGTTGTCCTTAGTCTCCCGGGATTTAAAATGTCAACTCAAACAAGCTAAACGCAATTACTTTCAAGCATTGGATCGTGTTGGAGACAGTAAGGAGCTGTGGAAACATATTAGGAGCCTTAACAAAACACAAGTTGGAATCGGTGACATCATGTTAAACAATTCCAGCTTAACTAATGGAATTGATAAAGCCAACGCGTTCAATGGCTACTTTCAATCTGTTTTTACTGTTTCCAACAATCAACGTGCAAAACCTGATTTTCACGTGCATATTTTGTCACCTGTGCCTCCAATTGAATTTAGTATAAACGGTATTGAGAAGTTGCTCAATGATCTGGCTGTCAAAAAAAGTTGCGGTCCTGACATGATCCCTGCATTTGTGTTGCAGCGCTGTAGCTCCATCTTTGCTGTTTATTTGTACTTTTTGTTCGACTTATCTTTATCAACATCTTTGCTCCCTGATGAGTGGAAGTATGCTAATGTTGTGCCCGTGTTTAAAGCGGGAGATAAGCGCCTTGTCGAAAATTACAGGCCAGTGTCACTCTTGTGTATCGCATCAAAGGTTCTTGAGCATATTATCTATTCAAATATTGCTAAACACTTAAGTGCCAACAATTTTTTGTCACCAGCTCAACATGGCTTTCGACCGGGATGCTCATGTGTTACCCAATTGGTTTGTTTTCATCATGACGTCACCCAGGCGTGGGACGAGGGCTTTCAAACAGACTGTGTGTTCTTGGACTTCCGTAAAGCCTTCGACACCGTGCCCCATACCCTGTTGTACCATAAATTAGAAAAGTTAGGTCTGGACCCATTGGTGCTCAGGTGGTTAAGAAATTACATCACTAACAGGATGCAGCGCGTTGTTGTTAATAGTACTTCTTCTCGTTGGTCTCGTGTTACGTCAGGGGTACCACAAGGGTCAGTGTTAGGCCCTTTACTTTTTTTAATATACATTAATGACATAACGAGTAACATTGAATCCAATATTCGGTTGTTTGCAGACGATTGCATCGTATATCGCAAAATTAGGGACGGGAATGACAGAAGAATCCTTCAAAGTGACTTTGACCGCGTTTACGAGTGGTGTGATAGGTGGGAGATGGCACTGAATGCATCAAAATGTAATGTAATGCACTTTAACCGCCCCCATCGCTCAATTTCACATACTTACGTTATAGGATCTACCCCCATTTCTGCAACCAGTGAGTACAAGTATCTGGGTGTTACGTTTCAGTCGTTTCAGTAGTTTTGCACTAGGAGGGACAGGTTAATCAAGTAGTTTCCAAGGCCAGCCGTACGTTGTTTTTATCCGGCGCAACTTTAAAAATACTCCACCGACAGTAAGGGAAACAGTCTATAAAGCATACGTTCTTCCTATTTTAGAATATGCTTCTGCTGTGTGGGACCCGCACCAAGAGTATCTGCGTAAAAGAATTGAGTGTGTACAGAATATAGCCGCTAGATTTGTTACGGGCAACTATTCCATGGAGACTCGTTCCTCTGAGTTGGTTAAAGCATTAGGCTGGGAGTCATTAGAGCTGCGTAGGAAGCACTGCCGGCTTAAATTAATGTTTGACATTCACAGTGGTGACACTGGCCTCAATGCAATTATGTTTCTCCGTTCACCTGTTTTCATGTCATCGAGGGTTGATCACTCCAAAAAGATAGAGCCGTACCGGTTTGACACATCTGTCTTTAAACAGTCCTTCTTCTGTGAGACAATCCCACTATGGAATTTACTGCCGCGTGAAGTTGTGTCTGCCCAAAACGGCTCTGTCTTTTTATCTAAATTGAGATCCATGCGTAATTAGTGTGTTTTCTTCATTCTGTCCACGATTTCTGTATTCCTTTTTTTTTTCCCCTGATGTATATCCCCATTCCCCTGCTCTAATGCCCCCCGGCGCTGCAGGGTATTTTGCAATAAATAAATAATAAGAAATACAGATGCAAGTACTGATTTAAAGTAATGTAATACTAATAATAATTTGGGACTTTAAGTCGTGAGACAACAGTGATAGATATATGAATAAAGGAGTTTGCTACATTTTCTATATTATCTGTTCACTGCTGTGCGTCATTATGTTCCTGTTTTGCTCGATCACTTAGAGTAGTCATACGCCAAATTTTCTGGGGTACGCAACAAAGACGTGGCTATAATACAAAGCCGTATTTCTTTTCTTGTATACGAAGCCGAAGTTCGTATTTCTTTTTAACCTCACTTAATTTCCTCCTTTAGAATCTTCGTCAAACCTGGAACCAGGGTTAGTTTACGTCGCCGTCTAATTTTGGTTATGCGACGTTTAACATGCTAAACGTTACGTGTCGTACATGGTCTTCGAGTGTAAACCTTGCAAAGAAAAAATAAATCAGGCCATATTAACATTTCTCGTGCTGCTACAGATCTGGTTAAATTTGTACAAGGATCTGCTCTAGGAAAATCGTAGAATGCCTGGATTTTAGGTGAATACTGTGCATCTCAAACCATCTTGTGATCTGAAAGTCCACAAAGTGCTTTGCAGTCCTATTTCCAGTTAGCGGTGTTTGTCACAGAAAGAGATCAAGTATCAAAGCAGAAGATTCTTGAATTCTAGTGTAGCTCTTGACGACCTGTGATAAATCATAGGAAAGGCAATATCCAGTAGTACATTTCCATTCATGAAGTCTCCAACTCCGGATAAGGTTTCCTAATTTACACCCGCAATCACCCACAAATATAACTTTTTGATTATGTGTCACTGTTGGAAATCATGTAACCATATAATGTGTTCAAGAAAGAAGGCATGTAACTGTTGGCGTAGTCGGCCATGCTTATGCTGCAACGTCACTACTATCGCAAGGTCCAGGGACCAGCTGTCGAAGTGGGATCAGAGGCGGATCCAGGGGGGAGGGGGCAGCCCCCCCCCCTCCCCGAGACATACCTCTACCCCCATTCCGGCAGATTTTCCTGCCGCACGCTCCGTTTTCCGCACACGCCGCACGGTAGCGTTCCTCTACAGCTTGCTCAGCTTCGCAACATGTACATTATAAATAAAGTTCTGGTGTGAAATGAAAGCGCAGCAGCTCGCCGTCTGACATGGCGACCCCCCCCCCCCAGTCTTCTCTCTTTTTTTTAGTGCCCCCCCCCCCCCTCCGAGGATCTTCCCTGGAACCGCCCCTGGGTGGGACTGTATATTCAACAATCATGGTATTATATCCTTAACCGTATCCAATGTCAATAGGTTCCATTTGTAACTATGTTATACCCTTTTTAATACCACCTGATGATGGTGGTGATGAGGTAAGAGAAAAAGATGGGGATGTGAGCCGCGACAGAGCAGGACTGGCTACACCAGGACGCGTAGAAGCGGTGAAAATGCAAACAGATGTACATATGATGAACGGGCTAACCTGCAAAATGTAGGACAAAGGTTTCAGAACGAGTCACGGTAACATGGCAGAGGTAATATAACGGGGGGATGCACAAGAACACACAGTTAGGAGTTCATAGGGCGCACATATATTTGGCTTTTCAACTTGAAACTGTATAATCTATAATGTCGGCATTGTGGTTGTCGGTAGTGGGCCACAACCCAGGTGGCGAATTTCCCCATTTTCATCATCAGTGTATTTGTTGTATAATATCACGCTAACAGCGCTCTTAGGCCGCTCAGACGGTGGATAAAATGAACTTAATAGGATGTTCTAGGAACCTTTGTATCGCATCAATGCCATTCAAGCATTTTCGGTGTTAATACAAGTGCGACACCTTTTTTTCTTTATATATATATATATATATATATATATATATATGACTCTGTGGTTCTATTGAGCAATAGTAAAAGAGTGCGGGCAGACAGATTAGTATTGCTCTGCTACAGCCAGAGGGAAGGCTCTTGAGGGTCCACGCATGTCTTGTGCACGCGAATGCTACTGCAACACCAGTATACAATTTCGTGTTTTATCGCCGATACCATGTTCATTTATAGCTACATAAAGAGCAAAAGGTTTACATAACAAATAAGATGTGGAGCGAGGAACACGGCATAGAAAGCGCTGTAGTTTAGCTAAATGACAATTTAGTCGAACAATCTACCATCGGCCTATGTTCCGTGACAAAATGTTCCCAGATTCCTGCACACAGCAACTGGATAATCTAGGTTGAAAACACAGAGTGAAGAGAAAGAAACCATCAAGCATGCGAGCTCTCGGAAGCAGTAATCACTCTTTATTTTGTTTTTTTCCTGTCTGTCATCACCCCACGAAGATAAGACATGCCGCCACGTTGTTCGCAACATTCGGATACCTTTCTCATGCAGGGATCGTCGGCTAGGCAGACGTGACGGTAGCAAATGTCACGTGGTTTCGTTACAAAGAACTGCGAATGCTACTATACGGTCAGTACCCAAACCAACGTAGTGATGATTCAAATGTATTCATTACAAAAATAGTCAAGCATACGTACATACACCGTCACACACGGGACATATTGTACTAGTTCAACGAGAACCCGCTTGATTCGCAGCGAGCGCATAGCGGCGGAGCTTATGAGCGTGGCATTAAAACAGGGGCATCACGCATTCCATGTATTGAATATGGCGGTAAGCACACCAGTCCTTCTAGCCCACCATAGTAAAGGTCATGATCTCGCATCAGAGCTGAATCGCAGGGAAGATTGCTTGCTCAGACTTTTTGCGCTTAGCGTGTGCTCAACACCCCTGCTGGAAATAGTCCAATTCAAAATAGACCAGAAATCTCATTTGGTTTAAGTGGATATCACATTCACAATTCTCATTGAAAGTGACCAAAATTTATCATTCCGAATCGACAATTTTGGAAAAATACCATATTGAAAACAACAGGAATTTAGTGGGTTCCAATGAATGTCAATGTGAACGAAGTGGAACCGCGTTCAGTCGCACCCATTGGAGGCCAGCTTAGCTTCCCATTGGCCAAATGTACAGCAGCAAGGATTTTCCCATTAAAGTCACATTGAAAGTTTCGTTGCCGATGCACTTTTTGAATGTGCAGTGACTATTTTGTTGCATCAGAACGCATGTTTTCGCTGTAAAAATAAATTACAGAAAATACCGTTCCTGCTTGAACATTTATTCTTACATATATAAAAATACAGTAGATGTGAAAATATTGCAAGTAGCAGATACAACGTAAAAGTTATTTGTGATGTTTTTTACAAGAGCGAATATTCACCAAGCGGTTGAAAATCGCTAGCAAGACATAGTAAACACCAATAATGGATACCTAAATGAGCACTTACATGTTGTGAAAGCATTCTGTCCATCATCAACACACACGACATAAATCCACAATGAGTAAGTTCATAGAGATGTATCCATATGTCCAAACAGTGCCGACAAAAAAGAAGACATAATGCTCTTCTGTGCTTCGCAGGAGATTTCTAATCCTGTCCAGCTTGACTTTCTTGCGTGAAAATTAAGGCCATCCAGCTTCGTTGAGATTCCGTTTAGACAACCTGCTGACAAATGCCGACGCCCCTATGCCAGCTGCGTCGTACGAGGGCGACCTTCAAGTAATAACATTTCGAAAGATAAAGCAAAAGGTGCTGGAGCAGCAGCATGTCAACGTAAGTGAGCATCAAAATATATTACATGCCGATGCACACAGCGCGGGTGGCAACACATTGACTGCATTATCCTCCGGTCAACGGCCGTAGTGCGCCTGCGAGCAGGGGTAAAAACATTCAAAGCGGCGTTGAAAACACGGGAATGCTTGACAAATCGACTACTGACCTTAGACACGGATAAAATCCTCGAAATCAAGCACGAATGACGCCGAATGCTTGTGACGGACCGCACATATCCTAACGCTCCAACATTTTGTGAGAGACTGATTAATCCTTTGACCGTTGACACAGAACGCGTCCACATATTCACATACATCCACTGAACCTTGTACGGAATGCATGAAAAATAGCTTACAGTAAGAGGTGTAATACCAAGGTACCACAGCACATGTACTTCTGAGCATAATATGTTCACAAACATTTGAAATAACGCGAACTATTTTCAGCTCGCACGAGCCACTATGTTGTGCGGCAGGGAAATGTATTACGACGCGCACTCTTGGCGACATCGCGGCCGACGGTCCGTTCGCCTCCTCAATCTATTTGTTCAGAATAAATTTTAATTTCACTTGTAATATTTTCGATGCGGTTCGTGCCCTGGAATTTCATTTGTTTGAATTGGTTCGAATTAGTTCATCCTCAACACGAATGTACAGCGTTCTTTCTAATCAAATATTATTACTTAATTTGAGAGTGACGATGTACGTTGGTCACCATTACGCTCGTTCCATTAGCAACTGACTTCTTCATTATTGTAGTGGCGGTAACGCAACATGTTGGATCCCATTAACGCAATTGGAAAGCATTTTCTCATTGATACGCATTAGGCCAGTCTCTCATTCCTTCTATTGGCGCACTCTCTAATACACACCATGTCGAATCCCATTAAATCAATTGGAAATCAACATTTCTCATTGACGCTCACTAAACCAATTCGTTGAATTGGTTCCTTGCTACGTTGATGTGGTCTTCGCCACACGACACGGTGGAGCCGGGTTCCGCTGCTTAACTTCCCTGCTTAACTTCCCTGCTTAACTTCCCTGCTTAACTTCCCTGCTTAACTTCCCTGCTTAACTTCCAATTCAGTCAATGAGAAAGAGTCGACTTTGACACGGTTGAACGAATTGTCAGTCTGATTTCTCATTGAATCTCATTAAAATTTCGTGAAGAAATGAATGAGATCGTGCCTACTATTTCCAGCAGGAAAGTGTTGGCAAAATTGCATCATGCTGCAGTTTTCCGGATATTAAGGTGACAGTGGACCAAAGAGTGCGTTCCAGAAGTTACTCCTGTCGACCCGAGAGTAGGGTGTAGCTACTCTCCGCGTTCCAAAACCTATTCAATGACTTCACGACCCCTGTTCCAAAAGCCGACTCGGGAGTAGCTACCCGAGATCGACTCGATCTACTCCGGCCGGACGCGAAGTAGTAAGAGTAGTGACGTCACTACTGTCGTCTGCTACGCTTCGTTTTGAAAAAAAAAAAAAAATGGCGGAAGCGCGACATTTTCAATGCGGCTTGTGCGATATGCTCTTTCTTTCTTTTTTTCAGAGCAGCAGGCACGAGAACACGTGTATTATACACATGAGTTCGTCGCACGAGAAGGTAGGAATAAGTTTTCAAACGCTTTGGATTTCCCTCGTGACCACCACCACCTATGGCATTACTTTAAAGCAGTCAGTTAGTCATAAGTCTCCGTATTACGCTACATTTATTTCACCAAAGATTATGCACTCCTGCAGAAAACCGCGCACAAGCCTCAACATCATCTCAGCAAAGCGAAGTTCAGCGAGAGGCGCCGACATGTGGGCACATGACGCGATAACCCGACTCATAGTGGCGTGCAAGCCGCGAGTTGAAAAGGAGGGCGCCATTCCGAAATCATTTTGGGATGGGTATGTTGTTAATGACCACTTTCTGTGTAGCTGCACTAGGTCTTGAATGTCCGCGTTACAGGGTCTCTTCTGCTCTTCAAAGAGGCGGCTACATCGCGGCTACATCCACACAGCAGTGCAGTGTCTCATCAAGTGGAAGAAGTTGAAAAAACACTACAGAGAAGTGAAAGACCACATCGCTCAACGTGGAAAGAGCAGGAAGGTTTGTACCTTGAGACGAAGGTGATATACACTCTGGTGCACCCGTTTCTCCCTGCAGGAAATCACGGGAATTCCTGGATGCTATGGACGAAATATTAAGAGTAGTACTTAGTCTGGGCCCTGCCCTGAGCCCTGCGCGTATTTTTCCCCGCGCGGCGCTTGGGCGGAGGGTTGTCCACGTGCTTATCGGCGGGGGGAGGGCTGCGTGCGCGCTTACCCTTTCACATTTTTCAGTCTGGGCCGACTTCTTTCGTAATTTTTCAATCTGTGCCGACTTCAATCGCAATTTTTTTTCAGCTACAACAGGTGTGCAGTAGGCTGTTTACATGCAAAGGATAGCAATCTATGATTACAAAAAAAGGATCACTAATCGTTTGATCCTTTTTTTGTAATCATAGACTGATGTATCATGCCTCTAAATTTCAATTAGCGATTCTTCTACAATTCTTTGCTTCGGGTGTCGGTGTTGTATAGAGTGTGGTCGTGTAAAATCTCTTTGATTGCCAGTGCTCATTCCATGTGAGAATTCTTACACACAGTGTGGAATATTCGTTTCCTTAGCGATCACTGTTCTCAGTCTAGCCATGCCAAATGCAAAGTGTTTTTCATTGTGATGCGTAGAACTCATTATAATGATGACAAAGAATACAATTATTATTTCAATTATACACTTGTTTATTTCGATAAATTACAGTTCTACTCCAAACTCTGAAGTTTCCATTTGTTGTCTTGATTGATGAATTCCGAATACATCAAGTAGTTTATTCTGATTATTGGGCGCTTGAATTCAGCTTTGATTAACGCAGGTGATATGCTGTCGCCGTGTTTGTATTGCTTCAACAACTTGCACTTTGTTGCGATGAACTTGCACAGTCTCTTATGAATGTTTCCTTTCTTTGTATGAAGATTCTTGAATGGCGTAGAAGAGAGTATTAGTTGAAAATCGTCCGGTGGTCCACCGCAATTGATATGTTTGTTGAGTTTCAATAAGTTATGATACATCAGACCTTGCACGACAATATTGAACTTCTGTTCGTTCGACATCATTGACTGGTAGAATAAAATAAATGTGTAGACACTCTAGGGTGGAATATATCACATGATAAGATTTTTTATGTACTTTCCATTTCAGACATATGTAATTTCAACAAATCTGTAATGAATCGTGCGATATAGACTGCTTGTATATGATAATTTGATCCGACTGCTTTCTTGATGAATGCAATGCCCATTGCAATGATTACAATTACATCTGGTCTAGTGTATTTGAATTCTTCGTTAGCAAACCTCAAAAACTCCGCCATCAATCCCAGTGGCCCTTCCGACGTTGATGTGCAAATATTTTTATAAGTATTGTAGATTCGGCATATAAATTCTTGCATCTTCAGTTCTGTAGTTTGTACCATGTCTAGGACATAATCAAATGCAGCGATAATGGAATCGTTTCGCGGCTCTTCCTTTTCGAAGCAGTTTTGTATCACATCTTCCCATGACTTATGGTAGCGAGTACAAAATCTGTCCATCTTTTCAGTGTAGAGCAATTGTCTCTTTTGTTTTCAAGTGCTCGTCTACACTTAATTAAAAGCATATCTGTGCTCATTTTATCATCTCATGCTCATATAATTTTATTATCTGGTTTAGAATGCTATAATATCCACCTGTCGTGAGAATTATTGTTTTGACTTTGTTTGAAGTATTCACTCGACTGATACTCTACGAGTTGTGAAGTTACTATCCGAAATAATTACTGTCTTGCATTTGTTTCAATTGTTCACTCGATTGACATAAGTAAAAATAATCTCTAAGATGGGAATGCCTCATACCTCTGAGTTGCATTTCACATTTGATATTTCTGTGTGGTCCATTAGAACTTTCTGTTGCAAGATATTACAAAAATTGATGTAATTAAATTTGTTTCTCGTTTTTGATTGAGTATTGTTGGTACCATTTAATAATTTGGACTTTCTCTACATGTTCAATAAGAATATCGCATCTGTACAAACTTAGTTGACTTGTCAACCACTTTGATGAAAGATTTCCGTTTCAAGGAAAGGATGCGAAAAGATAGTGAAACCAACGAGTAATATCGGCATCTATTTGCACTGTACAATAAAATATATCGCCTTTGAACTATCTTATCTGACCTCTAGAGCGTTCTGTTTGCTGGACGAAGGAATATAGCCCCCAGCCCTTTCACTGATAAAGCATGGAATAAAGCATACAGCCTCCAGGCTGTGATGAAAAGAGTGAAAACCGAGATGAAAACAGTGCATATTTTCTATGTCTTGGATACCTCCATCAAGGTTCGTAGTGTTTGTTGGAATTAAAATTGTATGTTGGTCGATTTTATGATGGTTCAATGATAGATTATTTTCCTCTGTTGTTGTTTAGATGTCGCCGCTTAGAGTGTTCCCCTGTTCTTCAGCGTTAAGTCTGTGCTATATTGAAATATTTCCCCTTTTGATAGATTGATTAGCTATTATTTCTCTATGTGTTGGATGGTGCGCAGGTTTGGCTCTCTATTAATTGTGGCTGTTGATTGTGTTGTTTCTCGTTATTTCCTTACCTCTATGCTGTTCAATTAATAAGAAATTGATTAATTAAAAGTTGTGTAATGTTGGAATATGAAACTTAGATTTCCTATTGCGCTCGAAATGTTATGACAGATATTCACACTATTGCAATGATGGTTCTCAGGTATAGGAATATTAGACTTTTTATGATACAACTTGCAATTTTGTTTGTAATCGTATTGATTAAGAATATCTTCTTTGATTAAATGTGGTGACCGTTTCCCGTTTTGATATGGCATTGTGTAGCTATTATTTCCCTACATGCTGGAGGATTGGTTCTATATTATTGCTATGTGTCGATTCGAATTATTTCCTTATGTCTGCGCTGTTCACTTCATTAGAAACTGATTAATTAAATTTGTGTTATATTGGAATAATAAACTTTACTTCCATGTTGTGTTCGAAATCACTTATATCTATCAGAACTTGTAATTAGAGCTGTAATTCAAACTCATGTGATGCAACGATGGTTCTCCCGTCACATAATAATTTTTCTTCTCATAAGACTTTTTATAATAAAATTGTAGTTTTCATTGTAACCGTATTGATTAAGAATATCTTCTTTGATTAAATGTGCTACCCCTTCAATGCTATTGCATCAGATTTTTGATTCAGTTTTTCCCGTTCACGCAGAGTCATAACATAATTCCTGACACTAATGACTTTAATAAATATATTTTCACTTGTACTTTTGTGTATGGCTATCCTTTGCATATAGCATTAACCTGTTAACCTGTTAATAAGCATATAGCATAAACCGCCCACCACACACCTGTTGTAGCGGAAAAAATTGCGATGGAAGTCGGCCCAGGTGGAAAACTGGCGAAAGAAGTCAGCCCAGGCTGAAAAATACACTACGATAAGCGCACGCGCAGCCCTCCCCCGCCGATAAGCGCGCGGACAACCCTCCTCACACGCGCTGCGCGGGGAAAAATACGGGCAGGATAAAACTTGTAATTTTGTTTGTAATCGTATTGATTAAGAACATCTTCTTTGATTAAATGTGCTACTGCATTTTAATTCTGATTCATTGAAAACTTGTGTGTATGATTACAGTTAATAAAAAATATTGTGTTTGATCTGTGATACCTATTCAATGCTATTGCATCATGCCTGTAATAAGTATATTCTTTGTTACGTGTATTGTGTTTCTTCTGCATCAGGTTTTTTGGCTGAGTTTTTCTCCTTCACACAGAGTCATAACATAATTTCTGACACTAATGACTTTAATAAATATATTTTCACTTGCACTTTTGTGTATGGCTATCTTTTGCATGCAAACAGCCTACTGCACACCTGTTGTAGCTGAAAAAAAAACTGCGATTGAAGTCGGCACAGATTGGAAAATGACGAAAGACGTCGGCCCAGGCTGAAAAATGTGAAAGGGTAAGCGCGCACGCAGCCCTCCCCCCGCCGATAAGCACGTGGACAACCCTCCGCACACGCGCCGCGCGGGGAAAAATACGCGCAGGGCTCAGGGCAGGGCCCAGGGGTCCAGGTTGCTAACTGGAACCCCCGCTTATAGGACCAGACTAAGTACCACTATTAAGAAAGTAAAACACACAGAAATTGTCCCACCAACCATTGCAAGTACGTCATCGGGACTCGTCGTAAATAGAGAACGTGAGGAAACTGAAGACGCATACAGACCACCCATCAAGAAATCCAAACGAAACCATTTTGATGAAGAGAGAATCACACACACACACACATCTTGAAGAGAGAATCACACTTCAGGAACGAAGGGTTCATGCGATGGAAGACTTTAAAGGAGCATGGAAGTGACATTTAACATGACTCGCAACCCTGCTTCATCTGTGAAGCTGTCCGCAAGGAGTCACCATGCGAAATATTTTCCCTCTGCGGCGTATTGTCACTGCGCAATAAAATTTTACAAAATATAATCGTAGAAGGCAGTTGCGGACGAGAGACACAAGCCCCGCGTGACTCAGGGCCTTTTTACTATGTTTTTTCTTCTCGGCTCACGCGCCGCTACATGCTTGAGCTGTGCCGTTGGACGTCACTGGTCACGTGCCGGAGCCCGTGATACGTCACGACGCCTTCTGCTTCGCCGATGCGCTCTTTGGATGGGGAGAGGGTTTTTGAAAGGTGAGGGAGGGGGTGCGGAACAGAACCTTGCGCTCGCTTTGTAGGTTACCTGCGCTCAACGTTCTTTCGCAGGAGCTGATTTTATTCCTTGCAGAAGACGTCGCAGCGAAAAACAAGATATTTTGGGGGTCACTTCCATGCTCCTTTAGCACGTTGCCCAAGCAGAGTCTAGGGGCGAGGTTTTGATGGAGGTTTCGCGGATACGATGTTGTCTAAGAATGTGCGGAAAACCACGCGCATTACACGGCACAGTGACGACTTCTTTTCAATGCAGATCCTGCATTGCAAAAATGATTTCATTTTAGACGAAGGGGCCAGTCTCCCTCACTCACATATGCACTACAAATTTGGTTTGTATGCTATAATTAGGGTTCCGCGTTTTCACTTTTAATCGAAAAACTTCGAAAAACATACGCCGGCTAAATTTTCCCTCATTCGGTTTTTATCGAAAAACATCGAATACAGAGGAACATTCCAGGAACCATGACAGATAAATTGCTACACATGCCCAACTTAAAGTTCTAACGTGCCAAGCAGGCTTTCCTTTATTACTCTTCTTTTCTTGGTATTTGCTATGGTTGGATGACCTGCGGCCACATTGAGTGTTCCAGGGTCAATCCCTTTGTCCCGAATCGGGTGCGCTGGTCGCAATCTCATTCTTCTGCCATTGTAGGTGCCCCACCGCGCTTGTGAGCCTTTTAGAGACGTGACGTCAAGTAGAATCTCGGTCACCGGCCTTTAGTTGGTTAGTGGAGAGGTTACGCCAGTACATACACCTCCACTTTCCACGTACGGCGCTCCTGTCTTTCCGCGGCACCCGAGATGAGAAGAAAAAGGAAGACAGCCTCGGACTATGTTTGCGAAAATAAAGATTTTGTATTCCCAGGCAAGGAAGATGTTGTCGTATGCAAGTATTGTCGCGTGACAGTTAATGTGGGCTGTGCAAGGGGTACGGCGCGCATATCGGAGCACGTGCAACCGCGGCGCCACGTGAATCTGAAAAATCCCCGTAAAGAACAAGGTGAGCAAACACCTTCCGGTTATTTCTGCAGCACTTATAGAACTCGCGAACCAAAGAGCGCGCAGCAATGTCTGACAAGAACCTCGGCAAGTATGCTTGCATTTATTAAAATAAGCTTAAATGAGTTGTGCTTTCATTGGTTTCGTGAATGCGCCATCACCTCGCTGTGCAGCAATAAAGTTTATTTTGTGATTTCACAAAACTGGTAATTCGCATTGGTTGTTGTTGTTAAGGCTGCGTTGAACGCGCACAGCACTGAAATTACATTGTAATTGCTATTAGCCGATAACTGGCGGGTAAACCATGTACACGCAAGGAAAAACAGCAAACAACTCCGATTTCGCGAAGATCAATAAACATCGAAAAACATACGCCGAATCCGCCCAAAAATAAACATCGAAAACGCGGAACCCTAGCTATAATCTGCAAGTCACGCAGTTTCTGTTGTGAATCAAGACCAAATGTACAATAAAAGCATGGCAGTGTCCAATAAGCGACCTTTAACAAAAACACAAGGGTCATAGATGAAGCACAGTACCTCGATTACTTCTCTAAAATTTTAAGGAGAAACATGAATTTCTATTCTCTTGCACTGAGTTCAGTAAATTGCTTTCATGAGTGATCTGTATCATAACATAGGAAGCAGGCACTAATTTCCCTTCTGATCTTGTCAAGGAGTTTGCTTGAAATAGTCAGTGCAAACTTGGAAAAGGCGGGGAATTCGAAGGGCGCAGTTTGGTAGACACACTGACATTATTATACATTACATATTTACAATGTACTCTTAATATAGTTTCGTTTCGCTACACCACTGCTCTCACCTTCTTCATACAGTTCGTCAGCAATGTCTGGCACTTCATCAACAGTGGCGACTTCAAAGTCGTCACTACACATTAGACATACGTTGTGCAAGATACTGGCCCACATGATAAGTGAAACAATATGTCTTGCTTCCTTGATTCGAGGTGAAGGAGCCTCCTAAAGCGCCCTTTTAAAAGCCCAATAACCCTCTCGATTGCCACTCTGGTATTCGCATGTTTTCTGTTATATTTCGCATGTTGTGGCATTACCGAAGGGGAATGTCTCTGCACTGATGTTGCTGAAGAAATATGAGGCACGGTACACCATCGCATCATGCACAGATCTAGCTTTTCAAGCTGTACAGTGTACAAACTTTGCTTCATCATCAAAGATGGCCTGTAAATTTACAGAATGAATGGTCTTTTTGCAGTGCCTTTATCTCAATATGGCATCCATCAATGGCTCCAATGGTGCCTGGGAATCCCGCCTTCGTCCTGAAGCCTTCAATTGTGCGACGTCCATCATCTCCTTGTGACCAGGTAACAAAGGCAGCATGGCCTATCACAGCGACCGTAGTGCGGTGCACAACACGGCATGCTGTAGATTTCGACATGCCGAACCTGCCCGCAATAGAGGTGAAAATGAGAATATGTTACAACGAAACCTATAACGAGTTTGAGTATCTGGCTCTCACCGGAAGCACTCAAAGTTGACGAGGCGCCAGAGGAGAACGAGGACCTGCTTCCCAGCTCTATCTCGGCCCGTCCCCTGGAAAAGTTTGCGTCCCTTGATGAAATGGCCACCAATTTCTCGACTGATGACTTCTGAAGCCTGAAGTGGCTCTTGAAGTCATCCAGGCTCAGTGTTGGCACAATGTTCGCTGCATACCCACATATCTTGGAATGCGGCCTGTAGAGAATCAAATACATTAGTGAGGACCCAAACACGACCAAAATTTATCATACAATATCAGATCACACAAATCTTACCTTAGCTTCGGCAGTTTTCGGTAACTCGTGATCGCAACAAACGCGACTGTCACACCAAGTGCGTTCCTTGAGTGAACACACAATTCCGTGGGGAAAGTGAACGATGCGCTGCAGAAAGAAAAGTACGGCATAGAGTTTCGCAGCTGTGGATGAGGTTTGATGCGAAATGCAACGTCCGTCAATTACGCCTTCGGTTGGGATGACGAACGCCGACGCGGACTTGCCATTTCGAGATGTGCTATCGGTGTGTGCGGCGGCAGAGGCAGAAAACTTCGCGTCTGCGGGAGCATAAGAATGGGCTCGAAGGACTTGCGGGGGAACCTGGTCTGTGCGGTCCTGGAAGTCCGGAAGACATGCCAAGGTGGGAGGCATAGGCAGGGACCAGGGGGCGTCCAGCGGTGTGACGCTCCTAGGTATGTGAGAGCCTGGCGCGTCTTTTACGCGACGCGATGGAAATCACTTTCAGGACCATATCGAATTTTCCTGGGGAGTGGGTGACGGGGTATGTGCGCACGAGGAACATAGGAAGTGTCGAGCCCTTTCCCGCTCACGGAGGACCTCCACCGGGAGTTCACCAGCTTCAGCTAGGTCTTGCCGCGTTTCAGTCATTCTTGGAATCCAAGGCAGCGACGAAGGCTTCGGGCGAACAGGTTCCGAAGGGTATTTACCGGTGTTGTAGAAACCCTGTGCAAGACTGGGAGACTGCAAAGCAGAGTCGCCATCACTAAAGCCACGTGAACGGCTAGAAGGGAGCGTTGATCACATCCCCAGCCGAAGCAAGAAAGATGCTGAATTGCAGGAAGCCATCGCTGCACTTTGGTTTCAAGGTGCCTAATGTAGCAAGCCCTGCGCAGGTTCGAGTCCAGGACTATACCAAGGAAGCGATGGGAACGCACAGGCTAGAGCTTTTTTGCACCCACCCAAAGAGGGAAATTACTCGTAGCCTTATCAGTGAAAGGGAGCTCGACGCACTTTTCGGGCGAAAGGTCCATTCCAAGTCGCGAAAGGTAGAGATGAACATTGTTTAAGTCTTGTTGCAAACGACGCTGAATGACTGGGCGTGACTTGCCTACTGCCCAAAGGGCAACGCCATCGGCATACACGGAGAATGCTACTTTGCGAGGAACTATCGATTTTAGACCTGCCATTACCGCATTAAAGAGTGTAGGTCTGAGAATGCTTCCTTGGCGTACGCCTTGATGAACAGGGTGCTTAGGGCTTTGGCCGTGGGATGTGCGGACCGCGACAGTTCGGTCCGTAAGGAAATCGTAGAGCCAGCTGAAGAGTCGACCAGATACTCCGAAAAACCGCAAGGTGTGGAGCACACAGATGTGCGAGACTGTATGATATGCGTGCGCAATGTCCAGGAAGACCGATACAACGATCCACCGATGAGCGCTAGCGTCTTGGACGGTAGAGACTAGGTGGAGAACTGGATCCATGGAGCTTCGGTGGCGACGAAATCCAGCCATTTCTTGAGGGAACGCACCTTGTTTTTCGAGCCACCATCGAGACGATGCAAAACCGTTCTCTCCATCGGTTTTCCCATACAGCTTATCAGGCTCACAGGGCGAAGGGAGCATAGGGCATTTGGGGATTTGCATGGTTTGAGGATGATAATAACTATTGCCTCCTTCCAGGTAGATGGTACGGATCCCTGTCGCCAAGACGTATTATAAACATGAAGGAGAGCTTGGAGTGACCGCTCCTCAAGGCTTCGCAGTTTGGCACAGGTGATTTTATCTGGTCCCGGCGACGATCGCACATCCACAAGTTTCAACGCAGTCTTCAGCTCGATTACAGTAAAGTCTCCGGTAGACGGGGCCAGTTTTGGCGAATTTCTGTCGTCAAGCTCTAGACAAAACTGTTGTGTACTGCAGACGTTGAGGCAGCCGCCGGTATGGTTAGGACGACGGAGGAATCTGTCGCTAGCGTGAGTTCGTCTACACCCTTAACGATAGCCAATGCCGCGAGAGGATTCTTTTGTGGAGGCGCATCCTTCAGAGCTCGAATTGTCCTCCAGATCTTTGTGGCCGGGTCAAACGGCGAAATATGTTGACAAAGCTTACGCCAATGCTTCCGGTCTTCTTTCTGAAGTTCTCGTGTTACCTTAGTTTTCATCCGCGGCATGCTGGAGAATGACCGACGTGACCTGTTACCCTTTTAGACAGGACCACCGCGTCCTGCGTGGCACAATGAATGTCATGCCTGGGTGACAGAGGCAGTCTATCGTGCGAAATATAGAGGGGAAAGTGGACACTACCTCGGGTTTCGACATCGGTAGCGCACGACAAGTAGCGAACTATGTCTGCTGAGCACCACGAAAGATCTAGGGCATCGAGTGACGTTGACGATCGCACATAAGTTGGCTGACGGTTGTTAAGTAGGCGTATGTGAGGAGTCTCCATTGCTTCCAACAACCTCCTTCTACGGCTTCCCAAGGCCGTATGATGAGCATTGAAGTCACCCAGTATGAGAGCTGGGGATTCCAGTGAATTGAATAAGCGTTCGAGGTCAGTCCACGGAACCTGTACCGCGGGACGTAAGTAGATACTGACGACTGTTAACAGCATGTGCCCAAGGCGGATCTTGCAGGTGACATAATCATGAGAGCGATGACAAACTGATCCTATGGGTACAGCAACGAGGTCATTACGAACGTATAACGCTGCTCTGCTCTCAGAGGATTCGTGAGATCGATAGATTGCATAACCATTAACGCGATGTGCAGCATCCATTCCATGTTCGCATATAGCTATGAAAGGGAACTTGTACTGGCGGAGATGAAGAGATTTAAAATCAGGGAGCATGTTACGTAGGCTGCGAGGGTTCCACTGCATCGCGATGGCCTTTCAATACATATCCATCATGCGGAGGTAAAGATAATCCCTCCTATGCCAGAAGCGCTTGAACCTCGGGAAGTTGCGACGCGCCAGGAAATGCAGAGACCGGAACGGCCTTGACTGCCGTGAGTACCGCAGAGAAGAGTGTCGGAGAAGGGACAGCTTCGGTGGTTGAGGGCGGTAACTGTCTTCTCATGCCTGATGGATCTGTTACACCTGCGTAAGTGTGTGGAATCTGCCTTGATGAACCAGGGTGTGTCGGATGGCTGATTCTGATGGGCTTCGTCGCGGTGGTGTTCTGCAACCTTCGTTCGCATTGTGCAGACCGAGGTGCAAGTGTAGGAAAGTCGTGATCATTCATATGAGGCGTGACAGTGGCATTACCGCGCCCCTGTGAGCGACAAAAGGAAGTCGTAATATTCGGTCTTAATGTATTTTCGTGGCGGAGGTCTTCACGGGACATAAAAGGAACGATGCAGGATGGCCGGATTTACAGTTAGCACAATTTGGCTCTCTCTTATTGTTGCAGTCTGATCGGCGGTGAGGCCCAGCGCATATGCCACACCTATCACCTCTGCAATTTCGAGCAATATGGCCTAATAGTTGACAGTTACAGCACTGCATGGGTCCTTCTATGTATTCGTGAACGAAGAAGGTCTGAAATCCGAGGGCAATTCGGTGTGGAAGAGGGATTGTTGGTTGAAAAGTTAGGATGATGCTACTTAACGGGGTGAACACATCTCCGCCATCATCTGTCATAGACTGCCGAATCTGTCGCCTTGCAGATATAACCCCTGCGTCTTTCAGGTAGAGCACGAGATCGTCATCGGAGTACTCTTTAGGTACAGCATAAATCTTGCCCACATTTCTGGCGTACAATTGAGGTACTGAACGTAACACAGGGATTTCAGCTAAACACTGAGCTGACAAAGGGTTGCGAGGAGCCGCTTCAGACTGGACGGAGACAAAGAGAGAACCATCTCGGTGGAAACGGTGGTGCATGACCTGTTGTTGGGCTAGCAGGCGTATTTCGCTGGCGACTACATTAGGGTTGACCTTCCAGAAGCAGTAGTCACCAGTTGCTGGTCCAAACAGTACGGGAATACCACCTGGCACACCTGGGACTGGCAACAAGGGATGCATTGCATCCCTCTATCCACACGTGTTAATCTTGGTGTACAACATCGAAATGTGAACGTCGCTTGCTGTTTAACCTGTAGCAGCCGCATCGTCACCTTCACATGAGCGTCATCGCGCGGGAACAATCTGGTTACCGATCACCACGGATCTAGTTGTCCTCCCCTCCTTAGATTCCTACAACTGGTGACCTGAACGATTGACCCGGCCTGACCTAGCCTTAGCCTTCTTTCACCATGTCAACCGGTGACCGCAATCCTCCCGCTGCCATCGCTGCGGTGGTGGTGGCGTGGTTCATTCAGGCCGAAACCCAGTTTCACCTCTCAGGCATCACATCGCAGCACACCAAATTTTATCACGTTATTTCGGCCCTTTCACCCACTAACGCCGAGGAAGTCTACGAATCATCGCCACTCCTCCTACGGAAACACCATACGATCATCTCAAGAACGCCCTCCTAAAGCGCACAACGAGCTCTGACCGCTCCGGTTTGCGCCAGTTTTCGTCAGCTGAGGAGTTGGGCGATAGACGGCCCTCGCACGTATTGCGGCGCATGACGCAGCCGCTCGGAGATGGTGCCACTTCATCTGGCGACGGTTTCCTCCGAGAGCTTTTTCTTCAACGACTCCCACAGAACGTACAGATGGTCGTCGCCACGGCCTCTGATCTGTCCACCGAGGACCTCGCTGGCCTGGCTGACGCCGTACTGGAAATAGCTACACCCGCTTCGCTGAAAGTGACAGTCGCATCCGTTTCGAGCGATTTCGAAACTTTAGTGTCATTTTATTCCTTATGTACTGCTGAACACGCCATCGGAAACCCCACACCACCATAGTGGAGTTGTTCGGCTGTTATTCGATGGAATACACGATAAGAGCAGACGACGGATGTTGTTGTATTCCGCTTATTCCTCTCTCAAGAAGTGTGGAAAGGTATTTGTCTAAGAACCAACCAGGGCGCGGCCTCCAGAATCTGTACCGGGACGCTTTTGATCCGCCGTCGTCTGCAAGCTCTGCAAGGCATTTGGATGTCAACATGTCCGACGCGAGCAAATGTTACCTGTCGTCGCTATCCAGAGATTTCCTCGCGAGGACAGCAGTAATAGAGGACAACGATCCTTTCTACGGATCCGTTGCAACGACACTGTATACTAGAGATATCGAGACGAAAATGGTCGCGACGATTATATGCCGTTCGTAAGCTACGAGCAGCTTCTCGATTCAGTGCTTGACAGACGCCCACTTCAACATCTGCCTCTGCGGGTTTTGCAATCAGAGGAGCCGAACGTGTACTGTGTTGCTGTGCAGTGGGCCCGGTAGCGACGCTCTGCCCTAGGACATTGTTCTAGTGCATTACGGAGCATCCAATTTTTTCCTCGACCTATGCTACCGGCTGCAACTTGCTGCTCCAACAGACAACAGGTACAGTAACATGTCTTTTTTTCTAATTTCTGTGAGGGGCAATGGTTATCACTTTCAAACGAAAGCTAGATAGCTAGAAATCTCGCATCCATCGCTACAAATTCCGTATCAAATCTTGCGTCTGTCACTTCCTTTTGTACTGTATTTCGCATGAAATGCATGTTTCTCCACAACTAGCACTGCACATTTTATCGCCTGAATTCAGAACCATTTCTCATTTGAACCGATCTCAACCAACCTCAATCTCATTTTAACCAGTCCCACCCTGCTTATTATATTACTTGAAACATCTTGTTGTGCATGTTGGACTACGATGTTAACTGTACAGGACGAACACTAAGAAGGGTCACACACACACACCAAACACACTTTAGTGGCATACTTTGTATATATCTTGCTTTATGTTTATATCCTGTGTAGCGTTTAGCTTGGTTGTCTATCATGGCACAAGGTATATTTTAGTGCTTTTACCCTTTTTAATTGACACAGCAGATTTAAGGATTTTTTTTTCTCACAGGTGTCTCTGATTAACCAGCTGGATCTGGGGCTACCTGGATGTGCTGTTGCTCGTCCAATCGCCATATGAGGGTACTAACAGATTCTGAAGGATAACGTATTCTATTTACATGTTATAACTTACCTTATTATGGATACCAATTTTTTACAATGCAGTTGTACCGCACCAGTTTAACTTGTGTATCCATGGCAGGCCACCAATACAGCTCCCTGATCCTTTGCTTTGTCTTCACGATGCCTGGGTGTGATTCATGTGCATTACAGATCATCGTGTCTGTCAGTGCAGATGGCGCGACGATCCTGTCCTCACGCATTAGGATGTCTTCTACACAGGACAGTTGTTCTTGCACTTGGAAATGCGGCCTATCTTCTGCTTGTAGGGACTTTTTGGAAGGCCAACCATGTCTAATGTAAGTAATTACCCTTTGTAACGTTGCATCTTCAGACACCATCTGCTGCAGTTGATCCTTTGTAATGCGGTCAGTTAGGAAATAAATTATTTCTTCGTCGAATCCTGTTGCGGTGTCGTCGATCATGGGTAAGCGTGATAATGCATCTGCAACTACGTTTTCAGTCCCTTTGTAGTACTCGATGTTAACATCGTACACAAGCAGCCTAGCGCACCACCGTGATATGCGTAGTGGTCGATGACCGGAACCGTGCGATGAAAGCAGCGTGACTAGTGCCTGGTGATCAGTACGTAGGGTAAAACGTTGACCCCATAAGTAAACGTGCCAACTTCTTTTCATGGGGCGAGAGACTTCTTGAAGCGAAAGCAACAGGTTGTAAGTTACCGTCCTTCTTCTGCTGCAAAACAGCTCCAAGACCGATAGATGAGGCATCTGTTGTCACTACTACTTCCATGCAGTAACGGCTCGAAGGGCTGCAGAACTTTTCCTGTAGTAAGTAGTACTTTGACTTCTCGAAAAGCTTTCTCTGCTTCACAGTCCCAAAGAAATTCTTCTCCAGCACGAAGCATCTTGCGAAGTGGCTCTACCACGTCCGCATAATGTGGAATGAATTTCGAGTAATATCCTACCATGCCGAGGAAGGAACGTAATGTAGCCCTGTCGATAGGTGCAGGAGCATCCAAGTACCTTGTACCTCGTTCTCCTGTGGTGTGGTGTGATGCATTTTCGCTGACGTTGTGTCCAAGAAATGTAATTTCTTTCTGAAAAAACAGACACTTGTTGTTCAGTTTCAACCCAGCATTGGAAATGCGTCGCAGAGCCTCTCGAAGATTTCTTTCGTGCTCCTTTTCGTCCTTCCCGTAGATGATTATGTCATGGATGTAGACCATTACCCTGCTGCATCCCTGTAGGATCTGTGTCATCATCCGCGGGAAAGCTGCCGATGACAACCCAAAACATACCCGTTTGAACCTGTACAGTCCCTCGTGCGTAACAAATGTTGTGAGTTCTTTACTCTGTTCGTCCAGCTCAAGCTGGTGGTAGGCTGAAGCCAAGTCCAACTTCGAAAATACGGCTGCGCCAGTAAGAAAGTTCAGTAGCTCCTCTATGTGTGGCAGAGGAGAAACATCCATGATGATGGCTTTGTTGACCACCCGTAGGTCTACGCACAGTCTGATACTGCCGTTTGGCTTCCGTACAAACACGATGGGCACAATCCATTGCGATGCTGTGACAGGTTCGATGATTTCTTTATCCTGGAGCCGCTGAAGTTCATCGGAAACCTGTTGACGTACTGTTAACGGCAACCGCTTCAGCTTCGCTGCAACGGGCTTGATGTCCGACAGTATTTTAACCCTGTGTTTGTAGCCCTTCACAAGGCCGATCTCGTGCGAAAATAGGTCGGAGAATTCCTTCTGGAGGTTCCTGGGAAGAGTATTTTCCCCGGAGGAAACTTCTGGACATCTCATTTCGGCTCCATCTACTTTTAACTTCAGCTTTTCGATAGCATCCAAACCAAGTAGGGTTGTTCCCTGGGGTACCACGTGAGGGTTGACCGTTGACGAAACATCCTGGTACAAGACGTTTGCTTCGAAACATCCCATTACAGATATTTGGCTTCCACAGTAATTCAGTGATGCTACTCTGGAATCCTGTAACCTGAACTTCTTCCGAAACTTTCCGAAAATTGGACTCTTTCGAGGGTCAACTTCGATCCCTCGCTAAGAAGATGTTCTCGTAGACCGTGAGATGAGGTCCCTTCAATAAACAGGTCACGCACCGCTTCTTCCGCTGTCAAACCGAAGTCACAAATTGCTGCGAGTCCATGCAACTCTGAAATGTACTCCATGAACGTCTCTGTTGGGCTTTGCTTGCGAGCTCTGAAGCGGTGTCGCCCCACCATGACGAATCTTGGTCAAGATTCGTCATCAAGAATCTTCCTTGAAGGATCCTAATTGCTTCGTCGTACGTATCGGGCGTAGTAGTGAGGGGGTGGAACTTGAGCCGTAGCAGTATGCCCAGACTGATCAGTCGACTGTGTCGGCTATATCGGCAATGCAGGAACTTGTCTTTGCCCATTCGACTTCTCAAGTAAATTGAATACCCTTTGTCCTTCAATTCCCAGGCTGTGGAACAGTATCGCCTTTTTCCGCTCAGCCAAGAAGACGTCTGCAGCAGCTGCAGTCAAGTAGTTGTAGAAAAGTCCTATCTATTGCTTCCATGCAATAGGTGGTGTTCCAGGCGTCTCGAGGAATGGCGGAGGTGGTGCAATGTTCATCTTCTCTTCTTATTCAAAGCAAGAGAAAATGCTGTGGTGCAAAACTGCGCCGGCTTGGTTCCCGAGGAATAAGAATGAGCCTTGGGTTTTCCAAACGTCGTCTTGGAAACTAGTCACACTAGTCACAAACTAGTCAAACAACACTAGTCAAACTAGTCACACTTCGTCCTTTTCTCTTGTCCAACCATAACACAACAGTTACCCTCGGTTGAAATTCACTTTACAGTTCCTTTAACGAAAGACATTTTCGCGATACCGTTTACCTCACGATGGTTTCCCCTTCAGTTCCTTTCTTTGTCTTAATAAACATGTCCACACCCTTTCCTCTGTAACAGCGCATTTGAGACCGCATTAGTAACGTAACGCTTAAAAAGCAAGCGAGCTGGTGTCATGCACCCAGTGGTTCTTAATTCAACGTGAACACTCATTAGGAAGATCACCTGTTGAAATGCATCTAGTCCATTGTCCTCATATTTAACGAACTATACTATGAAATGCAGCCTCGTTCTGAATTCCCAATATATGACATACATTGCCATGCGGTTCTCCGCCCCGTTGACTTGTTAGAGCCTGAATAAATGCGTTGCCGAGTGCGAGTTTACCTTTAGTTTCGTTAATACCGTCCACTCGGACGTCTCCCCTGCCCTACGATACGAACCGTAGATACGAACCCCAAATCCCACATATTTGATGTCAATGCTTCAATATAGCAATCTCCCAAGAATTATATATTGAAAGAACACAAAATTCGTGCAAGTCAGATTTATTGGATATAGGATGTTAGGTAGCAAGCAAATCCACACAGAAATGCAAAACGTGCACAACCAGATTATGCAGACTCATGCTCCAGACCTGAGTGTACACAAAATACAGAAGGTCCATTGCCCCACTCTACATAATACTGTATAACTTTATGGCATGCAAAAGAGAGAGAGAGAGAGAGAAAACGAAAAAAAAAAACAAAAAAACACACCATTACCAACACATGCACTGCTGACTTCCATCCCCCAACAGGAAACAGGCATCAAGTCACATTCAAACTCCTGCTCCAAACATGCTCCAAATTTAAGAGTGTTAACACGCAACAAACGCGCAATTGTCAAAATCTCCAAGACCACAGGGGCCTGTCCGTTTGTGGCTATTGCCTTGCCGAGGCACTCCTTGCAGAAGTACAGGTTATTCACGAACCGTCCCCTTGCAGTCTTCGCTGTAGATAATGAAGTATCCACAAACACGGCTGGCCAGCAGTGTATAGTGTCCGTCACCCTAATAGATTTCGACGAAATTGGAGGAAAATGCAATAACTAAACGCAATTACAATGCGCACGAGAAACTTACCCCCTTTCCATCAGACGACGCCCACGCGTCCTAGAAGCACGAGTTCGAGCGAGTGGGTACCCTGTCCGAACCTTCTGGAAGCACCCCACCGCCCTCACTCCCGCAATGTTTCAAGTTGGTACATTGCTTGGATTGGTCGAAACGGTCGAAACCATTGCGTGATCGCTCAGATTCACCAATGGCGTATATTTCTCCTTCCTATATTACTGTTTTTTTTTGCTTGTGTTGGTTTATCAGTTCACTCACTCCCTCACTCCCTTCGTTCTCCTTTCTGGTATAGCTATACGCTATACTGGTCCAAACTGGTTAAAATCATGCCGTTTTGGAAATGCACGCTATACTGGAATCTTCGAGACGCGCCTCCATTTCTGCGTCGGTAGTTATGGTTATGGGGCGAATTTTCTCTCTCTTTGGGAGGCATGCAGTTGAGCCCGATGTGCACAAAAGCGCCCCTTTTAGCGCTATCGTCAAACTACATGTTTACCGACTACGTTCGCCCTATGTGAGTTTCTCTTTCGATTGATACGAAACACAAGATGGTTTACTCGAGGCACGAAATGGTTGCTTACGCCAACGACGTTTCGAGCTGCGGGGAAATCACTTCCACACACGATATAACACCACTTCAGAACTGTGAGAACCGTTTTGCATTATTACGTGAAACCGTCGTTCAAGTTTGCGCTACATGCGCCGTCTCTATCACGTGAGAGAATCAGGCCCCATGACAGATTAAAAACTTGCAAGTGAGTGCGCGGCACTCAACATCTGTCCTCAACTTTATTTCAGACACTTCGTCGGTCACCAAGCCGCATTTTCACATCAAGATATGTGTTTATGCTGCTTGCGTTGCTTATACATGCTTCCAGAGCCAGAGAGTGCATGCTTCAATAGGAAGTCGCAGGAATGCTTTGTTGCGATCTCTGATCGCAAAACAAGACCTAAAACAGCAAAAGACGAACCACTACCGCTTGTTAAAAATTTAACACTGGAATAGTCCGCTAAATGTCTGCTTCTCATATATCAGTTTTATGAGGCTACGTCAATAGCAAATGGCATTTACTCATTCGACCCTTGTGCAACGCGATATACTAGAATCTTCTAGACGGGTCCTCCGTTTCTGCGTCGGCAGTTACGACGCGATTTTTTTTTTCTTTCTCGGAGGCACGATGCCTACGCAGTTTATCTCAATGTGCATAAAAGTGCATTTTGTACTTTGCACTTTCGTCAACTTCCATCTTTACGGACTGCGTCGGCCTCTCTGTGAGTGCCTCTTCCGATTGACACGAAACACAGCAGGGTTAAAAAAAACAGTCCAAGTACCGGGGGTAGACATTTATTAAAATACGTAGGCCACATCCGCCTAAAAAAAAATCTAGAATCCTGGCACATCAAAACAAGTCTAAATTGCATCAACAAACATCCGGGTCCGCTTCCCGATAGGTACGCCCCCTTTTTTAAATAGCTGACGCGTGACGGATGAACCTCATTCTGAAGATGAGGCCTGGATAGGCCCCGAAACGTTAACACTTACTGTATATTTTAAGTCTTGTTTTTATCCTGTTGTGCTGCCGGTGTGGTCTACGTATTTTAATAAACAGCAGGGTTTATAATCGACGCACGAAATGTTAGCTTACGTCAACAACGTTTCGAACCGTGAGAAAATCCCTTCCAGAAACGATAACCAAACCTGTAACCATAGGCGCCGACCATGTGGGTGCTTGTAGTCCTCATCTCCCCCCCCCCCCGCCCTGGAACTTTCACATGGAGGGCCTGGCTCTCTCTGTCTAGTTGACAACGAGATTTGGTCGAGGCAGACCACACTAAGGGACGACACGAAGTTGTTGCATTTCTCTCTGTCTACCCTGTTGACAGTTAAGATGAATGTTATTAGGGATATCTGACAAATTGTATGCTTCATGCGATAACCATAAAAAGCCTGATGACAAGGAGTCCCGTATACCCTGCTTGACCCCTGGGCATGACGCGGGGGCTATGCTTATCGTCGCTCTGCGATTCTTGGCTAGCTTCATTCGCTGAAACCCATATTTTGTCTTGATTTGTACTTTCCGTGTATCCTGTAGGATAGAGGATCTAGAATTTTTTCTGAGGGTTCTGTTCCGGCCTTTGACAACAATGACATGCGCTACCTAAGGCCAAGTGAAGCGCTATTTATCGACAGAAATTGAAGGGGAACAGAGCATGCCCCCTCCCCCTTAGGTCCACGCCTGATTCACATGTGAACCAATTCAGAAATGTGAAAATCGGCCTGGTGTAGCATTATTTCTTGATACAGTCGTTTTCGCTGCTTGTTCCGGACACGCGTCCACGAAATGTCTGCTTCTTAAAAGCGTACTTTTATTCGGTTATCTAAATTAGAAAATACATTTTCTTATAACATCTCATGGAAGGCAATATGTTCCTGGGATCCACCATTCGCGTTTTCTTTTCTTTTTATTTTCTGAGAGTGTTGGAATCTCCGTGAGTTCATCTTCAGATTTGGTTTGGCTAACCTTGTGCTATAACGACGAAGAGGCTCTACGAGCCTCGTGATAAGTAAAATCTGGCTTTTGTCATCCTATCTGATCGTACCTGATATCTAAGGTCGCTTCACGCGTTACATCATGACTAGCCCTGGCCAATCGCCCTCAGTGGCTAACGGCCATTGCCCTGAGGTAGAAGAAGAAGAAGAAAATATCTCGCGCGCCCAGTTCGGGTAGCCATTGTATCGTTCTACAATAAACGTGTACTGACGTACAGACCCTGACTGGCACATGGTGCCAGAAGTGGGATACTCAGGGAAAGCCTCGACTAGGACGTGAGTAGAAGTTACGTTCTGCCGATCAAACGCCATGTTGTCTCCAGAGTCCAGTTTGGGGCAGAGTTCAACCCCCGGAGTTGCCGTGGCCCTAACGCATTGTCAGCCCCCAGAGCAATTCAATTTTAGTTGCCCTGAAGAATGGCCTAAGTGGATCAGACGCTTCGGAAGATGCCGCGTGGTCAGCGGGCTGAATTTAAAGCCTCACAAAGAACAGGTCAACGCCCTCATATATGTTATGGGAGATAAGGCCGAAGATGTACTGTTGTCTTTGACCTTAAGCGAAGCTGACATGACGAACTACAAGACCGTTGTAGCCGCTTTTGAAAAGCATTTTGTGGTCAAGCGCAATATCACCTATGAACGAGCAAAGTTTAACTCCCGTTCTCAAAAAGAGGGAGAGCCCGTCGAAGAGTTCATAACGGATCTGCATGCTCTTGCCGAACATTGCGAGTTTGTGTCCCTACGCGATGAGCTGATTCACGACAGAATAGTTGTTGGAGTAAAAGACAGAGTTCTCTCACAAAAGATGCAACTGAATCCTGACCTTACGTTGGAGAAAGCCACGACTATGGCTCGACAGACGGAAACGGTTAAGAAGCAACAAGCTTCGTTGCAGCCAGGTCCTGAAAACAAGGTTCAACGAGTCAAAAGTTCCAAGTTATTGGTGCAGAAAAGCGCTGCTGGGCGCGCACATAAATCTGCAACCAACAATGGAAGGACAGGGCATTCTGCTAACTCGCGAAGCGGGAATTTCTGTCGGAAATGTGGTCGTTCTCCACATCGAAGAGATAGTTGCCGAGCAAGAAATGCAAAATGCAATAACTGCAACAAAATGGGGCATTACTCCCGAGTATGTTTAAGTGCTGCAACAGTCAGGTTGGTTTCAGAAGAACCCGCGCTTCTCGGCACAATAAACGTCGAAGGGCCCAAGCGTTGGCTAGCGCCAATAAACCTTTGCGGAGCTACGCTGGATTTTAAAGTCGACACGGGAGCCGATGTAACTGTAGTCTCTGAGGGGACTTATCGTACATATTTATCAACGATTCCGTTAAACAAGCCAAGCAGAATACTGAAAGGGCCGAATCGGAGCAAGCTTCAAGTCCTCTGCGTAATAAAAGCTGAACTCGAATACCGGCTGAAGAAGCTGTCCACGGATGTTTTTGTAATTAGAGGTCTAGAAGAACCCATATTGTCTAGCGAAGCTAGCGAAGCCCTTGGTCTTGTGAAAAGACTCTTCGAAGTTACGGCGATAGAATCGGCGACAGAATCTATTCTTCAACCTGTAAGAGAATTCCCAAAGCTGTTCCAAGGACTAGGCTGTGTCAAGATGTCCAATCATGTACGTTTGAAACCGTACGCCGTACCCTTTGCGCTTTCAGCCCCGCGCAGAGTACCCCTTCCTCTCATGGAAACGATAAAGAAGAAATTGACCACATTGTCGCACAGGGCGTCATCGTACCGGTAGATGAGCCTACGGAATGGTGCTGCGGCATGGTAATTGTGAAAAGGCTAAATGGAACTTACCGAATTTGTGTTGACTACACCCCGTTGAACATATTCGTAGAAAGGGAACTTCATCCTATGCCAGTCACAGATCATGTCATCGCTCAGATAGGCGTCTCCAGGTACTTCTCAAAGTTGGATGCGAATACTGGCTACTGGCAGTTTCAGCTAACCGAAGAGTCGCAGGTACTTACGACCTTCATTACTCCCTTTGGTCGCTTCAAGTTCACAAGGTTGCCGTTTGGGATATCATCAGCACCCGAGTTTTTTCAGAAGAAGATGGCTCATATCGTCTCGGGCTTAGATGGAGTCGTCTGCAACATGGATGACATCCTTGTTCACGCGAAGACAAGAGAAGAGCACGATGACAGAGTACGCAAGGTTCTCGCTCGATTGCAAGACTATGGGGTGACCTTGAACAAAGACAAGTGCGTCTTCGGTGTTCAACGAGTAAAGTTCTTGGGTCATATCATCGACCAAGAAGGAATCCATCCAGATGACACAGAAGTGAAGGCCATTCAAGACATGAAGCCTCCCACGTCTCTTACGGAACTAAAAAGTTTTCTTGGAATGGTGAACTACATCGGAAAATTTATTCCTCATCTGGCTGATGTTGTGGGCCCGTTAAACGCTTTATTAAGTTCCAAGTCGCAGTGGGTTTGGACAGAAGCACAACAGCGAGCATTCAAGACCGCCAAGACGTTGCTAACGACAAGTCCGGTTCTGGTCTTCTCCGATCCGAAGAAAAAGACAGTTGTTTCCGCTGATGCTTCGTCATATGGACTTGGGGCGATTCTTCGACAGTTGCAACCTGATGGGACGTATCGACCTGTCGCATACGCTTCACGAAGTCTCACGGACATGGAGAAGAAGTATGCTCAGATAGAAAAGGAGGGACTCGCCATTGTGTGGGCATGCGATAAGTTTCGGGATTACATCACGGGGATGCACATCACTATCGAGACCGATCACAAGCCCTTAATTCCAATCATCATGAACAAACCTTTGGACGACATAACCCCTCGTCTACAAAGGATGAAGCTGAAGCTGATGCGGCACTCTTGTGATTTGGTTCATGTCCCAGGAAAATCTCTAGTATCGACCGACGTTCTCTCGCGAAGCCCGCTGCCGGACATTGAAGACAGTGGGCTGGATGATGAGCTGGCGGCTTACGTCAGGGGAATCGTCACCTACTTTCCTGCGACAGATCAGAGATTGTCCCAAACCAAGAAGGCGCAATACGGAGACACTTCGTGTCAGATGGTGTCGAATTACCTTCAACAAGGCTGGCCAGACAAAGCACTTGGTGACTCGAGCTGTAAGAACTACTATCAAGAGAGGTTTAACCTTTCTCTCGACGACGGACTTCTCATGAAAGGGTCCCGAATTCTTATCCCCGTCGCCATGAGAAGAGAGATACTCGATAAGATCCATGAAGGGCATGCCGGGATCACAAAGTGCAGGGAAAGAGCCAGGCAGACGGTTTGGTGGCCTGGAATTTCTAAGGACATCGAGGATGATGTTCGAAGATGTCCGCACTGTGTCCAGGAGACTAGCAATAGGCATGAGCCCTTGATGCCTTCGCCGTTCCTAGAGCGCCCATGGCAGAAGGTATCGGTCGATCTTTTCTACCTTAGTGGAAAGTGGTTCCTGCTGGTAACGGGTTATTACTCAAGATATCCGGAACTGGCTCCTTTGACCAACTTAATAAGTTCAGCGGTCATCGATCACCTGAAGTCCATATTTGCCAGGCACGGAACGCCAGAAGTACTCATCAGCGGCAATGGACCACAATTTCGGAGACTTGTGGGCAGTGACTTTGTTACATTCGCGAAAGAGTGGTCATTTGAACACATGACTTCTAGTCCACGTTTTCCACAAAGCAACGGCTTCGTCGAAGCCGCTGTCCGTGTCATCAAGCTCAGCCTCAAAAAGTCGGACGATGCGTATAAAGCTCCTCAGAGCTACCGCGCTACGCCATTAGGAAATGGTTTCAGTCCGGCTGAGCTACTTATGGGTCGCCGTCTTCGCACGTCGCATCCTACCGCCGCGTCGCTGTTAAGTCCAAAGACACCAGATCGGAATCAGTTGCATCAATGGGAAGAGCGTCGCATTGAAATGCAATAAAGAAACTATGACCAGCGACATGGTGTGCGAACCTTACCACCCCTACGGCAAGGCGAGAGGGTATGGATAACGGACACCCGATCAAGTGGCGGGGTTCAGGCACCAGCAGCAGCGCCTCGGTCCTACAACATTCAGATGGACGATATTGTACTCCGTAGGAACAGATTTCACTTGATACCTGTACCGTCACCGTCCTCTGATTGCCCCCAAAAAGGTCCTTCTGCAGACACGTTGGCAGCTCCCAGGTCCGACTCTCGTCCCCAGGAACTCGGAGGAGGAACAGGCCCTGGGCCTGAGCTTGCTGTCTCCGCTAGGTCGTCGTCTGGGGAAGTTTCACAAGCTGGTTCGTCTGACAGTTCCGGCCACCAACCGGGAGACCACCCCCCACATAACCCAACAGGAATGACTACTCGCAGCAGCAGAGTGGTGAAGCCAGTGAAAAGACTTCTAGTTGGATTTGAATGAGTGTGTTTGTGTGGCTGGGACAGGTTTGTTAGCTGAGTGCATTAAAGGGGGGAGATGTGCTATAACGACGAAGAGGCTCTGCGAGCCTCGTGATAAGTAAAATATCTCGCGCGCCCAGTTCGGGTAGCCATTGTATCGTTCTACAATAAACGTGTACTGACGTACAGACCCTGACTTGCACAAACCTCACCTCACCTAACCTAACGCAACCCAACCTAGCCTAAACTGCCACCAGAAATCGCGAACGTACTCTGGGCATTTGTGAGACAGACTTCACACTGACATGTTTGTCTTCTTTCCATCAGTTGTTACTCCATGCTTGTCAGCGCACTCCTCGAAATTGCTATCGTCTTTTGCTGGCAGTGACAGTAATATTGCTGTTTGATTGCTGCTGAGAGCTGAAGCTTATGCGTTAAAGCCCCTCAGTCAGCCTTTAACCCTACCGTGGGTGCTAAACAGTAATGACTCGGACACAGGAGATGTGACTTACATTGTTATAATCTTTGCCGCCAAAGAGTCACACGCAACTACACACGACGCCCGTCACAGGCCGATTGTCTCTCTGTGTCCCGTTGTTTTCCCCCGCGTCCCTTCTCCTTGGGTCCTCCCTTGACCTTGGGGACTCCCCGGACATTTAGCCTCCTACGAGGGTGCCAGGGAGGACCCCACAAGCTCCATTTCGCCATGTATAACTGGACGGTCTATGGGACAGTCGCAAATAATGATTTCCAGGCACTCACGTTTTCACCCTGTCGACTTGTAAAATCCGCAGGAAAAAAAAAAATTTTGTTCACTGACGGTGGCGCGCCGATCAGCCGAACCGGCGGCGGCGTTCCGCCGATTCACGGGACTCGGTAGCGGTGGCGAGCAAAAATTGCCCGGCGGCGGCGCACACCAACGCCAACACCCAGGATCGCTCGTGTCATGGAGATAACAGTGCTGCCGGGTCATGTTTTTTTTTTTTTTTCGCCTTTCGCTACCTGGCTAAATTTACCTTGCGTTTTCCATTACCCCACATTGTCATCATGTGTCAACTACCTACCCAGTTGGAGACAACGTTCACGTGAGGGGGCGTTGCTAGTACTTCGAAACTTTAGTGTACTATAGACCCACTTCAGTGCGTGCCGTCATAACGATGCGGAGGCGCTGCTGTCTTGTATTGTGGACAAGAATTGTGCGATCATTGGGGCGCACTGTGTTTTCGGTCGTTATTAAAAGCATGCCGCAAAGTGGTGTAGCTATTGCATGTGCCACGCGCTACAGAAATGGCAAATACGCCGTACACACCATGCGGTTTCCTACTCCGTTTTGACCATTAGCGTCGTCTGCTGCATGCACAAGTGCACCATCGTGTTTACAAACTGTAGTGCGTCTATAGCGCTGCCTGCGACACAAGGTGAACGAGGCAGAAACGCATGCCAGAGACAGGCTACGCTTGGTTTATCAAGTGATTGGCGCAGATCCCCTCATCGCAAGCGATCGCTATCATTACCATGCACCCATCAATCTCCGGGTCAGGCATGCATCCAAAAATTCACTCAGACTAGTAAAGATACCGCTTATCTTTTCACCTTCTGCTCCCGTGTTTCCACTCAGTGTGCATCGCGATGCGAAACAGTGATGTGGAATTGCTTGTGCGAGCTCACACGCTCAAATGTCGCGCCAACGCGACTTTCACGTAGGCGGCGATAGGTGGCGCGCACTTGCTACGCACTGCGTAAGTCGTCGCAGCGTTGGGTAGGGTTTGTGTCTCCACATCTGTTTTTCTTTAAAGGGACTGTTAAAGGGACAGTCGCATTCTCCGAGGTCAATTTCGAAACTAATCGCGAATTCTAATTCCTTGCCGACCACTGAAATGGGCCCGAAAATACCATTTCAATCCGCGGCGTACTTTTCGCGCAATCCGATGAAAAGGAAATCGGAATCCTTGCGCCCTCGCTCTCTAAAAGTGGGAGCAAACGTCACCCGGATAAGGCCAATCAGCGCGCGCCCTGGGTAAATGCGAGCCGCGCGCCTGTTCCGCCTGTTCGGCGATCGCGAAGCGAAGGCGAAGGTAGCAAACATGGAGTCTGAAAACGAGAGTGATGTTTCTCTGTCTGGGGGAGATTCTGACGAATACGTAAGCGGTAGCGGCGACGAGTTAATGCTGGATGATGACCCATACTCTACGGACCCAATGCCTCTGGAACCCGCCGACCATGCACGAGATGAGGCTGCGGCTAACCCGCGGGATGACATTTTCAGGTGACGTATCTCTTTGCATGGTTGCCGTCGGATGTGCGAAACAGTTTAGAATGTTGAAATTGTTGTCGGCAGGTGTCTGTGTGGAGTCTGCGACCCACAGGAGCCCGACGAGCGCCTGTGTTGCCATTCTGTTGCCAGGGTGGTAGAAATGTGCAACAGTGCCGCCGTGCAGTGCATAACACAACACCCATTACTCAGGGACATCTGCCTCCGTAGGGAGCTTCTACTTGTGTACGCGCCTCAATTCTGCCGCTATGATCAACATTTTAGGCTACTCAATCCCCAGGACCACAGGTAAGCCTGCTGCAGTGCCCTTCCGTTTGCTATGATTACGACCGTAATGATTTTTTCGGTTTAAATGACCTCCCATCAAGATTCGGAAGGGTAAACTCGGGTGCTAGTCGGGTGTTGTTGGTTACGCAAATTGTCGAACCTGAAGTGGACAGGGGTTGTATACAAAAGGGCGGCTATTCTCAGCAGCTTTTTGGCCTCCACAAGTTTGTCCCCCATAAATCATAAGCGTGGCCGACAGCCGTGGAACGACCCAGAATCCTGGTCCAACAATTCCATTAGGAAAAGTGAAGCAACACAGTCGCCTCAGCTAGTCTCGACATGCTCTCAATTATGCCAGTTAGCCATGGCCTGATTGGCAACACAAAACCCTGATTGACCAGTGGGAATTCTGAAGCTGAAAACAGAAGCATTTGAGGAGCCAATAAAGGGGGGGGGGGAGAGCATGTTACTGAAGAATGTAAGAGTAATATATTTTGGGAGAAATTGGATTTTGCCGGAATTGGAGGGAAGCTGGTTCGGGAGGGAGTTAGCTGTTGGAATCAGGTTCATCCTGAAAGAGGCGGACCATTTTTCTATTGTACTATGTTGCACACCTGCCAACCTTCCACATTCAAAATGCGGGAGACCCCGGAACTAAGAAAGGAATGCACAGGCTTTGAACTCCAAGGTTGGGATAGTGTCTGTTCTTCTGTTCTGGCCATTGTCTTCCCAACACTGTGAGAGATTTGGCAGGTATGCAAATGCCCACAAGATATACTGCTAAACAAAAAGAAATGTCATGTGGATTTGTCTTTTCCAGCTGCCTGAGGTTCACGGCATACTCGTCATTCACAAGATGGGTCTGGGCATACCTTGGTCCAAGGAACAGACGACAGGTTCCTGGATGCGTTGTCCGAGCCATCAGGAGGGAGTTCCCATCTACGTCCTATCAAGGCTATCAGCGTTAGGACCATTGAAGCAAGGGTGTCTTGACAAGAGAGACAAGCTGGTGCAAACTGATGGCTGGAACTGGAGACATGTAGTGGCAAGACAAAACTTTTGCTGACATAGGCACACTTTGTGTAAATGAGCCCTTGGTCATCCCCCTTGCCTCCCATCAGAGGTTTTGGAGGATACTATAGGTGTGTGGTAGATGGGTAGAAATCCAGCGAACCGGTAGAGATGTAGGAAGGGAGTTGCCTCAGGACAGAAGCCGCCGATATTTCGAACAGAGACTGTTCTTCTTCTGGGCACCGTCCTCATCATTGGCATGGTATTTAAAGGGTTAGGTGTGACGTGTTTAAAGGTTCATGGGAATTGTGGGTCAACAGCCCGGAGGGAAGAAAGGTCCGTACGGGTTTTCCCCACGTAACCACTAACCTCCTTATCTTTCGCTATGCTTGCGAATTCTTGCCTGTTGTCCCGTTTCGTCCACGTGTTCGTGAACCTTCCATTTTTCTGCAACCGGTCTGTAGCCTAGATCACTACGTTCACATAATCCCCTCCACACTCTAACAAAGCAGCAATTCACTCCCGCCGTAAAAACCCGTACGGACCTTTCTTCCCTCCGGGCTGTTGACCCACAATTCCCATGAACCTTTAAACACGTCACACCTAACCCTTTAAATACCATGCCAATGATGAGGACGGTGCCCAGAAGAAGAACAGTCTCTGTTCGAAATATCGGCGGCTTCTGTCCTGAGGCAACTCCCTTCCTATAGGTGTGTGGTGTACGGATAGGTTTATCCGTACACCACACACCAATAGTATCCTCCTAAACCTCTGATGGGAGGGAAGGGGGATGACGAAGGGCTTACTTACACCAAGTGTGCCTATGTCTGCAAAATTTTCGTCTTGCAGCAATTTTCGTCTTTTCGTCATTGCAGTGTGGGGGATGTTTTGTCTTGTCACTCTGTATCTCCAGTTGCAGTCAACAGACTGTCTACCACGACCTACTCTATAAGAACACGACCATGACACTCGCCGATCCCCCTATGGGACCGCCGTCCGCGGCCCGAAGCGGGGAAAACCGGTTTTGCGCTCAACATGCTCGCTAGGGGCGCCACGTGCGCACCCCACGAGCGAACGGGAGGCGGCTGCTGTAATATCGGCAATGTTTATTAGCATTGTTTGATGCGTATGTCTACGCGTTCTTTTCGTGTATCCTGATGCGATAGACGTGTAATGTGCATGCTTAAGGCAAGTTAGTTCTACCTTACGCAAAATACATGAATTCTCGCGCCTAGAGCCGCCTTGCTTGAGACAGTGCTTGTACTGGATGTACGGTATCCCGGGGGCCCCTTTTGACGAACATCGTTGGTAAAACATTCACACAGTGCTTCAACCGATGATAATACGAAGTTGAACTCGAGATCAGTGATTGATGCGATTGTGTGTTTTGTGGCGTAAAAGCATCACGGCCATAAAGCGCCACAAGCGAGGTAGTAATTGATGTACGCGGCTGTATTTCCATGCGCGATCGTGCTCGTCCGTGCCCATCGGTATGGCAGCGAGCCTCCAACATTTATCCGTGGACCCGTAGTTACTTGACTTTGCGAATGGGTATATTAGCTGCCATTTGATTGTCACTACTGCACAGCATGCAGTGTTAGTAGGTTTTAATTCAAAGTTATACAAAGAACCCAGCACACATAACTGAACAGACACTTTTTTATTCCATTTAATTTTGTCTGCTAGCTATTTGGCAGAAATCTCACATCTACTTTGCTTTTTCATTATAATCATGTTGCTATACACTCGACACCTTCAGGACCTTTCGCGATGATGGTTTCTCCTTAATGACACGTCGTGGGGCTTGCTCCTTGGTATTTTCTTTGCACTCATGTGAGATACATGGCCTCATGAACTTGGTCACAATCAATGTTGCCAGCTGTGTGGTGTGGCTGCCATCCTTTACGCAGTGGAACAGAGGATTTTGTGTGACGTGCGGAAGCACAAGTCTGGGAACAGAAGAGGGCAGGCATTGTAGATGACATTTCAGACAAACAGTGTATATCACCTCAAGAAGTTCTTCAGTGGGTGTGGGTGCTGCATTAGGTGGGGAAGCAGCTTCTGAGCAGCCTCTTCAAGGGTCACAATGAAGCCAACAAACGCAGCTGTTGGATAACTCAGACCACCACGGTCGAGATTAAAGATGAGTCCGGTCAGCAAAGACGGTGAGCGTTCACTTAGGAGACCTTGCAGGCATCCATCACATGGCATCTTTTCTTTTACCACCCTAACGAGGTACCCTCCAAGAAGGGATAGGGTAGCACTTTTTAGATTCTGCTTTGGTGTCACTGGAAAATAAACTGGGCTTAGTACAGAGTGCTCGTAATATCGAAACAATAATGCATACCAGAACTTTCCAAAGGCAGCAGGTACTGTTTGCAGTTGTCGGGCACTGACACATTGTTAGCTGCTTCAGAAGGTGTAGTCTCTCCCTGTTGAATAGCAATTTCAGATCAGATATTTTTATCCTGTTGCAGCCATTAGGTTCAGAAATGAGCGCAGAGGTGACTAACGTTCTGTCCTGTCTCCCTCTTCCTTTTGGAGAACATAGCCTGGCCGTCACTGGTGAGGAATGCCTTTTCCCCCTTAACATTACCATTTGGTGAACTCTGAATTATCCCTGTCACCAGCACTCTGCGTAACGCAGCCACAGCTGCCCTTGCATCCGTTCGATCATTACCACCGTTCAATTGACGTAGTGTTGAGAACAATGACTCAACAGCATCACTAGAGAATTTGCCAGTCAGTACATACTGGAATCCTCCATCGAGAAGGTGGCGTGTGCACATCACTGTTGACATTGTAGTAACTCTGAGGGCATCATAGGTATTGTCCGAGAGGAAGGCAAGCTTGGCTGGTGCTGCTGTTTTCCATGTGAGAAAGTATTCCAGGAAGTCTTCCTCCAGCCATTTCAGTCTATGAATGAGGTTACATATCAGTTAATAGCTTCATGCTCCCAATACCTGTATTATAATGACTTGTGTAAGCCCACCTTTCATCATCAGCTGAGTAAAAGGGCATTCGCGCAGCATCCCGTGTGAAGATGTACCTTGTGCTGTTCTTGATGTTATGAAGTGTAAACCAAGTGTATATCATCTCCATAAACTGGATAGTGGGGAGACAGTCATCAAATCCATGAATCCCCAACTCTTTCCCATGGCCTTTAAGATAATGAAGGGCACTTGTGACTTCAGGAGCAAAGACTTCTACAGCCCTCTGAAAATAGCAAGCAGAGAAATTAAGGGCTGCCAACTCAGTGCATTTCAGTTGCTACCTTACCTTGACGTTCATTTTCTCGAAGTTCGTGGGAAAAATGTGCTTCCTGGTCAAGAATGACACAGGCCTGAAGTTGCTGGGTAACTTTTCTTGAATGTCGTAGAGCCGACGCAGATAGTGCGGGCTGATGTACTCGCCATTGTTTTGCAGAGTTCGGCGGCTGTCCAGGAACTAGAGTGCGAACAATATTAGCCAATCTGCTCAGCTAGCAGTAAATATGGTAACTATTCCCTACCTGTGAGCGAATATTCTTAATGATGTGACAGTAGTCAAACGCTAAGTACAGCGGCCGCTTTGGGCACTGCTCGTCCAGGGGATGGTTGACAACAGGAGATAACATGCCTCCAGCCAGCCGTGCAAAGGCTTTGCAGTTGGCTGAAAGGTTGTCAGCAACTAGCCTGGTCACTTGAAAGCCAGCCCTCTCGACAGCTGTCATCACTTTAATGATCAGCTCAAACAGCTGCTCACCAGTCAAACCCTTTGTGAAATAATAGCTGACCGGTATTCTGTAGGAAAGTGATGAAAGGGTAACAAAACGATTAGAGTGGCATATTCTATGACTAATTGTTACCAGGAAAGCTCACCGATATGAAGTTGAGAGTCCAACCAATACGAAGCAAAGGAGGTGAGATGCTAATTTGCCCTCCAGGCCATGTCTTCCTTCTTCACCACCAAGATCAACTAATCCATGAACAACGTCGCCTTCACGCTGGTAGAACTCTGCCTGTTGCAGTGACATTTCGTCCATAACCAAGGAGCCGTGGAGAGCCTGTGGACAGTGTTGTCTGGCTTCCTGGGCAAGTCTTTGCTCTATCAATGATGACATTGCTGTGGCAGTGCAGGGTCCAACATAACGTTTTAACGTCGCTGGGCAAGGCAATGACAGGAGCTTCGTGTCGCGGACGAAACGATATGCAGCTGGTGACTGTGCCTGCGTCGGAAAAGAAAAATGAGAGAAACACAGGATATGTAGTTGTGAAAGGCCGTGCAGCACGGGAATGAGTTCCCCTTCAGTCACCAACTCACATGCCATAGAATAGAGTGCCGGATCGTCTCTTCTGTCCACCGTGGTTTTGTCTTCTCAAGAACCATCAGCTGCTCTTTCAGGAACAGCGCACGGGGGTCTTCTTCTTGAAGCTTAAGTTGTGCAAAAGTGTGGTTATATGTTAGTGGTCCCTAACCAAATAAAGATTTCAGGTTACCTTCCGCTCCAAAACAGTGACATTGAAGTCTGACAACTTCTGTTGTGCATTCTTAACATCATCGGAAGCTGACCTAAGCTGGTTCTCCATGGTTTTCAGCTTTGCCTTCTCTCGTCTGCATTTCCTTTCCAGTGTTTCTATTCTAGTGTACAAGCGAGATATATCTGCTGATGACAGCTGTGTTTGACAAGTAACAGAAAGTGCAATTGGTTCCTGTAATAAAAGAACTTTTTATAAATATAATTAATTTATAATAAAATAATTTATTAACAGCACAATTGAGGGCACACTTGAAGAAACTCTTGCATCATATTGCACGTCTTACCTGTTCCACAGGTTCCAACTCCGTTGTGCCGTTCGCTGTCGCGCTTCCGGCTGCTAAACATGGGCCAGGGTTCAGACTCGAAGATTCCACGAGCTGAACACAGTCGGCAGGTGGTACGACTTCTTCGCCTAGCGTAACAGGTCCCGTTCGGCTTCGGGGTTTTAGCGGGTGCTTTACCAAAGCGCGTCGTACCGGCTTTGCTTCAGGTTGTTTATAGGTGGGGTACTCCTCAAATACCGTAGGAACAGCATCACGCCTCAGCCGCTTGCACTTCGCGCCGACGATGAAGTCCTCAGGTTTGAAATGACGAGAGCATACTTTGGAGCGGTCCGCCGGCAGCCACGCCTGATTCGTTCCTACAAGGAGAAAATACCATACGCAGAAATTATGCAAGACTCTTTCGTAGATATAGAAATGCGACTGGGGCAACTTGCATTAAAACAGGAAGCTATAGTCACCTGGGTCTGGTCCACGCGATACGTTGCGCAGCCACTTCTCTCGCAACGCAGCATCCGACGGGTATTCGTGGTACGAAATACTCGAGTCCGACACTCCTTGCTTCGACTTGCAGAGTGGGACGGTGCAGTACACCATCACAAACCACTCAATGGACAACGTGCGGTTAACCAGAACTTCATACGGCAGAAACAGGCACCCAGATCAGGAACGAAAACTACGTATCAACACATGAAGCGGCGTCTGATGAGGGGGTTACTTGTGGCGCCGCGCCCTTGCTGCGGCCACAAAGAGAAACATCTTCCCCGGCGCTGGAGAGAGGCGCAAGTGCTGTGGTCGTGTTCTTATAGAGTAGGTCGTGCTGTCTACCCACAGATAAATATAAACAGACTGTCTGGCCCACAGATAAATATATTTCTGAAGCTCATAGGCAACTCAACAATACGCAACACTACCTCAAACTGGACCATGACCCAACAAAGGAGTACACGGTGCTAATAACCCATACCATACAGGACCTCCACGAACGAAAGCTCATCACACGTGATGACCTCAGATATCTCACCCCATCAAACACAGGCGCAGGTCGTTTCTATTTACTGCCCAAAATCCACAAGGTACACGCCAACGAGCTCTATACGGCTGACATCCCCGGCAGACCAATTGTATCTAATAACAACACACCAACAGAAAGACTCTCGAAATTCCTGGACCACTATTTAAACCATATCCCGACAACACTGCCATCGCATGTACAAGACACACCCCACCTCCTCAGAATAATCAGAGATATAAACAACACTCGTACATTTGGTAGGGACACAATACTAGCCACGCTGGATGTGACATCACTTTATACTAACATCCCACACAACGACGGAATCACAGCCCTCTGCAATACCCTTTCTACAACAAACACCAGAAAAGACACGGAAACCATACTCGCTCTAATGGACTTGGTCCTTAAACTGAACTACTTCGAGTTCAATGGCGAACACTACCTACAAGTACACGGTACAAGTATGGGCACACCTGTTGCACCCACATACGCAAATATCTTCATGGGGTTCTTAGAAAACAAAGTTCTCAGCGCCCTCTCATTGAAACCCACGGTGTACCTTCGATACATCGATGATATACTGATAATATGGGAACACGGGGAACATGAATTTCAAAAGTTCATAGATCTACTGAACACCGCGCATAGCAACATAAAATTCACATCACAACAGTCAACTCACTTGATTAACTTCCTCGACACCACAATATCACTAGACAACGGCAACCTCATCACAACCCTGTACAAAAAGCCAACTGACAAACAACAATACCTTCACTTCAAGAGTCACCACCCGCGTCACTGTAAGGTTGGAATTCCTAATGGGCAGAGTGTAAGACTACGCAGAATTTGTTCAAACGACACAGATTACGCTGAGAAGCTTGACGAACTCTGCAGTACACTTGCCCAAAGGGACTATCCAGACTCCCTCCTAACCGAATTCCGTCGCAAGGCACTCACACTCGATCGAGACGAGGTTCTGGAAAACCGAAAAAATCCTGACGCGTTCCAAATAAGCTTCATCACAAGATATTCCAACGCACTTCCAAACATCAAAGCCATTCTACAGAAGCACGAGCCCCTCCTCCAAAGCAGTGACCGACTTAGCAATATATTCACAAATCCCGTACAGGTGACATACCGACGCACAAAAAACCTGGCAGACTCCTTGGTCAATGCCAAAATCAGCAAAACAAGCACCCCGTACACGGGAACACGACCCTGCAACCTCCCGCGCTGCAAAACATGCAAGCACGTTCAACACGCTAACTCCATCAAAAGCACTGCGAGCAATTACACCCACCCCGTTAACCACGCATTCACATGCACAAGCTCGAATGTCATATACTGCATTGAATGCGGCAACTGCTCTATGCAATACATTGGTGAAACCGGCCAACAAATGAACAACCGCCTTACCGGACACAGAACCGACACGTCCAACAAACTCCCCAAAGCAGTCGCCGAACACTTTAACGTTCCTGGTCACAATTTTGACAACATTAAACTATATATTCTAGAAACCGGGTTTAGATCCACACGTGACAGACGTGATAGGGAGTCTTATCTCATATACAAGTTCAACGCTCTTCACCCGTCCGGTATCAACAAATCACAAGGCACCCTAGAAACACTTCACAAATAAAATATGCTTTTCCCTTCTACCTCCATTATCATCTGTTATGTTCTGCATGGCCACTGCTTTCTACTTTCGTTATTGCATGCCACAACTTTGCATTACAAATATATATATATATATATATATATATAAAAAACGTTGTTGGTTCTGGAATTTTTCCCCACGTAATCACTAACCTCCTTATCTTTCGCTATGCTTGCCAATTCTTGCCTGTTGTCCGGTTTCGTCCACGTGCTCGTGAACCTTCCATTTTTCTGTAACCGGTCTGTAGCCTAGATCACTACGTTCACATAATCCCCTCCACACTCTAACAAAGCAGCCATTCACTCCGGCCGTAAAACCCCGTACGGAACCTTTTTTCCCTCCGGGCTGTTGACCCACAATTCGCATGAACCTTTAAACACGTCACACCTAACCCATTAAATACCATGCCAATGATGAGGACGGTGCCCAGAAGAAGAACAGTCTCTGTTCAAAATATCGGCGGCTTCTGTCCTGAGGCAACTCCTTCCTCCTGTCTACCCATCTGTACAACAAAAACTACTACACATGGCAGTATTAGCTCTGGCATCAAATCCAGACTGTACTGGACTAAGTTAGTGCCGAGGTGGGAATATTTTGAACTCTGTGTAGATTGTCAATGCGGTGTAGTGACGGGAATAAAGAATGACCCTATAATTGTATCGATTTATTGTACAGTGGAGTATGACGGAGTGGGAATAACGAAATAGCATAGGTTTATTTGCCTCCCATTATGTATGGGAGGCAAATAAACCTAAGCTATTTTATTATGTTGTGCTGTGGTTCTACATTAATTTGGTGTGAAGTCTGGGCGCTTACAGGTACGCTGCCATAGGGATGTTCGGAGGGTTCATGTTGGCAGATCCATATCTGGTGTACTAATACGCTATGCAAGTCTCTCCTTTGTTTTCCTCTTCCTGGAATCAGGGGATAACAAAAGCAGCTGCAGCTCATTGACAAAGCACATTTTTCCTCTTAATTTCAACTGCAATACAAAATCTCAAAAAGCTGTAGTAGCGTGTAGACATTTATTCCTTGTTAGGATACATTTTGTAGGCAGCCACTGTGGTTACGTTCCCTGGTGTTGCAGGTGTCTGCTCCTGAAAGAAAGGAAAGAACAGATATTATTTCATGTTCTTGGTGTATAAAAAATCAATAAGGCTATCATTCTATAATGTTCCTCTGAAAGGGTCATCTGCACGCAGGCAAAGCCTCTTGTGGCAAAAGTTGGGTGGCCCTGAAAAGGGCCGTTTTTGTTGCTGGAATCAAGGCTGGTGCATCCTGGTCGGCTGTCAAGTTTTATTGCCAGTAGGGAGCCACATTTACTTCCGGAACCTGAAATAAGAAAATCAAATTTCAAAGTGTTGTGCAACGCTCCTCCAAGGCATACCACATACAGCATACTACGGGTTTAAAAAAAATCCTAAAACTTCAGAGTCTAATCATATGTCACCTTTTAAGACAAAATTGGGGCATGCACATACCTTGATTGAAAACGTTTCATAGCTTCTTCCAAGGTTGGCCTTTCACCATAAGAGGCTGACCGTGCTGGGCGAGCTTCCACTGCTGGTGGTTTTTTGTGTTTCTGTTTGATGCGACGTAACACCTCTGCTGTAAGTGCCGTCGCATATTCTGTTGAAGGAGATAATTGCAACATGATCTCACAGGCCAATCGCCGTATAACGTTTCTATTTCTGTTTTTAATGGGGAATGAACAGTTCACGAACAGAGCAATGAAAAAAAAAAACAACACCATTTTTGTGGTAGTTTTGATAGAAACAGGTGATACAGAACAAGCACCAGCTGTTTTCTTTTTTTCTTTTTTATCACGGGCACGAGAAAAGCACCATGCACACCCCTTTTATCGCTCTGTTTGTGAAGTTTTTCATCTACAGCAAAAAGATGGACATCCTGTACTCATGACCGTGGGTACACTCATGTTCAGCGCACCACTGCCAGGTACATACCGTACGTTGCATCTTCCTTCACAGGTACCACAAGCCATACCTTCTTAACCTTTGAAGGCTTCAGGCGGTACTGCTTGGACCCCTCTTTTTCCAATTGCGCACGGTCGGCATTTTCGTTATAGTGAAGTACGGCCAGTTGTGTCCTACAACATGAATAATGATGTTACAATGTTCCATCGAAAGGCCCGCCCATGCATTTAATACCTGGCTAGCATTCCCTCATCATGGAACGAAAATATCTTTGGCGTGAAGTGCAGCATGACGCTGTGGATGGCTTCCAGACCATACGTTTGGTCTTGGGAGGACAGCTGAGGGATGTCCTTGAGCAGGGCAGGTGCTGCAATAATGTCTGTGACCTTCCTGTAAGTTTCACTGTCTGCAAAAGAAGCAGAGAAGAAGCAAAGCCACAACCGTGAGTTTGACATGAGTACGTACATGAACATGTACGTTCCATATATGGTGACGAGAATCATGTTATTGAAGGATGTTATGAGTGAACTGCCAATGACCAACACTTGCATGCCAGTCGTGGGCATCAATGCAAACGTCTACCCACGAGATGCATTCATGAGCATAGTAACACGTATTGTTCCCCTTTGTGATCTTCTGGTCATACTGGAACTGCATGAGATTAGTACTGTGTTACTTTTTTACGCTTCTGCCATCCCCATGCGCCCCCACTGGTTTCTCAAGCTGAGATTCGTTTCTCAAACGGTGAAGCCAACATTTCTGCCCGCCACTACAGTTTACTATACTTCGACCTGATTTCTGCTTGCTCTCATTCTATTCTTTCGCCTTTGTAGCTAGGCTTTTCCAACATCAATCCAGAATAACTTTTCTGCACTCATCCATACGTGCACAACTTGCTGTTCTCCTCGAAATGGCAGAATGGGCCTGTTGGTACATGACTGAATTAAAACCGGAGCACGGAACACGGTTGTCTGTGTTCGGTGCTCCAGTTTTAATTGCGGTTCTCTGCTGTAGCTCTACACGATATAATATCCACTGGACTGAAATGTAACCCATGAGCAAAACAAAACTTAGACAGTTTTGGGACCCACTTCAGTTGAGCCCCCCTCCATGCCATGACATGCAAGAACAACCCGTGTCGTTCATAGCACTCCATTGTTTTATTGAATGAGCATTGTTTTATCAAATGAAACTTTTCCAGTTGACCTCTGTCCAGTAGTCAAGTCGACAAAATCATGTTGCAAGATGGCCAGTTTGCCCCCTCATATTGACAGCAAAGACGTATTCACGTAGAGAGAAAAAAAAATGAAGAAAGAAAAATTTGCTCCAAAAGACGTGGATGCCGATGTGAAATGCTTACCTTCCTTCAACCACTCACGGGGTTCCGAGGTCGCACAATGGTAGCAAACTGGGTAGACGGGATCATCATGCTCATGGACGTCCACAATGTGGTTGAGGGCCGACATCCACTTTACAAGACATAGGTCGCCGTCTCCTCCACTCGTCTTTGGGCACCAGTAGGCATGGCGAACGAGGCTACCAACCCACAAGTTCACCACTTGATGGCTTGCTGAGCGGCCAAGTGCCAATAGCTTCTTCTTTACCCCTGGGAACATCAATTTCGTTGTCATTATCCCCAGGAAAACCATAACAGTATGCACTTGGTATAGGCACCTTTGACGACATGCCACACATCAAAGCGATGTTTTATCTGGGGGCAGCAGTCCCTCATCATCGCCTTGATTCCAGTGTGTCTGTCTGTAATAAGGGTGTCTACGACCATATCATTCTATTCAAGGAATGCCAGGCACCTCTGTAACCCATGCTTCTCCATGGCATTACTGCTCAATACCTCGGTTGCCTGTACAAAACCATAAGCAAAACAGCAAGCATGTGGTAGATGTTAACCTTCTCCAAAGTTCCTCTGAAACAGTGAGGAGCAAAGCAAAAACTGAAGACAGTACCTTGACCAATTCAAAGTGTATTATGCGGCTGGCAGGGGTCTCGAGCAGGGTGTAGGTTCCATAGAGGGCAGTGTGTCCAGGAGAATCGCATCTCCCATCTCCGGCAATGGTTAGGGGACGCGGCTGCAGCTGTCCAAGGAGTTCCTTCTGTCTTGTCTGATAAACCTTGGATTATTGTGGAAAAAGCAGTATACTGTCGATTAGAAGGGGACTCGATAACCAGGTTCTTTCATTCTTGTGGCTCCTCATCAAGAGGGCAAAATATGGGCAATACAATATTGCCATTTATGTGCAGTAGTGCTGAGTTTGTACTGGCTGTTTCATGCAGATGGCATATACTTACATAACTGACAGCGGGAATGAGGTACTCCTTCTGGGTCCTGTAATACTGCGACTTGGACAGTGCTGGCACCCTCAACATTTCAAACATGCGAAGAGCCTTTGCCACGTCCATCCCAGAAAACAGTATGGCCGTACACAGCAGCACGTTGCCCAAAGGTCCGCTTCCGACCCAGGTTTGACTAGACCAGATTCGCTTCCTGCCGCAGCTGCACGTTGTCGTAGCTTGTACCCATGTCCCTCTTGGCTTTATCGTGGTGGTAAGCTCACGGACACCACAGCACAAGAATTCCGACAGGAGCTCTCGCAGGCTAGACTCGGCAACAAGAAAGAGGCGTTCACCTTCCTCCCTAAAAGGAGGAGACATGCACATATGAGGTGTTGTTTCTTTGCCCATGGCCACGGACTCACAGTTGATGTATATAGGGTCTTGAATGATGGGACCCTGGAGGGCTGCTGAGTTCATCACTGCAGAAGGCAGAGTTTGCAATGCAACTCTTTCCATTATCACAGCACTAAGAATATTCAACTCACTCTTCATCGTCAGAACTTTCCACCATGTCCGACGTATGAAGTGTAGCATCATGTGGGTCGGGGATGCTGCATGTAACAGATTAAATCATGCCTGTGAATGATGTTTAGGGTGATGTATGTGGGTTACACTAAGAAATTACTGTAAACTATCAGTAACTCCACCCCGCCCAGTATCCATTAGAGCTTGCTTGAGCTAAGCAGTAATTTGAGCCATTGAATGTATTTTACAACACAGTAAGTATACCAGGGAAACCACTGTGTGTTTGAGTGAAGCATAAATTTCAATTTATCCATTTTTAACTTAAAGAGAGTTCACTACATAAACGACTGAAAATTCTTTGTCTCATCTTCTACCTGAAGTAATGAAATGGCCTTCTGTAAGAGACCTAACGATTACGGACTGTGATCGCAAGGCAACATTTCATTTCTTCAGCAATAAATATAACGCAATGAATTTCCAGTTGCTTCCATTACTCTGTCTAAACCCTCTGTATGCAGGACGCTAAAGGTACCTACGGTACTAGAGGTGTCTGTAAAACCGCACATCAGAGTCACGTACCTTGTCGATCCAAACGTGGTATCGCGTTCTGGCACTACATCTGGCGCTGTACCTGGCTCTGGAGTTGAGGCCCTTTGCACACCAGTATCGAAATATTGGTACGTAGACTGCGATGCAGTTTCGCTGCCTCTCATGTCCCCTGGGACACCTTCAGCCAGTGCCAAGGAAGTTTGTGGAGGAAGGCTAAGCTCAGTCTCCACAGTTGTGCTCGACGCAACAAACTCTGTCTGAGTGCCTGTGTACAAATACACGTTTCAACCTTTACACAATAAGTGCTCTTTCTGAGTACCTAACGTACACAAAGGAACAGCTGTTTGTGTTCCCATGTGCCTCACATCCTTCTTTACGGCTTCCTCACGATCAACTGGAACTAAGGTATAGAGAAACCCGTACTGGCTGACTGTTTGGTACGGCACCAGAGGTTCCAGTAGTAGTCCATCCAGTATAATGGCTGCAAGACATGGGCAACAGGGAGAAGATATGTATGCAGCTGTCAAAAATACCAATTTTTCTTTGTGCCATATTTTCCCTTTTTACTCTCCCACATGCTGCAATAAAAAAAAATAAAGAAAAAGGATTAAGCATGTTGTGTTTCTCTCTGGTGCAAAAACAGGAGAAAAGATGTGCACCAATCTCCTAGTGGCATCCCTGTTACGGCACAGTGAACTGCAGTGATAGATGTTTACATACAGCCTTCTGGATAATCCCCTTTTGAGATGCGCCGTGAAGTGGGAAGTGGGTCCCCAGCACTTGCTTCAGCCATGACCTCCACATCTGAAATATGGCCTTGAGTGTTAACACTCAAAAGAATATGTTGTGGGCCTAGCGGGTACAATAACAAACATAAAAATGACTATGAAAATAAATCTTCCCCTTTGCGGTCCCTGTTCCACTGGCACAGTTATTTTCCTGTCCACATTACGTTATAAACACTGGCAGCCACATCACACAAGATTGCTTTCACAGAACTCGACAATTTTCAGGGCCTGTACATAACCATTATTTTGTGGGACGTGCAAAAAGAATTGCAATTTTTTCGTGGCTTGACAAAACATACCAAATCCAGTTGATCCCGTTGACGTGCTTGCTGCCGCCTGAAATAGAGCCAGAAATTAGCAACAAGGCTGCAGAAGAATACTGATGCAACGTGCTGTGTCTCGGACGTAGCCAAACACAGATTGCGGTGTTTTCACATCCCTGAATGCTGCCACCAGGCTTACACTATGAACTGTAGAAACATCCACTAGCTGCAATAACATTAGAATAACGCTGTCATGTGAGAGTGTTACGTTACTCATAGCTCTAAGAATACAGGCGACCATTAGCACAGCAGCAGCAACACACCAATCTTTTTTTTTTCGAGAGTACGCGTACTATTGCGTCAGGATGCTGCAATCATTGTAATAGTTTGTGTACATTAGTAGCCGGTGGTGACGTTACAATCGGCGGCGAGGCCAGCCGGTGTTCGCGATGATCTTTACTGTGACAACTGATATTTTTCATCGCAGCGTAGCTGTGACCACGCAGGATTGTCACTTACCTCCGTTACTGGTTCCTGCCCTTGTTCCTGATCGAATATGGTAGGCACGGCGTCAATCTTCAGCCGCTTTTGTTTCGGCTGTAGCCCGAGACGAACTTGCAATACATCGTCATCAAAATAGGCGTCGTCGGCGAAATGACAGGAACAGACGCGTGAAACATTCAGTCCTTGGGCCACACCACAGCAATGGCTGGCGATCGCTGCCTCCCACTTTCGTTTCGTCTCGCCATTGCGAGGTCGGTGAAATGTAAGCTCAGGATTCGCGTTGTAAGTCTTTGTGCACCCGGGCACGTAGCACCGGTTTCCTGGCTGTGACATCGCACGTCAACGGCGTGAAATCTTAGGGCACACGCTGTGGTTCAAAGTACTTCAAAGCAAATGCGACAAGACAACAAGAAAAAGGGTCAGACGCACGCTCAGACACACACCGAACTCGGCGAAAAGGAGCGCCTCCTTATGGTTGGTTTATCCGGGTGACGTCATCCAGTGTCGGCGCCTTGCGGTGATTGCCGTGCGCGCCGGAAGCGCGAACATTTAAAAATCGTTTCTGAGTGAACCAAGTGGATTTGTGCGGAGAAAATTTGCCGGCGTACATTATGAACGACAGGGAACATGACCATAACATTTCCTGAACACGCTTCCGGATGCGACTATCCCTTTAAGTCAAAAATAACCCCAATATTTTTGCCCATTATCCTCCACAACATCATTCTTTGATAACACTCAGAAAGCATTACCTCTCAGTTCGCCATATTTTATACGTAAAAATATTTTGAAGATTGCCGGAACATGGGCGGTGCTGCCTACGAACGGCAAAAAAGAGCAACTTGGGTTTCGGGTCCAGGGCTTTCAGGGACTGGTCAGTCCGAACCACGTGAGAGTTAAGTCTGTAGAGAACAAACTGACGCACATTATCATTACATCTAAACGTCATTTAAAAAATTACGTTCACTCCCATAGTTTCTACATTAATAAAGCATTCAACTACTTCGCCGCTACGAGCTACGAAGCTGCGAAGCTGCATAACTGTTATCGGGTTGATTGTGTTCGCCGTGGGGGGTCATGTTGGTTGCGCGAAGCAGAAAGTAAAAGACTGACTTGTCTGTCACTGCTGTATCACGTACTCGAAAGACCTACATATGCCCTGCGTACGTTGTGGTTTCCGGGGACGCAGAAATCGTTCATCTTCAACGACGGGCGTTTTCTACCACAAGATTGCACAGCACACTGCATTGCACAGCACATTGCACAGCGCGAAAACGGATGTGGTTCGAAGCACTCGGCTATTAGATTCAGCAGTCGTGTTGTATGTACCGAGCTTATTTTTCTGCCGATGACTGCGAAGATGCCGCAACAGGCGAATCGCAAAAAACGTCCGAAGCAACCTGCCGTTCAGTCACCAGTAATTTTGCTTCACCGAGGTGACGTGCTCACCACAACGTCTCAGGTATGTACAGGTGTCATACACGTATAAATTATAATATAGCGATGACGTATTCCATTTAACGTATGTTATCCTACTTGTCCCTTACTGGACATTGTCAACATGAACAAATTTAATTTTAGGGACATTCCGGTCCATGTCTAGTTTAGCGGCGCCACTCGATTTCAGACTTCTAATCTACATACCTGGATAGAATTTTGCATGGTGCATCTAATCAAAAAAAAATCAAGCAGCGGTCGGTTCCACGAATTCCTCCAGAGATCAGTTTCCCCGGGAAAGTTTCGGCAGCGGCGACCATGTCATCTCCCTTCGCCCATTGTTTACGTATGACAGCTTACGCACACCACACACGTCTACCACTTTTATACTTTTAAAACCGGTTCAGGTCGATTGCAATGATTTCATAGACTTGTGCACAGAACTCATTGCTCGCACTTCTCCTGGACACGACCAAGTTACGTACAAGGCGCTCCAGAACCTTCCTCCGATCGCTCATGAGATCCTTTTGTCCACTTATAACGACAGTTGGCAGAGTGGCACTGCTCCAAACGACTGGAAGCTGGCATTGCTCATTCCGCTGTTAAAGCATGGCAAGTCGCCACACAATCTGGACGCCTCCAGGATTTCCTCACTGACAGGCAACTTTTTGTGCGCACTACTGCAGTGCCGTGTATGCCAAAGGGAGTCTGGCCATTAATGGGACCTGCTATACCTGGAGCTCCACCCACTTTTTGAGCTCTCTGGCCAATCACAGGTCGAAATACAGTTGTCTATCGTTACATCCATCCAGTACTTATACCTCACCCTTATTTACTGGGCGCTACCATTTTGGAGAAAATTGATGGATTTGGATTGAAACGGATATTCAGTGTTATCTAAAATAATCCCTAAAATTGCGACGACTCTGCTGTCGCTGCTGTCTGTTGGGGACAGATGGCGGTGTTCAGAGCGAGGCATGTCGGGATGTGAACATAATTTAAATTGCAGCTGAGCAGTTTGCGTTAACGTTTTTCGGGGTTCTGCGGCTTCCAGTTGGTAGATATGGGGGGTTGTAAGGTCAGAGGTCGTCGGAACTCGACTCAGAAGGGATTTCGTGTGTTTCGACTTCCCAGAGATCCGCGGCGACGGGAGATATGGCTCAGAAACATGAATTTGCTGGAAAAGTCGTCCAAAGCAACGGAACCGAGAATCTGCGAGGCGAGTAAAAGTAGAGATAGGGTGCAAGGAAGCTGGTATACATCATTTTCTTTAATGCTGTGCCCTTTTTGTCTGTGCCTCTCGGTTTTCCTACATCATAGGCAAGTAATTTTTCTTTTGTGCATAAAGCGAACGTAATAGAAAAAGGTGAAAGTGGTAATGTACGCGATGACATGCCGGTTTAGGTATGTGGGAGAAACTTGGCGTTGCGTAAGATTGGTTTTTGTGAACACGCTTCCAACCAGAAAAGGCCAGTTTCCCTGTGAAATATCTAGCTAGTGGGGAAGTGCTCGCAAACACGAAAGAGAAGACGACAACACAACCCTGTTTAAGCTCTTAATTTTAGTTCTAGATTCGTACGAACGCGTCCGATTCCTTCCTGTGATGTCAAACATCCCCGCGACTGTCAAGTGCGTCCGTTTATGAACAGCTATCATCCTTGGCAAGGATCTAAAAAGGATAGCAGTGTGTTGTAGCTGTCAGTCATCCGGTCTCGCAGCTTACGATCCAATACGTATGTGAACTAAAAAGGCTACTTGAGAGACAGCGGAAATATGTTGTTTTGCGTCCCCGCCCCATTGCCCTCGCCCTTCACCAAGTATTTGTACACGTTTGAATAAAAATTCAGCTCTACTAGCTGTACTTGAGATGTTGTGTCCATATAGGTTTCCCCCAATATCAGGCTTTTAATTATGGAAGGACATGTATTCTCACAGACCCTGTCCAGTTGCTTGTCAGTTGAAAACACACACGAAAAAGAAGCAATAAAAGAAACACCATGCACGTATTGTACGGTATTAGAAGTCTGTGAAATAGAATTTTTGCATTTGTTGCAAGTGAACAAAAAGAAGGTAGAGCAGGTGTGACACATGGAAATGATGAAAAATAAAATGTGTTTATGATTATAGCACTATGTTTATAAATTATTGTGTTAGACCAACTGCAGGTTGTCACAAAAAAAAGTGTCTGTGAAACTTCAAATGACAAGGTTATAAACATGTTCTTGTGCAAGAAGTTGTAACTGTCATTGATATAGAGAAATGATTTTGAAAGAAATGAAAAACAAACAATAATTACACTGTTTTCTTACATCTGCAGGTACACTTTGATGACTTGTAATTTGAGAGCAACAGAGCAGATGCGAAGAGGAAGCTAAAGCCAACAGCTATTCCAACTCTGCTTCCTCAGTTAGAATCTGACAGTGTAGGTGGAAACGTAGCACAGCAGTCGATCTTGAGGGATTACAAACAAGCATTGATGGATAGCTAGGTACAATCTTTTTTTTTAAGTCCTTACGTGTGTGTTTGCCATTAATAAATGTAGAAAGGAGGATTCATGTAGTATGTCATAAGGCTTGTGCATGCCTTGTCTGATATTACTGGAGTACTTTCATTGCCAGTATGCACATGCCATGTAAGGGTTTGTTGCTTCTAGATTTGGACTATTTAGGCTTTTGAACATGAATTCATGCACATGCATTTCATGGTTGCGGTTACCTAGAGCATGTTTATTCATCCTTGCGCAAGTAGTATAACGTCACAGTTACAAATGCCTCCTCAACATGCAGCAGTGCTCACTTTGTTAAAATTACTATATGAAGCCAACGGTAGCTTGTATGATAGTTTATGCTCCCACAGCACCCATGTGTGGTTCTGTCTTGTGCCTGTGCAGTGCAGGTACCCTTTTCCACTGGGTTCCTAGTAAATACTTCCAAATGAAACTACAAAAAATATGCAAAATTTTGACACACAAAACAAATTACTAATAGATTACGTAGGCGTACTGCTCACATGTAAACTCCCCAAAGCATATTGTTGATAAAATTAGTAGAGATGATATGAGGTACACAGTAGAGGACAACAGCTGGTCTCCCAGTGCACAGAGAACAATGAAACCGAAGTAGTAGGTTTTTTGCAGGCTTTGTATGTACACATTCAGGTAAGGAAGTGTGCTATTTTCCTTATCACTATATGTCTGTTTTGTGCAGGGATGTGCAACTGCTTCAGCCTCCTCAGCTCAAGGAAGTGCAGTGCATGACGTTTGCCACCTGAGCCCTAAGGATGTCACGCTGCATGTAACATGAAGTGGAGAGCATTTATTCCATCCTTCCTTTTCAGGTGCCCATGCCCAAGAATTAGGGACAAAACGTAAAGCAGGCTACACCTAAAACGGCTCCCATAGAGTCTATGTATTCTGGAACGAAAAGCGCGTGCTACATTGCTACATATTCTGCTGGCAGCGCTTTGCATTCGTTCTCTAATGGCATCTTGCCTCTGCCAGGACAAAACTTTAGAGCAATTTTTTGGGTATGAATAGTGGCATCTTCAAGGTTCCATTCGGGTTCCAAATTTTGAACCTGTAAAGGAGCCTTCCATCGCCGCACGAGCACGTTGCGGCGAAGTCCACGTTCTACGTTCTACTAAGTCTACGTTCAAGGCCACACACAACCACAGGTTTGGGAAATGGCTCAGCGCAGAAGAGACTACAAGAGAACACAAACAAGAAATAACGACACGGGGAGCACAAATTTGTGTGTAACATCACGTGGTAAGGGCATAGGATATAAAAAACTAAAAACTTGACAGCTGTTAGGAGAACTAACATCGTTGAGGTTGTTATAAAGAGGAAACGTGTGTACATTATGGCTGTTACGAAGTATGTTGGTATCTGCTAAACTGTGAGCAATCAAACAAAACATAAAATAAAGGTGTGGTCGGAGTGAACGGCACAACAACAACAATAAATGATGACGGTGAGATGGGGTGTTTCACTGCGGAGGTGCGTACCCTACACAACTGCACGTGGAACGTTATGTGAAGATGATGAAGGAAGAATGCAAATACAAGAAAGAACTAAAATGAACGGCAGAAAATAGACCAACGACAGCTTAAGACGACATGTACTACTTTGCACAGGAAAATGTGATATCTCATGTTCTACGATGTGCTAAGGTTGTCAAACCAAGTTTATCGATGATAGGTTCATAATTATAGACACCAATGTGTCGGACATAGAGAATGTACAATGACTCCAAGGGCTTTGATGCTGTCATTGGGTCAATCTTTGAAAATTAGTGAAGCTAATTAAGTATACCATTTTAGTTAGCCATCGAACACCGATGCGACCAGCTAGGAAAGATATCCGAGAGGCTTCGTTTTCGTTTCTTCTTTCTCGCTCTCTCCTTTCTTCTATTTTTTTTTGGGGGGGGGGGGCGGGGCCTTATTAATACTAGAAGACAATTTATGATACAGCTATAGGATGTCACGCTTCCTCGCGAACGCAGGAGTCTCTCTAGCGAGGAAAACGCAATTAAAAGGCGGTCACTTGGCCCACTTGTATTATGACGCATTACTCTGCTCTCTTTTGATCACAATAATGCTCGTTGCTTTGTCAATGTCATCTGCATTTTTTAGATAGTGTAGATGTGCCGTTCACCTCGAAACTACAACAAAAAAAAAGTTAAGAGATCACGACTTTTTGTTGTTGTTATCTCTCAAAATATATCTATCAAAATCCATCAAAATAAACACAATTTCAGACAACAAAAAGAAAGGAAAATATTGTTCTGCGTTCCTGTCTTTTATTTTCCATACTTAATACAGCTAACGCCGTAGTGGATCAAATCTATCCCTATTGCAGCCTAATGCCGCGTGTTTTTCGACAGCCGTACTCTTGGCTTTTCTTTTCGTCTGTGGAGCGGGTGCTTGCAGTTGTGCTGTCTTATCAGCGTTCTTCTGAAGATTTACAATCTTGATCCAGCCGTACATGCTCGCGCTTTCAGTAGACTGCTTGGGACTGTGTTGTTCGCTATCGCGTCTTTTTTCATTCGTACATCTTTGTTTCTGTAGGTGTGAAGGAAAGTTTATTGACTGGTTGATAAGAAACTGCGTGCACGACGTAAAAGTCAGTTGTGTAGCATCGATTGCTAGTACAGGTCCCGACAAAAGTTTACGGAACACGCGAGCGGTGTATTTTCTCCTCGGTACGACACCCTAGCGGCAAGCGGAAGCTGGCGAAATCAGGCCAGTTCACTGCCTCAGAGGGGTGGACGACTGCGCTCTTAGCGACACACAGCGGTAGCTTCGGTATGATTACTGTTGTATGTGCCCGCAAAGGGAGTTGGATATTATTGTTGTGCTCGCCAACAACACGTGATTCAACGATTGTTAAGACAAGGAGCTCGCCGCTATCATCGTGATAACAAGGGTGAATCATAATGGCAACACATTACGGTGTATTGCTTTTATTGGAAAGCCATGATACGTAGACAAGAGAAAGAAAGGTATCTTGTAAACACCCAAGCAGCACAATGTACTGAAAGTCGAGTGCAATAGGGGTGGACGGTATGTGTCTTATCAATGTTCTTTAGCTTCACGATTGGGTTCAAGGCCTTCCACCTACCCGTCCACCCCTATTGCACTCGACTTTCAGTACATTGTGCTGCCTGGGCAGTTGTTTTATTATGGACGAAGCGTGACGAGCTGATAAACAATTGACGCTGACATTGATAATTGAGCAATTAATAAACAACTGACGTGAGTCACGAGTTGTTGACGAGCACAACAGTAAAATCCAACTCACTTCGCGGGCACATACAACAGTAATCATACCGAAACTACCGCTGTGTGTCGCTAAGAGCGCAGTCGTCCACCATGTCGTCCACCCCTCTGAGGCAGTGAACTGGCCTGATTTCGCCAGCTTCCGCTTGCCGGTAGGGTGTCGTAACGAGAAGACAATACATCGCTCGCGTGTTCCGTAAACTTTTGTCGGGACCTGTACGTATGAGTCGAATAAATACGAATGAAGCACGATGAACATTTGATTTACACATCAGAGTTAGTGACGTCTTCATGTTGGGAAAAACTTCGCATGGCCCCAAGCAGCACACAGACATCGGGCCGACATTGGACCGATGTCCACTTGCCGACACTCTGGATGTCGGCCCGATATCCGATCTGCAACATGCCCCGGAGTTGGGCCGATGTCGCGCACCGACATGATGCCGACAAAATCTGCCGTTTTGTAGCCGATGTCAAGCCGGATCAATTTGTATATTCATAACGAGAGACTTAGTCTTTGTTCGTTGTTTTTCGTCCCCTTGTCTCGGGTTAAGTTATGGTTCTATATTCATATTTATGTGATGCTGAATAACTGTGTACGTTTCCTTGCTTCTAGAAAACACAACAAGCCAGTCATAAAGACAAAGATTGCACATTTATTTGTCTTTCGTCAACCTCTCTTTTCTGCCTCCTTCTCTGTCTATGGCACACGTGAGGTACCTGCCGATTCTGGAGGTGATTTCCTTGTCGGTGACCTCAATGCTGAGGATATTCATCCGCTTGTGGACAGCCGCTTTGAAAAAATAAAACAGCACAGATTAATTTACAGAAAATGTATATCGCATTCACAAACAATCATCACAAAAAAAGTTGTTCATCTATTAGAGTTGCAGTTTTCATGCTTCCATATAATCAATGGCACAACCACGAAACTGTAATGAGGCTCTGTTACATTCCTAATGTAACACATGAGCAGCAGCGAAGGATAACTAACACCGAAATACCACTCACCAAACAGACACGTGAAGTGATGTTTCTTTTCACATAGCATTGAAGGGTGTTTCATTTGTACATGTCTTCATAATTTTTGCTGTTGCTGATATCATAGCAAGATACGACCATAAGGTGCAGCTCCTGCATTTCAATCAGCTCATACATGTCATTGGGATTCTTACTAATACCACACAAATAACGTGTTAAGGATAACCTTATCGTGAGAAAAGCTCTGAAAATTTCACCTATTCATGAGAAAAATGTTAGTCTTAATAATTTATGTACACATATGAAGAAAATGCACTAGCCCAGTCTATTAGTTGAGCATACAGATCATGGGTTTCATTCTTCTCATGGAATCTTGCAGAAGTTTCCCAGGCGACTGCCAACAGCCGATTGATCTACATGTTCACGTTGAGTATCAGGATGAAACCACAGTAACAGGTTCCGAGAAAATACACTGAAGGAACCTGATGAACTGCAAGATGAGTCTCATGTTCATCGCTAAGCACAGCTTTCATTAGTTAGGAAAGATGGGCAATATAAAAGCAAGGCAAAAACATGCAACATGTGATTTACCAAGCACGCACGCGAATAATTGCGTACCCTTGAAGGCCCGTTTACCATTACGGCCCTCAACCGTTACCTGCTGCTGCAGGGATTTTCGTGTGCAGGTCTCCATGATGAGGCGCACCACATCATTGAGGTTGCTTCCCCCTACAACAGCAAGTCGGCTCACCTAAACAATATGAAAATAGTTCGTTACATTTTACCACACAGAGGTCACTCACAATACAAAAGGGCAAAATGCATAGTTGTACGTAACGCGTTACTAGTAATTGCATTACTAGTAATCAATTACTTTTTTCAGTAATTTTTAACGTAATCGATTAATTTTGTGAGCAAGTAATTTTCCAAGTAATCTGCTTACAATTTTCGGTAATCAATTACTGAGTAATCGATTACTTTTTTAACCTTCTGTCAACAATGGCAACCTCTTTCAGCGAGCCAATCTGTTCTGTTCCGCCACGAGTTCGACTGAAGCAATGACGCAGAGGTCACTGTGACGGCCACCTCTAGTCCACACGTGTTCCATGCACGCCACAGTAATATGATAATCCCTTAAAACTGCCGCCCTACTGGAGCAACAGTAAAATAGGTGACTGTATTAATAAATTGTGCGGGCTGAACATAACAATAGTAACAAAACGAAGCGGATGTTTCGATGTTGTTTTAAATATGTACATAAATCTGTAATAAACGCGTGTATGTGTTTTGTATGTTGCTTTCAAACGTATTTTTGAATTTCACTTATCATGTATGTCGGTGTCTCATTAGAATTTGCAACAAGAGCTGCATATTCGCACACTGCAGGCTTGTTGGGTTTGCTATGGCCCACAATTTAAAAGTTATGGGAAAAGTAACGCGTTACATTTGTAATCGGTAACGTATTACATTTTTGATGAAGTAATTTGTAACGGTAAATAATTACTTTTCGCGGAGTAGTAACAGTAATTGTAATCAATTACTTTTTCGAGTAGCGTGTACAACTCTGGCAAAATGCCATACTAACAATAGCGTAAGTAGTTGATACTCCGTGTAGACGTCACAGTAATACTGATTCTACTACTACTACTACTAATAATAATAAGAATAATAAGGGCAGATTGACAGAGCATACATGTAAGTGACTGTGTAGGCAAAGTATTTCTGGCCTGTATTGCATAAATCGATCAGGTTACCTTGACAACTTTCAGCATATTGCTTCTCCTCAGAGTTTGGAAATGATAGCTTGGGAAACTCTCCCTCCCCAGTAATATTCTTTGTATATTACTCTGATTGGCTAACAACAAAAACGGTTGTACACTACTGTAGTCCTCTGTGTGACATCGTCACGTGTGTGTGCAGTAGGCGCAGTGACACTTGCTCAAGATATTGTAGGTATGGTTGGGCTATGCCAAATAACATGAGGTTTACTTATTTGTGGCACTTACTACGGCCTTCCTTGTGGCGCTGTCCTGGAGTTCCTCTTCAAGGGCGTCCCACTCCTGGATGGTGGACAGTGGCTCCTTGAGATGCTCCTCGAGGATACCGCTGTGGTGCCTAACAGTTTGCACTGTGGTTCCCCCTTGCCCTTCAAGCGCAGCAACCCTCTGCGAGAGGTCCCTCAGGGCTCTCTTTATTTCAATGAGAAGCCTTAAGGATTTCCTCTCGTATGCTGGAAACATGATATGAAAACGCATGATCTTGACATGCAATATTAAGCCAGTATGTGTTCGAAAAAGAGGTAAATGGAGAATACATCGAAAAGCAATCACTTTACGTTATCATGCTGCAACCTATACTACTGCACTGTCTGCTGTTCATGTATGACTGTCCTTTGGACAGTTTTACAAGCCTCAGTGACGACTTCATCAATCCTGCTAGAGCTGCAGCAGAGGAGGATACTGGGAGGCGACACACATAACAGCTGACTCACAACTAGTATATTAGGAGCACACAATAAACATTAAGCACTTACAATTTTAGAAAAGCCTGCTTGCATTCTGAACACTGATAACAGGGGAATATTGTGTGAACGCCTTTACGGCATTGTACAAACCGTTGTTTACGTTTGCCCCTGCACTCACCCTCTTGTGGCTCAGTGTTGACTCTTCTACAGAACTGGATGAGCTTAATGGGGACAGAAAGATGCACCACCATATTGTGTGTGAGGACTGTGTTCATTATTGTGTGCAATGCTGTGCACCTAGGAAGGATTGTCATTCTCCCCAAAGCATCCCTCTCTTTCCTGTCTTCAGGCTTTCTCAACTTCATCACAAGCCCTTTCGCAACCGCACGTATTACATTTGGTGATTTGTTAGAATAAAACAATGTTAATCTATAGGGAACCTTTCTGAATAAGGGCTTGATGAGTTTGCAGCGCATCCTAGCCATGTGAAAGACATGTCACGATGGCCGTGCAGTCTTGTTCCAATAAACCGATGAACACATTTTACATTCATCCAAACTACCGAGTGTTTCCCTCCACTACAATATACATGGCTTTGCCAGGAGCTAAGCATCAGTTCGGATTATACCTAAGTTTGAATTAAGTGGACTCAAATTAATGGGATTGCATTGCAATGCATCCACATATCCTACGCTTTCGCTCAGCCACAGCACACAACCAATACTTGTGTTCGGCTGTGTGCCCTAGATGTGTGTCGAGAGAAACATCTCGCTGTGTCCTGGTCTCCTGCAGCACTAGCTTTGCAGGACAGATTTTTACTGATTACCCCACATGTCAAGTCCAGAGTTCAGAGTGACTTACGGGTGACACCATCTTCAGCGTCGTGAGCTGCTGTTGCAAGTCTGCTGCAACTGGGTGAGGAGTCTGAAATATACCCATAATACAGACATGAAGATCTTGTGAAGTGCAACTAGGATACTGCGTGATGAAAAAGAAAAAGAAACTATGTCACGTAGGCTTACACTGTCCCTGGGAATGTGTGTCCTGGTTGGACGAGACACTGCTTGGACCAAGTGGCATCACAGGCTCGCTGTTTGTGTTGCTGGCCTCTCGTGAAGTCACAAGGGCACTGCTCGATGGCCATTGTGTCTCGTGCACTATGTAATAAAAACAATGGAAAGGAGACCATCATGGAGAGGAAAGTTCCTGCAAAGAGATCACAATGTCCTCCTTTTAACGTTGAAGCCAAAATAAACGGGGGCACTTAAAACCAACTTACTCAAACTGTGACGCAACATTTGCGTCAGCTGGATCGGGTCGTCTGGATCTTTGGAGTCGTTCCCGATTTCCGTTCTTAGCTCACCTCGCGTCTAACCACATCTAACATGCGCGACACGCGCTGTTCGAGTTCTAATTCGACACTTAAACGTGTCCTCTTTCCTCTTCTCTCTTGGATGCCACCTTCTTCCCAGTACATGAGGTCACGTTTCTGATATCTCCTAGCCTGTAGCGCTGATGAATTTTCTTCTATCCTTTAACATATATTTTAGCCCATCCCATGTTGCGTCCCATTTGTTCGTTCGCCGATGATGTAGGTTGTCTAAGGCACAATTTTTCTTTTCTAGTCCTTGGCTAGAAAACCATCCTAGTCAGCGCTGCTGCATGTGGCTCATCGCGGCGTGATGCGAAAAAACATGTATATACGGGGTCACGCTTTCCTGTCCGTACCCCTTGCATTTGGTTCCCTGATTTAGAAACATAGTTATGACGTTTAACGTCTCCTGACGCAGATCTTTCCCTGCAGTATCTTGCTCAAATTCTTTTACCACACCTCTGAAAAGATCCCATAACTGTGCTCGTTCATCTCTGGTGTCCGAGGAGAGGACTAGGGTCACAAGGCGTGGTAGATTCTCAAGAAGTAAATCGACATTCTTTCCTGTTAATGATGTGAATTTAGCAACTTCTGTTTTGCTGTCAGTGAGCAGTCTGACGTTCGCACCAGATCCCTTTATAATGTCCACCAGCTTTCCCACGGATGTGTAACATATTCCTTGCATATTCTCATACAGATTATGGATTACCGTTCTAGCAATTATTCGTTCTACGGCATACAGGCAGTCTGAAGACATATAGGAGAGCCCATCTGTTCGTACTCCCGTCGCAGACTTCCAGAATTCTCAGCCGCAGAGCTATAGGGGCACAAAAGCTCTTGCATACAAGAACAATAGCAAGAACGCGCGCAGAGCGAATAAGCTTTGGCAACGTCCTAGCATACTTCCTACTCAAGACAAGACCACAGTGCTAACAGCTCCAGTAGATATCTTGATGAACAAGGAATGATTTCATTGGATCAAGTATGAAAAAAAAAATCACTAAAATCAAACAAAACAATAAGTCAGTCGTTACTTTTGTGCACGGGTTTCGTTGATAGCTGCTGTAATCGCCCTCGCCTTTCTGTCTGTCATGTGGTTAACGCGGAAGCCGTGATGAAGCGGGCAGCTCTACAAGATGTTTACGTTAAGATAAGACGTTAAACGTCCTAACTATGTTTCTAGATGATCTCTTCTTCGTGTGTTATCGTTCCCTCAAGCTCAAGGTATGCCTTCGTCGTATGTTTCTAGATCTGGGAACCAAATACAAGGGGTACGGACAGGAGAGCGTCACCCCGTATATACATGTTTTTTCGCATCACGCCGCGATCAGCCACATGTAGCAGCGCTGACTAGGATGGCTTTCTAGCCAAGGACTAGAAAAGAAAAATTGCGCCTTAGAGAACCAACATCATCGGCGAACAAACAAAAGGGACGCAGCATGGGATGGGCTAAAATATGTTAAAGGATAGAAGAAAATTCTTCTGCGCTACAGGCTAAGAGATATCAGAAACGTGACGTCACGTACTCCGAAGAAGGTGGCATTCAAGAGACAAGAAGAAAGAGGCCCCGGTTAAGTGTCGAACTCGAACTCGAACAGCGCGTGTCACGCATATTAGATGTGGACTGTATGACGCGAGGTGAGCTAAGAACGGAAATCGGGAACGACGTCCAAAGATCCACACGACGGCAAGCTGAGGCAAATGTTGCGTCACAGTTTGAGTAAGGTGGTTTGAAGTGCCCCCGTTTATTTTGGCTTCAACGTTAAAAGGAGGACATTATGATCGCATATGCAGCCATGCGAAGTTTTTCCCAACATGAAGAGGACACTAACTCTGATGTGTAAATCAAATGTTCATCGTGCTTCATTCGTATTTATTCGACTCATACGTACTAGCAATCGATGCTACACAACTGACTTTTACGTGGTGCACGCAGTTGCTTATCAACCAGTCAATAAACTTTTCTTCACACCTACAGAAACAAAGATGGACGAATGAAAAAAGACGCGATAGCGAGCAACACAGTCCCAAGCAGTCTGCTGAAAGCGCGAGCATGTACGGCTGGATCAAGATTGTAAATCTTCAGAAGAACGCTGATAAGACAGCACACCTGCTAGCACACTCTCCACAGACGAAGCCCAAGCAGCACAATGTACTGAAAGTCGGGTGCAATAGGGGTGGACGGTATGTGTCTTATCGATGTTCCTTATCTTCACGAGTGTGTTCAAGGCCTTCCATCTACCCGTCCACACCTATTGCACCCTGCTTTCAGTATATTTTGCTACTTGGGAGAGAAAAGCCAGGAGTACGGTGTCGAAAAACACGCGGCATTAGGCTGCAATAGGGATAGATTCGATCCACTACGGCGTTAGCTGTATTAAGTATGGAAAATAAAAGACAGGAACGCAGAAACCTTTTTTTTCGTTGTCTGAAATTGTGCTTATTTTGATGGATTTTGATAGATACATTTTGAGAGATGACAGCAACAGAAAGTCGCCAGAAAATCGCAAATCAAACTCAAACTCAAACAACAGAAAGTCTTAACTTTTTTTTGTTGTAGTTCCGAGATGAACGACAAATCTACAGTATCTAAAAAATGCAGATGACATTGACAAGGCAACGAGCATTATTGTTATCAAAAGAGAGCATTGTAATGCGTTATAATACAAATGGGCCAAGTGACCGCCTTTTACAATTGAGTTATCCTCGCTAGAGAGGCTCCTGCGTTCGCAAGTAAGCGTGACATCCTATAGCTGTATCATAAATTGCCTTCAGGTATTAAGAAGCCCCCCCCCCCCCAAAAAAAAAAAGAAAAAAGGAGAGAGCGAGAACGAAGAAACGAAAACGAAGCCTCTCGGATATCTTTCCTAGCCGGTCGCATCAGTGTTCGATGGCTAACTAAAATGGTATACTTAATTAGCTTCATTAATTTTCAAAGATTGACCCAATGACAGCATCAAAGCCCTTGGAGTCATTGTACATTCTCTATGAACGACACATTGGTGTCTATAATCATGAACCTATCCTCGATAAACTTGGTTTGACAACCTTAGCACATCGTAGAACCCCAGATATCACATTTTCCTGTGCGAAGTAGTACATGTCTTCTTAATCGTCATCATTTATTGTTGTTGTTGTTGTGCCGTTGACTCCGACCACACCTTTATTTTATGTTTTATTTGATTGCTCCAGTTTAGCAGATACCAACAGATTTCGTAACAGCCATAATGTACACACGTTTGCTCTTTATAACAACCTCAACGATGTTAGTTCTCCTAACAGCTGTCAAGTTTTTAGTTTTTATATCCTATACCCTTACCACATGATGTTACGCACAAATTTGTGCTCCCTGTATTGTTATTTCTTGTTTGTGTTCTCTTGTAATCTCTTCTGTGCTGAGCCATTTCCCAAACCTGTGGTTGTGCGTGGCCTTGAACGTAGACTTAGTAGAACGTAGAACGTAGACTTCGCCGCAACGTGCTCGTGCGGCGATGGAAGGCTCCTTTACAGGTCCAAGTTTTGGAACCCGAATGGAACCTTGAAGATGCCACTATTCATGCCCAAAAAATTGCTCAAAGGTTTTGACCTGGCAGAAGCAAGATGCCATTAGAGAACGAATGCAAAGCGCTGCCAGCAGAATATGTAGCACGCGCTTTTCGTTCCAAAATACATAGGCTCTATGGGAGCCCTTTTAGGTGTAGCCTGCTTTACGTTTTGTCCCTAATTCTTGGGCATGCACAGATGAAGTGCTCGATGAGGAATCCAGTGCTGATGCCGAAGTAGGCTAGCTCTCACCATAACAGCTTAGCTAGGGCTATTATTCCTTGTATACAACAAATATTGGTTTCATAGCATTTTCCCAATATGTTGTCCCTGCAAGTATATCAGTGGTTTGAGAGATAAAATTGCGTAGACAGGCAAGCTGCTGGATTAACTCCATAATGGCAAACCTGAGCAGGGCAAAAAGAGCTGTTGTGTTGTGTTGTCTATGCATGTTTTTGCCCCACTCAGGTTTGCTTTTCTGCAAATGCTGTAATGGTGCTACTGATTCCTTTATATACTGCTTTTGACTGACGTAAGAATTCTGGCTTCCTTAGGAGGGACTAAAGTATGACCATACGTATGCCTGTGCGTTAGTCAACAGCACAGACCAAGGATGCAGAAATGTGAGTCGAAAAGACTTTCGCAAGATTTTCGCCATGCCCATGTTATTGATTTGTAAGTGAAAAAGTTGCTGGAAGAGATGGACTCTGCTTTCTTGTTTATTGCAGCACCAGGATGCGCCACAAGCGCAGGATCCCCGTCACGATGCTGCGCTGGCTTTCCCTGGTAAAAAAAGAAAGAAAAAAATTGTCGCTTCTAATGCATTGGGATAACATTTCATCTGTTTCAGGAGGTAGTGACAGACCCGGATGACCACACAAGTCTCGAGTCACAACGGGGGCCTCCAATGAGCGTAAATGTGACTAGTGGATCCGTTTTAACCTCTCTCTAATTTTCACAAGTGTTGCACAATTGGCCTCACAGCTCTGATTTGCCATTCTCATTCATCCCAGCTGAAGGACGTGCCACGAGGGAACCTCTTCAGCGTGCTGCGCTGGCTTTCCCTTCAATGGTAAAAAAAAAAGAAAAAAATTGTCGCTTCTAATGCATTGGGATAACATTTCATCTGTTTCAGGAGGTAGTGACAGACCCGGATGACCACACAAGTCTGGAGTCACAACAGGGGCCTCCAATGAGCGTAAATGTGACTAGTGGATCCGTTTTAACCTCTCTCTAATTTTCACAAGTGTTGCACAATTGGCCTCACAGCTCTGATTTGCCATTCTCATTCATCCCAGCTGAAGGACGTGCCACGAGGGAACCTCTTCAGCGTGCTGCGCTGGCTTTCCCTTCAATGGTAAAAAAAAAAGAAAAAAATTGTCGCTTCTAATGCATTGGGATAACATTTCATCTGTTTCAGGAGGTAGTGACAGACCCGGATGACCACACAAGTCTGGAGTCACAACAGGGGCCTCCAATGAGCGTAAATGTGACTAGTGGATCCGTTTTAACCTCTCTCTAATTTTCACAAGTGTTGCACAATTGGCCTCACAGCTCTGATTTGCCATTCTCATTCATCCCAGCTGAAGGACGTGCCACGAGGGAACCTCTTCAGCGTGCTGCGCTGGCTTTCCCTTCAATGGTAAAAAAAAAGAAAAAAAATTGTCGCTTCTAATGCATTGGGATAACATTTCATCTGTTTCAGGAGGTAGTGACAGACCCGGATGACCACACAAGTCTGGAGTCACAACAGGGGCCTCCAATGAGCGTAAATGTGACTAGTGGATCCGTTTTAACCTCTCTCTAATTTTCACAAGTGTTGCACAATTGGCCTCACAGCTCTGATTTGCCATTCTCATTCATCCCAGCTGAAGGACGTGCCACGAGGGAACCTCTTCAGCGTGCTGCGCTGGCTTTCCCTTCAATGGTAAAAAAAAAAAGAAAAAATTGTCGCTTCTAATGCATTGGGATAACATTTCATCTGTTTCAGGAGGTAGTGACAGACCCGGATGACCACACAAGTCTGGAGTCACAACAGGGGCCTCCAATGAGCGTAAATGTGACTAGTGGATCCGTTTTAACCTCTCTCTAATTTTCACAAGTGTTGCACAATTGGCCTCACAGCTCTGATTTGCCATTCTCATTCATCCCAGCTGAAGGACGTGCCACGAGGGAACCTCTTCAGCGTGCTGCGCTGGCTTTCCCTTCAATGGTAAAAAAAAAAGAAAAAAATTGTCGCTTCTAATGCATTGGGATAACATTTCATCTGTTTCAGGAGGTAGTGACAGACCCGGATGACCACACAAGTCTGGAGTCACAACAGGGGCCTCCAATGAGCGTAGATGTGACTAGTGGATCCGTTTTAACCTCTCTCTAATTTTCACAAGTGTTGCACAATTGGCCTCACAGCTCTGATTTGCCATTCTCATTCATCCCAGCTGAAGGACGTGCCACGAGGGAACCTCTTCAGCGTGCTGCGCTGGCTTTCCCTTCAATGGTAAAAAAAAAGAAAAAAATTGTCGCTTCTAATGCATTGGGATAACATTTCATCTGTTTCAGGAGGTAGTGACAGACCCGGATGACCACACAAGTCTGGAGTCACAACAGGGGCCTCCAATGAGCGTAAATGTGACTAGTGGATCCGTTTTAACCTCTCTCTAATTTTCACAAGTGTTGCACAATTGGCCTCACAGCTCTGATTTGCCATTCTCATTCATCCCAGCTGAAGGACGTGCCACGAGGGAACCTCTTCAGCGTGCTGCGCTGGCTTTCCCTTCAATGGTAAAAAAAATGAAAAAAATTGTCGCTTCTAATGCATTGGGATAACATTTCATCTGTTTCAGGAGGTAGTGAAAGACCCGGATGACCATACAAGTCTGGAGTCACAACAGGGGCCTCCAATGAGCGTAAATGTGACTAGTGGATCCGTTTTAACCTCTCTCTAATTTTCACAAGTGTTGCACAATTGGCCTCACAGCTCTGATTTGCCATTGTCATTCATCCCAGCTGAAGGACGTGCCACGAGGGAACCTCTTCAGCGTGCTGCGCTGGCTTTCCCTTCAATGGTAAAAAAAAAAGAAAAAAATTGTCGCTTCTAATGCATTGGGATAACACTTCATCTGTTTCAGGAGGTAGTGAAAGACCCGGATGACCACACAAGTCTGGAGTCACAACAGGGGCCTCCAATGAGCGTAAATGTGACTAGTGGATCCGTTTTAACCTCTCTCTAATTTTCACAAGTGTTGCACAATTGGCCTCACAGCTCTGATTTGCCATTCCCATTCATCCCAGCTGAAGGACGTGCCACGAGGGAACCTCTTCAGCGTGCTGCGCTGGCTTTCCCTTCAATGGTAAAAAAAAAAGAAAAAAATTGTCGCTTCTAATGCATTGGGATAACATTTCATCTGTTTCAGGAGGTAGTGAAAGACCCGGATGACCACACAAGTCTGGAGTCACAACAGGGGCCTCCAATGAGCGTAAATGTGACTAGTGGATCCGTTTTAACCTCTCTCTAATTTTCACAAGTGTTGCACAATTGGCCTCACAGCTCTGATTTGCCATTCTCATTCATCCCAGCTGAAGGACGTGCCACGAGGGAACCTCTTCAGCGTGCTGCGCTGGCTTTCCCTTCAATGGTAAAAAAAAAAGAAAAAAATTGCCGCTTCTAATGCATTGGGATAACACTTCATCTGTTTCAGGAGGTAGTGAAAGACCCGGATGACCACACAAGTCTGGAGTCACAACAGGGGCCTCCAATGAGCGTAAATGTGACTAGTGGATCCGTTTTAACCTCTCTCTAATTTTCACAAGTGTTGCACAATTGGCCTCACAGCTCTGATTTGCCATTCTCATTCATCCCAGCTGAAGGACGTGCCACGAGGGAACCTCTTCAGCGTGCTGCGCTGGCTTTCCCTTCAATGGTAAAAAAAAAGAAAAAAAATTGTCGCTTCTAATGCATTGGGATAACATTTCATCTGTTTCAGGAGGTAGTGAAAGACCCGGATGACCACACAAGTCTGGAGTCACAACAGGGGCCTCCAATGAGCGTAAATGTGACTAGTGGATCCGTTTTAACCTCTCTCTAATTTTCACAAGTGTTGCACAATTGGCCTCACAGCTCTGATTTGCCATTCCCATTCATCCCAGCTGAAGGATGTGCCACGAGGGAACCTCTTCAGCGTGCTGCGCTGGCTTTCCCTTCAATGGTAAAAAAAAAAAAGAAAAAAATCGTCTCTTCTAATGCATTGGGATAACATTTCATCTGTTTCAGGAGGTAGTGAAAGACCCGGATGACCACACAAGTCTGGAGTCACAACAGGGGCCTCCAATGAGCGTAAATGTGACTAGTGGATCCGTTTTAACCTCTCTCTAATTTTCACAAGTGTTGCACAATTGGCCTCACAGCTCTGATTTGCCATTCTCATTCATCCCAGCTGAAGGACGTGCCACGAGGGAACCTCTTCAGCGTGCTGCGCTGGCTTTCCCTTCAATGGTAAAAAAAAAGAAAAAAATTGTCGCTTCTAATGCATTGGGATAACATTTCATCTGTTTCAGGAGGTAGTGACAGACCCGGATTACCACACAAGTCTGGAGTCACAACAGGGGCCTCCAATGAGCGTAAATGTGACTAGTGGATCCGTTTTAACCTCTCTCTAATTTTACAAGTGTTGCACAATTGGCCTCACAGCTCTGATTTGCCATTCTCATTCATCCCAGCTGAAGGACGTGCCACGAGGGAACCCCTTCAGCGTGCTGCGCTGGCTTTCCCTTCAATGGTAAGAAAAAAAGAAAAAAATGTCGCTTCTAATGCATTGGGATAACATTTCATCTGTTTCAGGAGGTAGTGACAGACCCGGATTACCACACAAGTCTGGAGTCACAACAGGGGCCTCCAATGAGCGTAAATGTGACTAGTGGATCCGTTTTAACCTCTCTCTAATTTTCACAAGTGTTGCACAATTGGCCTCACAGCTCTGATTTGCCATTCTCATTCATCCCAGCTGAAGGACGTGCCACGAGGGAACCTCTTCAGCGTGCTGCGCTGGCTTTCCCTTCAATGGTAAGAAAAAAAGAAAAAATTGTCGCTTCTAATGCATTGGGATAACATTTCATCTGTTTCAGGAGGTAGTGACAGACCCGGATTACCACACAAGTCTGGAGTCACAACAGGGGCCTCCAATGAGCGTAAATGTGACTAGTGGATCCGTTTTAACCTCTCTAATTTTCAAAAGTGTTGCACAATTGGCCTCACAGCTCTGATTTGCCATTCTCATTCATCCCAGCTGAAGGACGTGCCACGAGGGAACCTCTTCAGCGTGCTGCGCTGGCTTTCCCTTCAATGGTAAAAAAAAAGAAATAAATAAAATGACGCTTCTAATGCATTGGGATAACATTTCATCTGTTTCAGGAGGTAGTGACAGACCCGGATTACCACACAAGTCTGGAGTCACAACAGGGGCCTCCAATGAGCGTAAAGGTAACTAGTGCATCCGTTTTAACCTCTCTAATTTTCACAAGTGTTGCACAATTGACCTCACAGCTCTGATTTGCCATTCTCATTCATCCCAGCTGAAGGACGTGCCACGAGGGAACCTCTTCAGCGTGCTGCGCTGGCTTTCCCTTCAATGGTAAAAAAAAAGAAAAAAATTGTCGCTTCTAATGCATTGGGATAACATTTCATCTGTTTCAGGAGGTAGTGACAGACCCGGATTACCACACAAGTCTGGAGTCACAACAGGGGCCTCCAATGAGCGTAAATGTGACTAGTGGATCCGTTTTAACCTCTCTAATTTTCACAAGTGTTGCACAATTGACCTCACAGCTCTGATTTGCCATTCTCATTCATCCCAGCTGAAGGACGTGCCACGAGGGAACCTCTTCAGCGTGCTGCGCTAGCTTTCCCTTCAATGGTAAAAAAAAGAAAAAAATTGACGCTTCTAATGCATTGGGATAACATTTCATCTGTTTCAGGAGGTAGTGACAGACCCGGATTACCACACAAGTCTGGAGTCACAACAGGGGCCTCCAATGAGCGTAAATGTGACTAGTGGATCCGTTTTAACCTCTCTAATTTTCAAAAGTGTTGCACAATTGACCTCACAGCTCTGATTTGCCATTCTCATTCATCCCAGCTGAAGGACGTGCCACGAGGGAACCTCTTCAGCGTGCTGCGCTGGCTTTCCCTTCAATGGTAAAAAAAAAAGAAATAAATAAATGTCGCTTCTAATGCATTGGGATAACATTTCATCTGTTTCAGGAGGTAGTGACAGACCCGGATTACCACACAAGTCTGGAGTCACAACAAGGGCCTCCAATGAGCGTAAATGTGGCAAGTGCATCCGTTTTAACCTCTCTAATTTTCACAAGTGTTGCACAATTGACCTCACAGCTCTGATTTGCCATTCTCATTCATCCCAGCTGAAGGACGTGCCACGAGGGAACCTCTTCAGCGTGCTGCGCTGGCTTTCCCTTCAATGGTAAAAAAAAGAAAAAAATTGTCGCTTCTAATGCATTGGGATAACATTTCATCTGTTTCAGGAGGTAGTGACAGACCCGGATTACCACACAAGTCTGGAGTCACAACAGGGGCCTCCAATGAGCGTAAATGTGGCAAGTGCATCCGTTTTAACCTCTCTAATTTTCACAAGTGTTGCACAATTGGCCTCACAGCTCTGATTTGCCATTCTCATTCATCCCAGCTGAAGGACGTGCCACGAGGGAACCTCTTCAGCGTGCTGCGCTGGCTTTCCCTTCAATGGTAAAAAAAAGAAAAAAATTGTCGCTTCTAATGCATTGGGATAACATTTCATCTGTTTCAGGAGGTAGTGACAGACCCGGATTACCACACAAGTCTGGAGTCACAACAGGGGCCTCCAATGAGCGTAAATGTGGCAAGTGCATCCGTTTTAACCTCTCTAATTTTCACAAGTGTTGCACAATTGACCTCACAGCTCTGATTTGCCATTCTCATTCATCCCAGCTGAAGGACGTGCCACGAGGGAACCTCTTCAGCGTGCTGCGCTGGCTTTCCCTTCAATGGGAAATTTCCCTTCAAATTTGGGAAATCACTAAACGAAGCCTTTAAGTTACGCCATGATAAACTGATAGTGGGACGCAAATCCTTCTACTTCGACACTGCAACGAATTCCGTAAAGGAATCTATACCATAGCTAATGCCTGTACGTAACAGCAAACCCGTCACAACTGTATCATCTGCCTCATGTCTATCTGTAATGTTCACTAACATTCGCAGCTTACTACCCAAGCTGGATCAGGTTGAATCCATTATTCGTTCCAGCTCTTCCGATATTCTTGCCCTTACCGAAACTTGGCTATCTGACTCAGTCTCCAATGAAGAACTATCAAAGTTTCTTCCTGGCTTCACCATTTTTAGGAAAGATCGTCGGGATAGAAGGGGTGGAGGCGTTCTTCTTGCCACCAAATGTTATTTGTATCCTTCACTTCTACCCACACCTAACAATTTCGAAATCATTTGGGTTAAATTGTTAAACGTCTTTCCCCCTTGCGTTCTCGGCGTTTGTTATCGACCACCTGACATGAATGACCCATCATTTCTTTCAAATCTCCGCGACGACTTATCTCTCATAACGCAGGAGCATACTTCATGTCGTATCTTCCTCGTGGGGGACTTCAACTATCCTACGATTAAATGGGATCTTCAGCAGTGTATTCCTTCCGGGCGTTCTCAAGAGGCTCAATTTGTCGACTTATGCTCCACATTTAACTTGTCCCAGGTTATCACAAACCCTACCAGGGTATGTTCTGTCTCCCAGGCAACACTCGACTTGGTCTTGACTTCCCATCCCGAGCACGTTGCTTCCTTGCATGTCACCAATGGTCTCAGTGACCACAAGAACATATTCTTCGATATATCCTCAAGACGTTCGAATACCCGCAAATTCGTTGCTAAAACCATTTACGACTACAGTCGTGCAAACTTCCAAGCAATTAACGAGGGTCTCGTTACTCTGTATGATAATTTCTTCCACGACGCTTCACCACGCTCCGTCGAAGAAAACTGGTGCCTCTTTCGCGACAACATAAATCACCTTACTGAGCGTTACATTCCAAAAATAAAGATAAAATCCTACGACCACAATCCCTGGTTTACGAAAAATCTCAAAACACTGTTAAACAAGAAAAAGAGATTTTTCAGGATCGCAAAGCGCCGTGGCGATGATGTATCATGGGCCAAATTTCATGAATGTGCACGTGCGTACATGCGCGCGACAAAACAAGCGAAACATAAGTTCTTCAACCTTGACCTCCCTTCACTCCTGGTGAACAAACCTAAACAATTTTGGAAAGTTCTGTCCCCGCCTAAATGTCACTCCTTTAGCCTAACCTACCCCAACGGGGAGGTCATCCCAGACAATCTATGTGCCAACGAGTTTGCTTCATTTTTTTCGTCTGTCTTTAACACGGACGACGGTTGCTCACAAGTTTTATTACCAGTGATCCCTTCTTCCATGAACCTTTCTTGTCCCATGATGCCCATCGATATCAGCCCCCACGGAATTTGTAAGATCATTGAGTCACTCAAGCTGTCCTCAAGTTCTGGTCCTGACTCAATTAACTCTAAAGTACTATACAACACGAAAGTGATTTCAAGCGAACTGCTATGTTGCATATTTAGACAGTCACTTCAAGAATCCGTGTTGCCGCGGGACTGGAAGACAGCGATTGTCGTCCCCATTCTCAAATCCGGTAACAGTCAGTACGTTAATAACTACCGCCCCATTTCTCTAACTTGTATCGCATGCAAAATTCTTGAACACATAATCTTCTCAAACTTAGTCAAATTCCTTGAGGAAAAAGTGTTTTTCTACCCGCTGCAGCATGGTTTCCGTAAATACTTTTCTTGTGAAACTCAACTAGCTTGTTTCGTTCATGACATATTTTTAAACGCTGACAACAACCATCAGACCGACGCCGTCTTCTTAGATTTCCGCAAAGCCTTTGATATGGTGCCTCACCCGAAGCTTATGTACAAAATCTCTCTCCTGAATCTCGACCCGCTTGTCGTCCGTTGGCTAACTCAATTTCTTTATAAGCGCTCGTTCGCAGTCTCATGTAATAACCGCATATCTCCATCTGTCCCTGTCCTTTCGGGAGTTCCTCAGGGTTCAGTTCTTGGTCCCCTCCTATTCCTCATATATATTAATGACCTTCCTTCAGGCATATCTTCCACTATCAGACTATTCGCCGATGATTGCGTTGTATACAGGCAGATCAACTCTCCTACTGACCAACAATCCTTACAAACCGACCTTGCCCTAATTCAGTGCTGGTGTGATGAGTGGCAAATGCCCCTGAATATATCTAAGTGCTGCATCGTGACATTTTCTCGCCGACGTGTTTCTTATCTCCCTCCCTTCTGCTACACAATTAGCGATTTAGTATTAACCAGAGCAGATTCCTACAAATATCTTGGCGTTCATCTCTCTTCCAACTTAACTTGGAATGAACACATTAATCACATCGTGGCCAATGCTTCTCGCTCCTTGGGCTTTGTCAGACGCACCCTAAGATCGGCACCTGTCCATCTCAAGCTTCTAACTTTCACCACTCTGGTACGAAGCAAGCTTGAATACGCATCCGCAATATGGGACCCTCCTCAAAACTATCTCTGTGATGCAATCGAAGCCATTCAAAATCGAGCTGCCCGCTTCATTGTCAACGATTACTCTTTCACTACCTCTGTTTCCGCGTTAAAACTAAGTCTCAACCTCGAGCCGCTCGAACATCGTCGTCGCTTCGCCAAGTTAACCCTCTACCATAGATTTTTTTTCACCTTGCCTGCTCGACAATCACCCATCACACGCTCGAGTGTCATTTTTCCTCGCTTTGATCACACTAACAAGGTTACTCGGTTCCTCTGTATTACTAACGCGTTCTCCAAATCGTTTTTTTGCACAACTACCATTGAGTGGAACAACCTCCCATCATCAATCGCTACCATTGACGACCATACAGTTTTCCGTAACTCCCTCTCTCACTTTCTTCATCTTCAATACTAGTGTTCGTTCTGTTGTATTGCTGAGTTTATCGCTTTGTATACTTACTTGTATTGTTCTTATCCTGTTATTCCAAGATGTTGTTGTTATTTTGTTTCCTTATTTCTGTTTTCTGTTTATTTCTGTTATTACTGTTTCCATTCTCAATGTTCCATGATGTGTTCCAATATAATGTTCCCACCCCCCATGTAATGTCCTCCGGACCCTTGGGGTTTTTTGAAATAAATAAATAAATAAAAATGCAGTTCTTCAGTTGTTCTCTATCGGGGATACACGCATGTTTTCAAACAGAAACGATGAGAAGGAAGGGGACTGAATTCTTGTCATTAAATGCACTTCTTCAGTTGTTCTCTATCGGGGATACACGCATGTTTTCAAACAGAAACGATGAGAAGGAAGGGGACTGAATTCTTGTCATTAAATGCACTTCTTCAGTTGTTCTCTATCGGGGATACACGCATGTTTTCAAACAGAAACGATGAGAAGGAAGGGGACTGAATTCTTGTCATTAAATGCACTTCTTCAGTTGTTCTCTATCGGGATACACGCGTGTTTTCAAACAGAAACGATGAGAAGGAAGGGGACTGAATTCTTGTCATTAAATGCACTTCTTCAGTTGTTCTCTATCGGGATACACGCATGTTTTCAAACAGAAACGATGAGAAGGAAGGGGACTGAATTCTTGTCATTAAATGCACTTCTTCAGTTGTTCTCTATCGCGGATACACGCGTGTTTTCAAACAGAAACTGATGAGAAGGAAGGGGACTGAATTCTTGTCATTAAATGCACTTCTTCAGTTGTTCTCTATCGGGGATACACGCGTGTTTTCAAACAGAAACGATGAGAAGGAAGGGGACTGAATTCTTGTCATTAAATGCACTTCTTCAGTTGTTCTGCATCGGGGATACACGCGTGTTTTCAAACA